>NC_092335.1:37170000-37515000 GCF_046630445.1 Rutidosis leptorrhynchoides | reverse complement strand
CGAAACGGCAATAGATTGCAGCTATACGGCAGTTAATGGTGATGGTTACATTGGTGGCAGGAAACAGAAACAATTACTTAACAACAACGGTTTTGAACAGAAGCATCGATGGGGTGTTTGGTTTGTGGTGTTGGAAGGTGATCGGCTATGGTCTAGCGAGGATGGCATTTGTTCATGGTGACCGAAGGTCTGAGGGCTCAAAGGGTGACCGTTTATGATGAAGATGTTGGTTCTCTCAAACAAGAATGAGGAAGAAAAATTATTGCAGGTGGTTTGATAGAAGGAGTGTGGCGGATGGTGGGTTATGGTGGTGGAAAGAAGGGTGTCGTTTATAGTAGGAAACAAATGTGTTCTCATGATTAAGGAGGAAGGTGATAATTGAATGAGTTAGTGATGGTTTGTTGTGTCTTTGGTTCTCAAAAAAATAGCATAGAGATTGAATTGTATTAGAGGAGAGCTAAAAGTGATGATAATATGGACGTATTAATTGATTGATACATATAATGTAAACATATATATAATAATGATAAGTGTAATAATCTAATAATGAATAATTATGAATATTAAAGTAAAAAGAATGAAAACATGAATCCAGTCATTTATTGAATTTTTAGTGCCTACAGTTTTCAACTCGAGGAGTATACCGTGTCCTTTGCTAAACAGTTGAAATATAAAAGTGTTCCTAAAAAATCTCAAAATTTTAAATTAACTATATTTATTTATTTTGGTCATTAGGGTATAAAATTCAATCATAAATTATTAAATAAAAATTACATTAATTATTCACTCCCATCCCCCAAGTAAAATAATAAAAGTTTTAAAATTTGACAAACAAATTCTAAATATATTATTAATAAGCCTAAAACTTATAAAACTCATTTTCGGATCACCGTTTATCTTAAAATTATATAAGTTTGAATTTAACTTACTTAATATTGATTGACTGACAAACGAGTGCTATTATCGTTTACTAAATAAATTCGAAACCATATAAATATACATTCAATAAACCTTACACGTATATATATATATAGATTTATTTTAATAATAATATCACATATTATTTTATTTACATAATTAATTAACTCATATAATACTTTAATTTATAATAATTAATATATATATATATATATATATATATATATATATATATATATATATATATATGTAACTATTTACAAATAGTGGTTCGTGAATCGTCGGGAATCGTCGAAGGTCAATTGAATATGTGAAAACAATTCAAAATTTTGAGATTCAACATTTCAGACTTTGCTTATCGTGTCGGAAATAATATAAAGATTAAGTTTAAATTTGATCGAAAATTTCTGGGTCATCACAGTACCTACCCGTTAAAGAAATTTCGTCCCAAAATTTGAGTGGGATCATCATGGCTGACAATAAGTATGTTTTCATGACTCATATGAGCTGATGAATAGAGTTTTATTACCATTGAGAAATAATTATAAAATGATTTGATTATTCGAAGAGTACGAATGAAGCTATCACAAAAGATTGAGATAGGATTTGACTTTTGACGTAGTCGCGATGGATTTTCGGGATTCAAGGAATTTAAAGGAAAACCTTGAAAATCTATAAGATCTGATTTCTTTGGGATTTAAGGAAATTAGGATCCTCTTTAATTAAATACGGTAATTTGTTTTGATTGCTCTGTCGGATATTTCGCTATAAATCAACCTCTTCCATTCCCTTTATTTTCATCACCCTTATAACTTCTTTCTTAATCTATTCTTCCAAAGATTGTGTAAATGCTTAATCAAGTTTTAATTCTGAGCATTATTCTAGTCATTGCAACAATAATCCTTCTTTTTCAATTGCCTCCAGAGGAATATGTTTTCTTCTATTATGCTTTAGGGATTATTATCTTTCCAATTCTCCCGTGTCTTTATTTTGCTATACGTGTTGATATACACGGTTTGTAATTTATGTGTGGTTATCGGGCTTTATATTCTCCCTTATATTTCGAAGCTCTATGCTTTTGTTTTCTCTTCCCGACTTTAACTCAAGCGAATAATGGTCCAGAATTCGTAGATATAGAGTTTTGAATGACTAACGTTCTAAGAGAAAAATTGTAATAGCACGATCTTGATTAGTTAAATTACTAGAATTCAAAAGAAAAGATAGAACTATCAGATAGATATGTTCTTGATATGTTTGGAGATTAGGTAGAATGTAAGAGTCGTGTAACATGACACATGTTGACGTTATGTTCTATGAATCATCATGTTTCATTAGAAACTCAGCATGACTTACTGTAATATAATCACATTGATCAAGTGTCATTATATTATACTAACTCATGCTTCAGTTCCCAACACTACTTCAATAACATTCATATTTTAAGTTCAAATTTATCAGAAATTAGAAACTAAATCAGTTTCCTTTCTGATGTAACACTGATATCGCGAATAGATAAATGATTTCAGATAAGAATAGCTATGAAAATATCTTCAAAAATATTGAGGGTATTTATAATGAAAGATAAGATGATATCTTGGAATTTCTAATATCGAAGGATGATGAAGAAGATTTATCCGTAAGGGTTTAGATTTAGAAGCATGGTGTTCGCTAAAGATTTCATCAGATACAGAATTATCAGGATTCTTTATGTACAAGTTTAGTCCTTGTGATTTGTTCAGAATCTCCTTCATAGTTTGCTCAATTCATTTTTCAGTATCCAAATCTTTGAGCTTTTTCAACACTTCATTCTTTATTATCAAACTTTTGACTGTTTAAACTGTCTTCATTTTGCGCTGCTTCATCAGCTTTTTCAGAACTCATAAAAACTGATTCATAGGCTAGAGCGCTTTTCAGAAATTAAGAATTTAAGTTCGTAAATCCAGGGGATAGAAGTTATATTATATATATATATATATATATATATATATATATATATATATATATATATATATATATATATATATATATATATATATATATATATATATATATATTCATTTATCTATATATATAATTGTTGTCGTAGAATCGCTGAGAAATTCAAGATTATCGAAAGATGCCTCCCGGTATTTGGCATGGTAATTATCGTTACAAGATGCGGATGAGTATATGATAGGGTTTCGATAAATATAATGATTTTTTGAAAAGTCAATAATCAACGAAGTTGTTGGTAAGTTTACTGCTAATGTGGTGTGATATAAATGGATTCTCCGGTAACGATGACAAAGGGTAAACTTATATATCAAGGTTATAATAAAACTTAT
This sequence comes from Rutidosis leptorrhynchoides, assembly GCF_046630445.1. Lineage (NCBI taxonomy): Eukaryota > Viridiplantae > Streptophyta > Magnoliopsida > Asterales > Asteraceae > Rutidosis > Rutidosis leptorrhynchoides. The sequence goes on along the minus strand of NC_092335.1, from coordinate 37,511,758 downwards.
TCGAATGAAAAGTCGAAGTTGATTTGCTGGAGCTGTGACAAAATTTGCTACTTTGAAAGGGATTGTAAAGCTGTTTCGGTAATATTACCATCAAAGGAATTAGCACAACTACATGTTAAATGTTTACTCAGTTTTCGAGAGTTTTTCAGGTGCATAACTATATGCATCAATCTTTTCTTTCGTAGATGAAGTGCGGTTGGTTCATCCTCTCGATTGAGATATTTTCAAGAATCATGAAAGGTTTGAACTCAGATTGGAATTGTCAAGATTCAAATGATGTTTAAGATGAAATCAAGTTATAAAGGATGTTTAAAGTCATATATGTGTAATCATGTCATATCATAAGTTTAATTAAATTAAATTAAATTAAATTATAAAGTTAACATAAGTTTAAATGATATAATTAATATAACATAAGTAATTAATTAATTAATTAAATGTTAATAATAACATAAGTATTATTAATTAATAATAAATTTTTAAACATATCATAAGTATTATTAATTAATAATGAATTATTAATCATATCATAAGTATTTTAATATAATTATTAAACCATAAGTATTTAACAATTAAATTGTATTATAATTAAATAATAACCAAGTCTTATAATAAATAGATAAATAATTAACCTTTATTATAAGTCTTGGTATAATAAACTCATTTCATAAGTTTAATACTTATCATATGTATTTTTCATTAATAATAAAAGTATTATTAATCATAAGTTTAATTATAAGAATAATTAAATCATTATATAATTATTAAATGATATAATAAATATATACTGTATATCATAAGTCTTAATTAAATTAATTACTTTTATATTATAAGTAATTTAATAATAATGAAAATCATTATTTATAACTTAAGTTCAATTTTTATAACCATAAGTTTAATTAAAAGTTTGTCGGGTCATAACTTGAGCCTCGGGTGTAGGTTTTCGACGAATTTTAAATATATCTTCGTCTAACCAATCAACTTGACATATTAGTGCACTTAAGAACACCCTAAGGTCAATTCATGAGTCGTGAAGAACAGCCATGAACCAACTTAGAACATTAATCCGCTTTAAAACTTGTTTTAGCCATTCCGGGTGATCCGTGGCTCGGATTTCGATGACCCGAACATGAATGTTCATCCAATCATCAATCCTAACCCAATGGTACACCCTAGAGACTCCAAATATGGTCACAAATTCGGACCCCAAATGATCAAATTCGTTTTTACATTTTAATTTCATCAAAACCCTAAATCTGGCATAACTTTTGATCCGAAACTCGAAATAACATGAATCCAAAGCCTAAAGTTATTGTATTGATGAGAGGAACTCATCTAAACACTTTATTTTATCAAAAACCACTGTTAAGTTTACTGATTTCATCAAAAAGTCCGCTGTCCAAAATTAATCAAACCGAAAACATACACAAACGAGTATTACTACGCATCCAATCATCAATACAACAATACACAAGTACTATACTATCATAATAACATCAAAAATAGTAAAAATAAATAAAAATGAAAAAGTTAGGGTTAGGGTTTATACCCTAATCAAGAATGGATTAGTATAGATGCGTAGAGAATGATGCGGTAAATCCTGAAATGATGAAAGCTTCTTGAATTGAGTCCTTGATTGATGATGATGATGATGATGTTGGTGATGGTGGGCGGCCGAAAAAAGAAGGAAGAGAGGAGAAGACAGAAAAACTAAAATGTAGGTTAAATGAAATGGAATGTGAAAATTGAAAATGAAATGCAAAATGGGAGGAAAAAGGCTAAACACCCCCCCCCCCTTCATGGGGTGTTCGGCCGATGGGTGTGTAGGGTGGGCCCCATAGTGGTCCAAATTTATAAAATGTGTAATTTCTTTTAGCCCGAACGCCCGAACGAAATCCGAAACGCGAAAACACCGCTACGCGATTAAATATTCAGAAAGAACACGCACGCGCGAAAAATAAAATATATATACACTTTGTATGTGACGATCGCTCCAAATCCATATGGACGAAAATGTCATTCATCGATTTTATTGCGAGGTATTTGACCTCTATATGATACGTTTTATAAACATTGCATTCTTTTGAAAAGGCAAACCATATATGAATATTTAAATCAAAGGTTTTCGACATCTGATGATTTCTACATATAGACAATCACCGTAAATAATAGTTTACAATAGTACTTCTGTTGACAATGCAGTCAAAATAAGATACATGGTGATGATTTGGTGAATGCAACGTTTTCTTGAAAAATATGCCATGTAAGACTCCATGCACATAGCTTGTCTATCATATAAGCAAATAGCGAAAGACTTCTAGGAAACCTGAGAATAAACATGCTAACAAGTGTCAACACAAAGGTTGGTGAGTTCATAGTTTTAGTGTTTCGTATAATCTGTATATAAAAGTGGATCACAAGATTTCAGTTGTTTCATCCAGAAACGTTTATCAAAAGATTCTACAAGATTGAGCACCCTGGTAACTAAACTTTAACGTTATAATAAGTACCCCTGTTTTAACATACATGCAACCAACATGTACAATACACGCAAACCAACGTGTACTAACCTCAAATAGCATACGTCTGTTTTATAGTTCAGGCTAGGGTTTCTATACCTGGAACAGACGGGGATGTCAAGCCCTATGGATCCATATACTACTACTCGCGCCCACCAGTTCTTATAACCGGCAGTTACTAGTTACCAAAGCTAAGGGATTTTCGGTTCAAACTCAGTATAGAATTTAGTATGTACTTGTGTCCATTGTTTAAAATAAAGTGCATGTATTCTCAGCCCAAAAATATATATTGCAAAAGCATTTAAAAAGGGAGCAAATGAAACTCACCTTAGCAGCATATAAAGTCGTTCACCAAAATGTGATCGAAACTCGGATTACCAAATACCCGTAGATCTCAGCCTAGAGAACATATGTTGGTCAATAAATGTCTATCAAGCTAGGTCAGGTCATAGTGTATCACAATCCTAATGCTCAAGATTGACATACAAAAGTTATCCAAAATTCGTTTCAAAAAGTCAATTTTGACAATAGTTCAACAAAACTAGACGTACCTTATATAAGGATTCATTTACTCGGTTGGTAATATTTAAAAATCCATTTTATCAATCTCGTAAACAAGTTGTATAAATCTTAATTGCAGATTCAAAAGCAATTAACGTCAATCATAATTCAGTTGATCATATCTTTTAATCCGTTCATCGAAACTATTCGATGTCTAAATGAAAAGTTATTGATTTTTCGCCAGCTTATCATATACCTTTTACCAGTAATATATGTATTTAATTCGTGATTCATTATAAACTGTTTAACGACGAAATTTAGCATACAAGCATGTATAAATATATACACTCGAGCACTAGACATGGATACACAATTAATATATAAAAGATAAAATATGAGTGCTTACGTATCAATATTGAGATTTAGTATTGCAGGAAAGTACGTAGACACAACGGAGATGATAAACACTAGGTTTGGCTTGAGAACAATACCCTTGAACATTTCCCATAACCTCCATAGCTATAACCCATAGTTTCCTTAGCTCTATCCCGCTCGAAAACCATTTTTGAAATCGTTTGGACATTACCTCATCGTAGTATTTTATGTGTGATACTAATAATACAAATACTACTAATAATAATAAGATTAATAATAATATTAATCTTAATAATAATAATAATAATAATAATAATAATAATAATAATAATAATAAAAATTATAATAATAATACGGAGTAAAATGAAATGAGAAAGTGGAACCAAATCGAGTTTTTATAGTATGTGGCCTGCTACAGTACCTCATGCGATCGTATGAGTTTTCAGTGTTTTTGCCATGCGATCGCATGGCCGCCTTATCCGTTTTTGTTTGCTAGTTCGTCGACATCAAATAGTGTTTTACTGTAGCAAATAGTGTTTACTGTAGCAAATAGTGTTTGCCATGCCTCGTCGTTTTCACTGTAGCACTGTAGCAAAATACGGTTTCACTGTAGCAAATAGTGTTTGTAAGACTCTAATATTTATTGTACGGAAGTGTAATTATGCTACGTTGAATGCAGGAAGTATTGTGGAATTAAACGAAGGTCAGAATCTGCCCAGACTGTTGTGCGCGCCGCGCACCTTGCCAGCAACAGATTTCAGCCTTTTTCTATTTTGAGTTTAATGAAGGGCAATTTGGTCATTTCACTTGAGGCCGGATCTGTGGGCTTTATCAGTTGGTTTGGATCCAACTTTGGATCATTTTCACATCCATTCATCACTCTCATCTTCAAACCCTAGAGAGAGAAGAGTTTTAGAGAGAGGAAGCTTCATTTGGAGAAAAAAGAGTTGGATTCTCACCAAAGCTCGGGTTTTTAAAGTTGTTTACCTCGTTCCTAGCTACGTTTTGGTTGTTGTGGTAAGTTCTAACTCCGAATTTCATTGTTTGATTTGATATTCAAAGTTAGGGTTTGAACTTGATTTGTAGAGAAACCCATTTAAAACTCTTGAAGTGAGTTTGTTGATGCTAGTAATCGGGTTTATTGTTATTGTTGGTGGATTTTAGGTTGGCGAACAAATTGGTCTTGTTTATGACTTGTAATTGGGTTTAATCACTAGGTTTAGTGATTATGGAAGTATTGGAACCCTTTTGGTGTGTTTGAAAGACTAATTTTGGAATTGAGTCAAAATTAGGGTTTTTGGGTGATTTTGAGATTGATAAGTGTTAAACACTTAAGTTTGGGTTCTTTTGGCTTATTAGGACCATTTTCACTTGTGATTAGTGATTAGTGGTTAGTTTGGACGCGTTTGGTGTTTGTAAGTGCAATGGGTCGAATTTGCACTAAGTGTCGAATTGAGTTGGTTTGTAAATCCACTCTAAGTGTGTTATTGTATTTGTGATAATGGATTAGGTACTTTCCATTGACGTGTTGCGGAATTACTCGGTTGCATTCATCAAGGTGAAAAGGTGAGTGTTAATATCCTATGTGCATATGTATGTGTAGGATGGGTGCGGGTTGGGTGAAGCAGTTCTCGATTATAGAGATCACTTCACATATAGGTTCATGATGGCTCGGTTTGCACGATCATCTTATTGTTAAGTTGTGAATTTTGGTTAGAGCGGATTCATGGTGACTCGGTTTATACGGTCATCTTATTGTTAAGGTTAAGTGTTTAGCCTTGGGTTGTAGGTTCGGGGATATTATATTATCTTATGTTTTGATATTGATGTGTTGTAGCTAGCCCTTCGGGTGTAGCTTGGTAGTGTTGTTCATAATGTTGTGAGTGAACTTACATTGATGTTGTAGCTAGTGGTATCGCAATTGTACGGTAAGCTTAGTTTTGCTTGCTATATGCTCGGATGATCCGGTATGTGTTATTTGATATTGTGTGGCGTGTCCATTTTATGCATATATATGTATGTAGTATATTCTCACTCACTAAGCATTAGCTTACCCTCTCGTTGTTTACATTTTTATAGATTTGCTTGGAGACGGTGGCTCGGGTAAGCGTGGGAACTAGTGGACTCGCATAGTTGCTTTAGAAGATCTTGCTTTTGGATTGATTAGGATTGGGTAGCGTATCCCCAATCGTCATGCTCGGTCTTTATTTTGTGTTAAAAATCATGTGGTCGAAAACTTGTAGTTTGTACGAAAGTCGTAAAACGGCCGATGTGGGCCCGATCTCGTAAAACTCATTTTATTTTTGGAACGTATTAGTTTTAACTAATATAAATTATTGTGAAGAGCATTTGGTCTAAAAGTGTAGGGAAGCAAGAGATCTTTTTGCGAAAATTGGAAAAAGTGGACAGCGAGCTGTCAGGCCCTGTGCGCGCCGCGCACCCCATCTGGACAGCTCAGTTTTAATTTTTTTTTATGCTGCGTTTTTGGTCGGTTAACGGGTTGGGTTGTTACAAGTGGTATCAGAGCATGGTCTAAGGGATTTAGGTGACTTGAGATAGGCGCCTAGACTTAGACTTTTGTGTGTGGTTATTTGTTACGGAACTTTTAGGATTACGGGTCGGAATGGGTTATAGTTAGTGCTTTGTTTGTAAGTGGACTAACGTTTATATTAAGTAATGCGGATATTATTAATATATTATTGTGTTGTGATAATAATTCTCGCGTGTGTTGTTGTTGCGTGGAATTTGTTTGTGTTTGTTTATGACATCAAGCGAGGCGGTCGTTGTACTAACAAGTTGATACGTATCTCATCTAGCAACACTCTAAGACCCTCTTTCCACCCTACTGGCTTTAGGTAAGGGTCTCAGATCGTATGCTTTCTAGCCTGCCTCTTTCTTGAGCTGGCCATGGAATAAAAAGTAGATCTCTATAGGCGTAATAAGGACTTGCAAACCTTATTACGGGTGCAAATCATGTCTAACAAGTGATGTACGACGAGTGTTTAGCAAGATGGGAAGGTGTTGTGCGTGTGGTTTATACGTTCGTGATCTAATCGTTTGCATTCCTTAGAATGAAAACGGAAGATGGATGCGGAACGAGTGAGCCTATTCACGAAGAGAAGGATGAGTTAACGTTAAAGATTGAGGCCGTGTTTGAACAATATGTTTCGGTTTTCACCGGCAAAGTTAGGGAAGTAACCAAGGAGTTGGTCGAAGGACAAATGACGGAAATGGTCCGAGACCAAGTGACTAATGTTGTAAAGGAAGAGTTTGAAAAGAGGTTTCCCAAACCTTGAGGTAGTGATGATGAAGATGTACTTGCAAGGTTAGGATTACATGGTGCTCATGGTAAGAGGGCACGAAGTACGCCTGAAGGCGTCGGGAATGTGAAGAAGAGGAGTAAGAAGGGTTACAAGCTCACGTGCTTTAAGTGTGGGGAACGGGGTCATTTGGCACAAGATTGTACGGTGGTGCCTTTAGACTCAATCAGGTGTTTCATTTGCCAGATGGAGGGACACCGGAAGTCAGAGTGTTCCAAATCACATGATGATCGGGTTAGGAGGTTAGAGCGTGAATACATGATGGGTAGTGGTGCACGGAAGCCCAACAGCGCTACATCAGGTACCTTTAGTACGAAATTATATGTTGTTCGTTTGTAATAACATGCGGTATGTGCGTAAGTCTTGGCTAAACTTTATTCTCCGTTGGAGATAATTCGTAGCAAGCGGGCGGTTTACGTTTATGGTTCCGGTTTGCTCTCAGTAGAGTGTATAAGTGATGTGTTGTGCCTTGATCCTATGGTGCGAATCCTTGGGTACTTAAGCATTTTGGTTGGTATCGGGTCGTTAAGCTCGTTTGAGTGAGACCCTTAAAGTCTCAATGGTGTTGTGCATGTTATTGATATGGGTGACGTTCCTAATGGAAGTACCCTATGGTGACGTTTGATTATCGGGCGAAGGGCGTAAGACTTGGTGCAACCAAGCATTCCTTAGTATTTGGGAAATGTTTCTACCAAACCATGGAAATGGGTTTTGGTGTTCGGTCGTTAAGTGCGTGTTCGCTTTCGTGTTGAAGTTGATGAACCATGAGGTTCGTCGAGTGGATTGAAACTCTTGAAATCGAGTGTTGATCTCGATGCATGTTGATAAAGGAGTCTACGTGACGCGACATTAGGCGCCTTTTTATACCTACTAGCGTGGTGTTCGAATCCGATTGTGTTGCGGTTACATTGTACTTAGGGTACCGAAGTGAAACCCTTAGGTTCATGAGCGATCGGGTGAAATTCGACAAACTAAAGCAATTGGATGATTGCGAGTGTATAGTTCGTGTAATTTGTGGTACACTTTTTGTTCGAAGTGTTTAAGGATAGGTTAGGATCCTTGGTATGCTCAAAGTTGAAGCAAGACGTGGTGATGGGCCGTGTGAACCCAATTATTGGTAAAGTCTACCTTTGGTAGCATTGTGCGGGTGTACGAGATGCGGTTATGGAACGTAGTTCCAAGTGGGGGAGTTACACTCCCGCACGAGGAGGTTTTAGTGTGAGATTTCGGACAATGCTTTTGGTAGATCCGAAATTTGTGTCGGGACCTAGATTTGGTCGATTTGTGGTAGGGTACAATTTTGGTTAAATTGTACTTACGATTTTGGATTTGAAATATCACCAAGTTAGTAATGTGGTAAATCTCGTTGAGAGATAATGGACGGGTATGGTGAGCAAGGTGAAATCCCTCGGTTAAGGGATGTGCGTATCGGATCCTCTTTTAGAGAATTATTGTTTTGTACCTATGTTTGATATAGGCGGTTCTTGCTCGATTTTGTGAATGGTTAGTGGTATCCGTTAGGATTCACTATGGCGTAGTAGAGCGCAATGTTACGCTACTCATTGTTCGAGGCCAAAAGGGATCGTTGACTAGTGAAGCATGACCTTCGGGGTCCTCTGACTACATCATGAGATCATTGATTGGTGAAGCATGACCTTCGGGGTCCGCTGACTTCATCATGGGATCGTGGATTGGTGGAGCATGACCTTCGGGGTCCTCTGACTTCATCATGAGATCATTGATTGGTGAAGCATGACCTTCGGGGTCCGCTGACATCATCATGGGATCGTGGATTGGTGGAGCATGACCTTCTGGGTCCTCTGACTTCATCATGAGATCATTGATTGGTGAAGCATGACCTTCGGGGTCCGCTGACTTCATCATGGGATTGTGGATTGGTGGAGCATGACCTTCGGGGTCCTCTAACTTCATCATGAGATCATTGATTGGTGAAGCATGAGATTCGGGGTCCGCTGACTTCATCATGGGATCGTGGATTGGTGGAGCATGACCTTCGGGGTCCTCTGACTTCATCATGAGATCATTGATTGGTGAAGCATGACCTTCGGGATCCGCTGACTTCATCATGGGATCGTTGATTGGTGGAGCATGACCTTCGGGGTCCTCTGACTTCATCATGAGATCATTGATTGGTGAAGCATGACCTTCGGGGTCCGCTGTCGTGGATTGGTGGAGCATGACCTTCGGGGTCCTCTGACTTCATCATGAGATCATTGATTGGTGAAGCATGACCTTCGGGGTCCGCTGACTTCATCATGGGATCGTGGATTGGTGGAGCATGACCTTCGGGGTCCTCTGACTTCATCATGAGATCATTGATTGGTGAAGCATGACCTTCGGGGTCCGCTGACTTCATCATAGGATCGTGGATTGGTGGAGCATGACCTTCGGGGTCCTCTGACTTCATCATGAGATCATTGATTGGTGAAGCATGACCTTCGGGGTTCGCTGACTTCATCATGGGATCGTTGATTGGTGGAGCATGACCTTCGGGGTCCGCTGACTTCATCATGAGATCGTTGATTGGTGAAGCATGACCTTCGGGGTCCGCTGACTTCATCATGGGTGTAGTGTTATATCGATGAAGCATGACTTTTGACGGGGTCCGCTGACTTCATTCGGTGTTGAGATTTGGGAAGTGGGTCGCGTGTAGTTTTCTGCCGGCCTTCTTGTTGTTGGATGTGTGATCTATTGGTTGTTTTATACGCCAATGGTGGGGTCGTAAGGGCCACGTTGTGTGAACTAACGGTGGTTTTATACGCCGATGGTGGGGTCGTGGGGACCATGTCGTGGGATTAGTGAGGCGATAGCCGTGTTTCGCTCACATGTTGTTACGGGTGTAACAATAGTCGATTTTTGTGCACCTTGGGTTTAGCGTTGCGAAAGTCATTTTGGACACTTTCTGTCTTAGTCGTTGCTTATGATGTTAGGATAGTGGCGTATTGGTTGTATTGCGCGCTACAAAGGATGTTTAGTGGTAAGTGTAATCCGTAAAGATTTTTGTGGTTCAATCTTCAACGTTCGGATTGTTGACTTTAGGTTGAGACTTGGTCACTTTTAGCGTTGTCCTTGGTAAAGGTACGCTAAGGAATTGATATCTCGGTTCGAGATTTGCTGAGTTTTCCCGATGTGAGGGATTGAGTAAGGTTTAGTGCACGGATTGTGACTTGATAAATCGCGTGTGACGATTTTGGTTGTTAAAAGCGATTCGTTGGGAAGAATTGCCTAGGAAAGTCGGTTTGGGACTTACGTTTAAGGACCGTGGAGCGTGGTCCGTTTGGTTAAGTGACAAGGATCATGAGGACGTGATCGATTCTAAGTGGGGGAGAGTTGTAAGACTCTAATATTTATTGTACGGAAGTGTAATTATGCTACGTTGAATGCAGAAAGTATTGTGGAATTAAACGAAGGTCAGAATCTGCCCAGACTGTTGTGCGCGCCGCGCACAGTTATGGGTGCGCGCCGCGCACCTTGCCAGCAACAGATTTCAGCCTTTTTCTATTTTGAGTTTAATGAAGGGCAATTTGATCATTTCACTTGAGGCCGGATCTGTGGGCTTTATCAGTTGGTTTGGATCCAACTTTGAATCATTTTCACATCCATTCATCACTCTCATCTTCAAACCCTAGAGAGAGAAGAGTTTCAGAGAGAGGAAGCTTCATTTGGAGAAAAAAGAGTTGAATTCTCACCAAAGCTCGGGTTTTTAAAGTTGTTTACCTCGTTCCTAGCTATGTTTTGGTTGTTGTGGTAAGTTCTAACTCCGAATTTCATTGTTTGATTTGATATTCAAAGTTAGGGTTTGAACTTGATTTGTAGAGAAACCCATTTAAAACTCTTGAAGTGAGTTTGTTGATGCTAGTAATCGGGTTTATTGTTATTGTTGGTGGATTTTGGGTTGGCGAACAAATTGGTCTTGTTTATGACTTGTAATTGGGTTTAATCACTAGGTTTAGTGATTATGGAAGTATTGGAACCCTTTGGTGTGTTTGAAAGACTAATTTTGGAATTGAGTCAAAATTAGAGTTTTTGGGTGATTTTGAGATTGATAAGTGTTAAACACTTAAGTTTGGGTTCTTTTGGCTTATTAGGACCATTTTCACTTGTGATTAGTGATTAGTGGTTAGTTTGGACGCGTTTGGTGTTTGTAAGTGCAATGGGTCGAATTTGCACTAAGTGTCGAATTGAGTTGGTTTGTAAATCCACTCTAAGTGTGTTATTGTATTTGTGATAATGGATTAGGTACTTTCCATTGACGTGTTGCGGAATTACTCGATTGCATTCATCAAGGCGAAAAGGTGAGTGTTAATATCCTATGTGCATATGTATGTGTAGGATGGGTGCGGGTTGGGTGAAGCGGTTCTCGATTATAGAGATCACTTCACATATAGGTTCATGATGGCTCGGTTTGCACGATCATCTTATTGTTAAGTTGTGAATTTTGGTTAGAGCGGATTCATGGTGACTCGGTTTATACGGTCATCTTATTGTTAAGGTTAAGTGTTTAGCCTTGGATTGTAGGTTCGGGGATATTATATTATCTTATGTTTTGATATTGATGTGTTGTAGCTAGCCCTTCGGGTGTAGCTTGGTAGTGTTGTTCATAATGTTGTGAGTGAACTTACATTGATGTTGTAGCTAGTGGTATCGCAATTGTACGGTAAGCTTAGTTTTGCTTGCTATATGCTCGGATGATCCGGTATGTGTTATTTGATATTGTGTGGCGTGTCCATTTTATGCATATATATGTATGTAGTATATTCTCACTCACTAAGCGTTAGCTTACCCTCTCGTTGTTTACATTTTTATAGATTTGCTTGGAGACGGTGGCTCGGGTAAGCGTGGGAACTAGTGGACTCGCATAGTTGCTTTAGAAGATCTTGCTTTTGGATTGATTAGGATTGGGTAGCGTATCCCCAATCGCCATGCTCGGTCTTTATTTTGTGTTAAAAATCATGTGGTCGAAAACTTGTAGTTTGTACGAAAGTCGTAAAACGGCCGATGTGGGCCCGATCTCGTAAAACTCATTTTATTTTTGGAACGTATTAGTTTTAACTAATATAAATTGTTGTGAAGAGCGTTTGGTCTAAAAGTGTAGGGAAGCAAGAGATCTTTCTGCGAAAATTGGAAAAAGTGGACAGCGAGCTGTCAGGCCCTGTGCGCGCCGCGCACCCCATCTGGACAGCTCAGTTTTAATTTTTTTTTTATGCTGCGTTTTTGGTCGGTTAACGAGTTGGGTTGTTACAGTGTTTTACTGTAGCAAAGTCATTTTTACTGTAGCAAATAGTGTTTTACTGTAGGAAAGTCGTTTTTACTTGTACATATATATATATATATATATATATATATATATATATATACATACATATAATTGTTCATGAATCGTCGAGAGCAGTCAAATGTAATTTAATACATGAAACAGTTCTAAAATTTTGAGATTCAACTTCATAGACTTTGCTTATCCTGTCGGAAACGTTAAATCATTTAAAGATAAAGTTTAAATTTGGTCAAAAATTTCCGGATTGTCACAATGTATAATCCTATGATATAAAAATATCATATTTAGAATAATTTAGATTTAAAAATCTCAAAAGTCTAACCGTTGGTTTGAAAACTGAAAAGATTCGCTGGATAGAAATTCACGACACGTAGAAACGTACAACTTTAATTACGAATACAAATATTCATATAACACATAATAAATAATATATTATTACTAAAATAATAATATAAGTCGTTGAAATGACGTGGCACGCATAATAATTAACGGACGTTAAATAACAAACGGTAAAAGATAACGGAAAAAATAGGGTCGTGACATGCTCGTATCGAGTGTATAAATACACTTACAACAGCTGTAAACTTACAGGGGATATACACTATACATGGAAAAGATTTTGCTCAGTGAATGATAAAATATAATACATATATAACTTGATTATGGTGAATGGATGACAGATAACAATGAGCCTGTTACTCCTATTAACAAGGATGGCAACATAAACCACTAGGAGTATATCCAATATACATATTTGTCCCATTTTCAGATTTTTAAAATTCGTATATTGAGTACGGAGTATTGAATATATTAAATATTAAATATGGTTACAAAAAAGTATGTCATCAAAATAGCCTAATATATTTGAATATACCCATATGGGGTTCCATTAATGGTTGGGTTTTTAGATGTCGGCAATCAGTGTGTGTAAGATTATGTGAATAGATATTATTAAGAAAATTTCTAATGACAGCCCTTAGCCCTAAGGGCTGTCTTTAAGCCATTCAGACATGCATTAAACAATTGTACACTCAATATAACTACACACTTCCTGCAGAAAACTACCTCCATGTACTACTTATTTATGCATATAATTATTTCTTAATGACAACCCTTAGGGTTGTCATTAGAAAAGTTCTATTATTAAACGCAGAATATGTAGACTTCGTGTAAACGAAGAAAAAAAAATGTAAATGTATAATTATATATTATTATATATCTTATCTTATCTTATTATTAATTAATAATTAATAATTAATAATAATAATAAGACAAAATTGCTCAAATCGTCCATATGTTTATAGTTTTTTGCTCAAATCGATCATTTGTTAACGAAACTGCATAAATCATAGTTAAATGACAAATAATGTCCCAAATTAGTCCCTAACTTAAGTTTTGTTAAACTCGATGTAGTCAAAAATACACGATTGGTCCCTGAAATTTATTAAAAGATTGCAACAAAGATCCTCTTCATCATCTTCAAGATAGTCGAACCTGAAGTCTAAACCTATAACTTCTTATGAGGATACCATGACATCAACCACTAGTATATATATTGGATGGTTTTGATGAACCAACTAACAATTAGTTAAAAACATACCTCAAGTTGATCACTTAATCGCCTTAGAACTTCCATTTGCATTTGTAATGCTTCATTTAGCTGAGCACCACTGAAGTTTAAAAAACGTAAATCAAATAATATTCTGGAAATAAACATGTCAAATATGTTATTAAAAAGAGTTGTCATGAAATAACTCACGATGTCGTACTGAAATTCGAGAATATATCAGTTATGCTTCTTTTCACAAACTTGTTTTCTGCTGATTGAATATCATATAAGTTTGTATAAGCACAAGAATATCATAAGTGTGCAAAGGTGACACCAAAGTTATCATCATATTATGATTTTAACAATGTTTTAATGACTTGTTTCGAAGAGTCTGGGAACTTACGTCTTGATAATGATTCGGGGACAAATTCGGACATTATGTATTTCTGCAGAACCTAAACATACAACAATAAACTTTGAGACATGTTTATGTTTAGGAGATTATAGGCATATGATCAGATAAATTCATACGTACACCAATTATTTTAAAAAGGGATACTAAATATGATATACATGAATTATTCTACGGTTTAAAACGGTTGCGGATTTATCTGTAAATGACTTTTAATACGAGTTCATATTTAGCTATCGTCTTCTATGCATTATGATTCTATCAATCAAGTATTATTAACTTGAATACAAGTTTTGACTAGGTTGCCTGTGTAGGGGCCATGAGCTAGTGGTTATAAATTCAATTGGCCATGAGCTAGTGGTTATAAATTCAATTAACAGAACGACATGATATTTTAAAAATATGTGTATATGTAAAGAAGATGAGAGCCACAAAGAAAGCCTAACTGAAAACGAGAGAGAGAATTGATCGTCTACAAATGTGTTTTTTAAGCTTTCACTAAAGCTTCATCTTGAAGATGATGAAGAGAATCTTTGTTGCAATTTTTTAAGAAACTTCAGGAACCAATCGTGTATTTTTGACTAACATAGAGTTTAACAAAAGTTAAGGCACGGACTAATTTGGGACATTATTTGGCATTTAAGGATGATTTATGCAGTTTTGTTAACAGAGGGACGATTTGAGCAAAAAACCATAAACACATGGACGATTTGAGCAATTTTGTCTAATAATAATAATAATAATAATAATAATAATAATAATAATAATAATAATAATAATAATAAAAATAATAATAATAATAATAATAATAATAATAATAATAATAATAATAATAACAATAATAATAATAACAACAATAATAATAATAATAATAATAATAATAATAATAATAATAATAATAATAATAATAATAATAATAATAATAATAATAATAATATATAGAATATAAATATAATAGAGTGGATAGTCAATTATGATACAAAAAATTAATGTTATTGTATTAGCTAATGTACTTGAATTCTTGCTATAAATAGACCTTCAAGCAAGCATAATATTTGCTCATTCTTACAAGAAAATTTCTCTCTTTACTCACATACTCTTGTTCTTAAGATTTTCAAAGTCTGTATTCAAAAACCAATCCACTAAAGGTAGTTATAAGCCTACTGAATTATAATACGTTATCAGCACGAAGTGCTCCGTATAATCAAGGTTTATCTAAGCAAGCACAAGTCACTAATCAAGGTAAGAAATTCTTTAACGATATCTTCTATTATATATAAGTAAGGTAAATATTATTATCATCATAAGTAAAATTATATTTCTGTATCTAACTTTTATTAACTTCACTAACATTTATATTTATGTTATTTAAGTTATATATGGTCGGTTATACCGCCTGAATTATATTATGTAATCTAACTTTTATTAACTTCACTAACATTTATATTTATGTTATTTAAGTTATATATGGTCGGTTATACCGCCTGAATTATATTTCTGTAATCTAACTCTTAACTTCACTAACATTTATATTTATGTTATCTAACATTTATGATTACTTATGAAATTAATCATTATTTATTTCTTGCATACTAATGTTTATTCTTAAAATTTATTATTTATGCATAATATGTTTATTCTCTTAATCTTCGTATTTATACTAAACGTATTTATACTAAATGTATTTATAGTAATCGTATTTGTACTAATAAAATTCTTTTATTAAAATTATTATTAATACAGTGAGTACATAACAGTCGTTAACATCAACTAACGACGTTACACCGGTCATATATACATAACGGTTGTTAACGTCAACTGACGACGTTACAACGACTATATTTTTCAAATATAAAATAAACATCTCTGTTTTCACATTTCACAAATCAATCTTCATTTTCTCAGAATACCACTCTCAAAAAGGTTTTTTTGTAAAGATGATTCACACAAGGATGATTTTTCCTATTGTATTGGTCATACTAACTATCATCGTTGTTGCTAATATACCACGGGGTGAACCTATATTCTATCCTGCTCTTGTGATTTTATCATTTGTAATCATGCCATTATTCAGTTGTTTGCTACTTATGAATTTAAAATGATTCTAATTTCATTTTATTATTTGTCTATGAATAGAAGTTGATTATGATTATGATTTATGTTGTTCATCTTTTGATAATAGAAAATGTAGAATTTGAAAAGGCTTAAATTTGCTCCTTTTGAATCAAGTGGGAACAACTACTTAACATGGGTTATGAATGTAGAAAAACATCTCGAATCAATCAGTATTTTAGAAACTCTGAATGAAAATAATAATTGTTCCGAACAAGAGAAAGCAATAGCAAATATTTTTCTTAGCAAACATATTGATGAGTCCTTAGAATCTACATATTATATAATCGAAGATCCAAGTGCATTATGGAAAATGCTCAAAGATAGATACGATATTAATTATTAAGAAATAACAGTGATCCATGAAAGAATAAAATTGATGATGTTAGTAGACGCTCTTGTAAGAATCCCGGAGATTCTTATTAATGATCTGGTAACGTGGATCATCAGTCTAGTATTTATTGAATACATGAACATCTTGTTTAGCTCTACAAATAAGTCCCAATAGAAAAAGAAAATGAGAGTGAATCTGTTGAAAAATCTTGATTAAATAAACCCTGAGCTACCTTGAGACTTGAATGGTTTGAATTTTCTAATATGCCTAGCTTGTTATGTATCACTCATAAATAAATGGTTTTAGACCATAACGCATATGTTTATTAAGTGTTATCTTTTATGTACTTCAGATTGTAACTTATTTGTAGGTAATATAAATTGATTATCTTGCTGAAATATAACTCATTATTTGCTTATCTTATTTGAAGTTTTAGTATGAATCCTGCTGAAATACAACATCAATTAAATGGTAAAGACCTGTGTATTGCAGATAGTGGTAACATACACACTATGATCAAATCTAAGAAATATTTCATTGATTTAAATCAAATGAAGGAATTAATAAATAATATATCAGCTCTTGCAAACTTGATATAAGAAACGGAAAAAGCAAAAATTCATATTACCAAATGGTACGAATTTTCTGATAAACAATGCCTTGTTTTCTCCCAAATCAAAGAGAAATTTGTTAAGTTTATCTGATATATATCATAATGGATATGATTATCAGTCAATGATAACCGGAAATGAGAAATATCTATGTAGCACCGAAAAGCGCATATGATGAAAAGCGGAGCACATATGATTAAAAGCGCATATGATGAAAAGTGCATATGATGAAAAGCACAACACATATGATTAAAAGCGCATATGGTGAAAAGGATATATGATTAAAAGCGCATATGATATAAAGTGCATATGATGAAAAGCGCAGCGCATATGATTAAAAGCGCATATGATGAAAAGTGCATATGATGAAAAGCACAACGCATATGATTAAAAGCGCATATGGTGAAAAGGATATACGATGAAAAGCGCATATGCTGATTAATGAAAAAGCACATATGGTGATTAATAAAAAGCACATATTGTGACAACCCGGAAATTTCCAACCAAATTTAAACTTTAATCTTTATATATTCCCGACACGATAAGCAAAGTTTGTAAGTTGAATCTCAAGCATTTTAAACTGTGTTCATACACTCATTTAACCTCGACCAAATTCCAATGATTCACGAACCATTATATGAACGAACATGATTATAAATGTATATGTGTATATGTTATAACTTGAAAACATTAACAAAGTATTAGACGTATAATACTTTATATAAACGTATTTGTCTCAAAATATATTCTAATAGTTATCAATGAAATTAAAAGATGATATCAAATGATTGAATTATTAGATACATTAAATTACGATTACGAGTCTCTGTAAGGAGGTCCACTTTGATTTGGAAAATATTTCTTTTAACGGTATTCGGAATAATTGGTAAAGTGATATATTAGAAAGAACAAAAGTGTCAATTAACGGGAACTAGACAAGGGTTAGTGGAGATTCCCGTTTGATTTTCAATTTATGCTGTACAATAATTGTCTCGTGATTTTTGATAAGTTAAACTATTAAACTTATATATTAATTAACTTGGAAGTAAAATAGAATATAGATAACTTAGAAGATGGATATTGACAAGTTAAATAGATCGACATTTTACATTAAGATAATTCCCTACGTTTGATTTTTCCTTTAGACATAATCCTACGAGTCATGATTAAAATGGAAATTAAAACCTTGAACCCTAATATGATTCATATATGATTTTATTTTCTTAAACGAAAACGTCTTTTCGATATAATAGACTTTTATTATTAAAAGCGTCTTATGACATAACAACTTCTACTATTATAACTTTTGTAATAAAATGATTTTTGAATATAAAATAATTTGGTTATTAAAATGTTTTATGAACGATTATATATAAATGAACTATATCAATTTTAAACTTTAAAAATCCAAATGTTACGAAATAGTAATTCTTAACATTTAAAAGATTTCTAAATATATAAGTTTTGAATGACATTAGTTTTGAAAAACTATATTAAGTAAATAGTTCAAATTTATATTCCGAAATGAAAATAAAAATATATATAACTTAGTCATAAAACGTCCTGATTTAAAATAATATATTTTGATAAACAACGAGTCACTGATTTATAGAAGCAAATGACCACGATGCTCAAATTTTATAAGATACATTTTCATAAAGTAAATTTTTGATAAATAAGACAAATTATTATTAAAGGTACACGTCGCGTAACGTAAAAGGCTAGTTTTCTAAACGTACGAAAGAGCGCTCGAAAAACCGAAAGTGGTACATGAGTCGAGTGACAACGTACGAATCATTTGAGTAAAAGTTACATTTTTACTATGAACGTAAATATAATATAATATATAAGTAATTATGTAAAATAAATATATTATATATATAATAATATTAAAATGTTGGCAGCCCTTGAATGATTGAATATGAGCTGGAATGCACATCGTGAATCCTTTATGTATCGAGCATATTTCAATTCTTTTCACAAAAATCAAATCTCTCCATCTTTTTATTTCACACAAGTACTATGTATATATATTTTATTTATGTTATGATTTATATTAATTATTATTAATAAATTGTTGTATTAGTATTATTAATATATACATAAAATAATAAGACGAGGTGCTGCTCGCGTGATTTCAAACTTAGTCTTTTTTTTCTTCGAGTGGGATAGGGCTAAGGAAATTATGAGTTATAGCTTTGGAGGTGATGGGTATGGTTCATGGGTATGCTCGTGAGGTCAATTTAGTGTTTATCATCTCCGTTGCGTCTACGTTCCTTTCCTGCAATATTGAATCTCAACATTGATACGTAAGCATTTATAATTTAATTTTTACATATTAATAGTGTATCCCTGACTAGTGCTCGAGAATACAGGATTATGCATGCTTGTACTTTTGATATCGCCGTTAGTTAGGTTATGTTGAATCTTAAATTAGTTACTTATGCGGTTGAGATAAGGTATAAGATATGCATGTCGTTAGAAAGCTAGCGAAAAATTAAGAACTTTTCATTTAGATATCGAATGGTTTCGATGAACGGATTAGAAGTTATAGTCAATTGAATTTTTGTAAAAATGATTATTATTATCGTCGTTCTAGTTTTGATCTAATTATTATTATTATTATTATTATTATTATTATTATTATTATTATTATTATTATTATTATTATTATTATTATTATTATTATTATTATTAATATCATTATTATTATGATCATTATTATTATCATTATCCACAGAAAGTATTATCATTAAAAACTTTGATTTTATTATTATTACTACCGTTTTTGTCGTTAAAGTTATAATTCATATTATTATTATTATTATCATTAAAATAGTTATTAGTATTAATATTATCATAATACTTATTATTATTAGTATTATTATAATTAAAACTAATATTAGTAACACTTAAACTATTATGATTACTATTATTATTAAAATGAACCAGATATAAAAGACAATTAAAAGCAATCAAATGAATCAATTAAGAAATAATGAGTATGAGTATCGTGATGAAATTAAAATATTGTAAGATATAAATTTAGATAAAATTATTGTACTTATTATTTTATCATTACTATTATTATTAAAAGTATTGATAATATTAAAACTATCATTTTAATAAAAATTATCATATTAATAAAAATTGTCATTGTTATTATAAAAAAAACATTATTATTATCATTTTAAATAAAATTATCATTTTAAAGTAATATTTAAGAGTATCGTAAATATGAATGTTATCATAATTAGAATTATCGTTTTATCATAATGTCATCTTAGTAATTATAAATATTGATATTTTTATAATAATAATTATTATTACAAAATAATACAACTTTTAATTACTATTATTATAGATATTATTTTATCAAATAAATATGTGATACAAATATGTTTTACTACGTGTAATAAATTACTTTAATAATACCTATCATATTATCTTTATGATATTAAATGAACTCTATAAATTTTATTACTTAATATATATAAAAGTATATTTTATTATATAAATTTTAATATAAAATTTTATTTATTAATAAATGAATTATATTATTTACTCTAATAAATCTTTTAAAAATATTTAAAAATATAAAACGAAGATATTGAAAATATACTATAATCATGTATAAATTTTAGAAATCATTTTGAGTCAAAATGACTTTTGTTGACTTTTGCATATTAGTCTCGAGCATTAGGATTGTGGTACACTATGACCTGACCTAATTGTTAGACAAATATTGACCAACATATGAATATATATAATTAATTTAGGTTCGTGAATCTGAGGCCAACCTTGCACTTGTTCAATGACGTTATATGTATTTTTACTACGAAATACAATAGGTGAGTTTCATTTGCCTTTTTACCCTTTATATTTTTGGGCTGAGAATACATGCGCAACTTTTATAAATGATTTACAAAATAGACACAAGTACGTGAAATTACATTATATGGTTGAATTATCGAAATCGAATATGCCCCTTTTTATTAAGTCTGGTAATCTAAGAATTAGGGAACAGACACACTAATTGACGCGAATCCTAAAGATAGATCTATGGGCCCGACGAACCCCATCCAAAGTACAGGATGCTTTAGTACTTCGATGTTGTTTTATATCATGTCCGATGGATTTCCCGGAATGATAGGGGATATTCTTATATGCATCTTGTTAATGTCGGTTACCAGGTGTTCAATCCATATGAATGATTTTTGTCTCTATGCATGGGACGTATATTTATGAAAAATGAAAATGAAAATCTTGTGGTCTATTAAAATAATGGAAATAATTGTTTATGATAAACTAATGAACTCACCAACCTTTTGGTTGACACTTTAAAGCATGTTTATTCTCAGGTGTTAAAGAAATCTTCCGCTGTGCATTTGCTCATTTTAAAGATATTACTTGGAGTCTTTCATAGCATATTTCGAAGAACGTTGCATTCGAGTTATTGAGTTCATCAAAGATTATTGTTAAATCAATTTATAGTTGGATAGTGGATATTATGAAATGGTATGCATGCCTGTCAATTTTCGATGTAAAGAAAGTTTGTCTTTTAAAAACGAATGCAATGTTTGTAAAATGTATCATATAGAGGTCAAAAACCTCGCAATGTAGTCAACTATTGTGAATCGTTTATAATGTATATGAACGGGTCCTTTCAGTTGGTATCAGAGCGGTGGTCTTAGCGAACCAGGTCTGCATTAGTGTGTCTAACTGATAAGTCGTTAGGATGCATTAGTGAGTCTGGACTTCGACCATGTCTGCATGTCAAAAGTTTTGCTTATCATTTTGTGTCGGAAATCATCTACTTATCATCCGTAGGAAATTACCTGCTTATCATTCTTAAGTCTAGACACATCTTGCTGCATTGATTGCATGGATAGTGTACAGACAAAATTCATATCTTAGCGTATCTGTTAAATCATATCTTATCGTATCCATTACTGTAAACTTTGCCTGACATATTCCGTAAATTCCTCCGTAAACTACGAAATCTTTTGTTCTATATATATGAATATTATATGTAATTAGAATACCATCCGATAGCTGAAAACTCATTTCAAATCGAAAAAAAAAATCCTTTATTCAATCGTACGAAATGGAATTCGTCATTAGTTCAAGTCACTCGGATTCCGAAATGGAATCCCACACCAGCTCCGAAAGCAGTGTGACCGGAATGGATCAATCAATCAGCCATCATCTATTCTGGATGAATTGGGGATGGGTTCGTAGCCTCCTCAATCATTGGAGACAAGAAGAAGGTGATCCCTTTCATCCACCTCATTGCCCTCTTGACGAAGAACCTGAAGCACTTACCGGCGAACCTGTCCGAAATACCATTTTCTCTCTCATTTCCAGAGTATCTCATCACGATTATATACTACATCAAATTCTAGATTTTATTTATCCGCTCGTCCGAACCGACAACCACTCCGGTGTAATAGAAGAAGTCAACGAGATTCGCGCACGGGTAGTAGCTTTGGAGAATGTGGTGCAGAGATTACAAACACCAGCAGCAGCACCAGCAGCATAACCAGTACTACTATCATCAACGCCAACAGTACCATTACCACCTCCAACCACAACCGCGTCGTAAACCTCAACTTCACAATCTGTCCCACGAGCATCAACGTCATACGCACCATAGATACCAAGGAGTACTAACAACAATAACTTACGAAATATTAATTCATAACTTCATTGGAGAAACATTCCGCAGCGATTATATAATCTCTAAAGTCTTAGAGATTATCTAATCTAGCCCTAACCAGAAATCAGTCAAGCGAACCAAAATGATAGAAGGAAGAGTAGAAACCCTAACAAAAATGGTGTGAGATTAACAAGTTAAACTTATTTTACCAACAACATCAACAGTACCGTCAACGTCACCAGCATCGTCAGTACAGTCAACATCAGAATCAACAACACCTATAACATCACAAACTCCGCCAGTTCAAGAATCACTGTGGACATTATTACGAATCAATAACGCGTATATTGTATCAACGAGTTATGAAGAATTAACTCATTCCTTCTGAAGAAATTATATGTATATTTTATATATATATATATATATATATATATATATATATATATATATATATATTGAAATAAAAATAAATCTTTCCGTGCTAAGCTATTGTGTATGAATCTTAACTAATCGGTTAATTCATATTACAAATATGCAATAATGTACGTCCTTCGGCCGCAACTTAAACAGCGTTAACTACAATCTCTGTCTCAATTCAACAAATTCCAATTCTTAATAAATCAAGTATATATTTGATTTTACACTTCATCATTGATGTAACCGAAACTTTTCAGATAACATCATTCGTACTTTGCGAAGTTCACCAGAATTTAACGAAAATCAACATCACATCTCAACAAATAACGAAGTATTGATTCATAATTTCAATACTATTGAAGAAATACTTATGTAATCTCTAAAGCCTTCAAGGGATTATTCAATTCTAGTTCCAACCGTAAATCGAATGAGTTTAATTTAGTATTAACTCATTAAAATCTATGCTACATCTGAGGAGAATATATACATATATATTTTCATAAAGACTGTAATAAAAATTCTTATGTACAAAATATTAATTGTAAAAAAAAAAATTTTAACGGGTAGGTAATACCCGATATATATATATATATATATATATATATATATATATATATATATATATATATATATATATATATATATATATTCACAATTAATATGTTACATTCTTTGAATCAGATTAAGAAAATTATCAACTATACTTCCTACTTTCACAATAATATACATTCTTTCATAGAAATCAAAACAACCATACTCATTCAAACTCAATTACATATTCTGATTTTGAAACCTCAGAATTAAATTCGAGATATAACTGGTACCATCACTTTTAGATTCCTACATCTTTCAAAGCTATATTTTGACTTCAAAATTGTGTTAGAACATCAAATGTATGTTAACAATTACAATCTGTGTTCAAACCCTTCAATAATTTCTGAAGACACTTCAAATAATGAGCAATCGAGATGATGATCCAACCACATGTTACCCACAGTTATATACCTGAAAAACTCTTAAAACCAAAGTAAAAGTTTAAACACGTATCTGCGTCATATTCTTTGGCATTTATTAGCAAAAATAACTTTGCGATTCCCTTTTCAAAGTAGCCAGTTTTGTCACAGCTCCAGCAAGTCAACTTCGACTTTTCAGTTGAAATATCTTATTATAACCTCGATATATACGTGGCCCTTTCACCATCGTTACCGGGGAACCGTTTATGTTCAACCGCATTAGCAATAAACTTACCAACAACTTCGCTGATCTTTGATTTTTAGAAAAATCATTATATTCATTGGAACCCTATCATTTACTCATCTGCATCTTGTAATGAGAATTTCCATACCAATCATTGGGAATTAGCAATTAGTATTTTGAAATCTCGCAGCATGTCTACGCCAACAGTTATATGTGTATATATAACGTTTATCTTCTGGACTTAATTTGAATGTGAAGTTGCTGAAAAACACTCCGAACTACGAATTGGTTCTCCGAAAATGGAAAAATGCTGATGAAGCAGCAAAAACTATAAACGACTTTAAACGGTAAAAGCTGGATGATAATGAAGAAGTGTGCTGGCAAAGCGCAGAAAAAGAGAAGTTTTGGAACTGGAAAACGGATTGAGCAAAGTATGAAGGAGGCTGTGGACAAATCACAAAGACTGAACCTGACTTCAAAGGATCCAAATGATTCAGTACCTGCTGAAGTCATTAACGGATACCTTGCTCCTGACTCTAAACCCCTGCAGACAATATTCTTCATCATCCTCTGATATTAGAAATTCTAAAATATCATCGTATCTTTCATTATAAATATCCTCCATATTTCTGAAGATATTTTCATAATTATTCTTATCTGAAATCATTTATCTCTTCGCGCTATCTGTATTACATCATAAAAGAAACTATTTTAGTTTCTAAATTCTGAAACATTCGAGTTTAAAATAGGAATATTTTTGAAGTAGTGTTGGGAGTTGAAGCATGAGTTAATATAATATAATGACACTTGATCAACGTGATTATATTACAGTAAGTCATGCTGAGTTTCTAAATGGAACGTGATGATTCATAGATCATAACATCATCATGTGCCATGTTATACAATTCTTGTATTCTATTTAACCTCTAAAATATTAAGAAAATATTTCTTGATGATTCCCCCTTTTCCAAGGTACTCTGGTAATTTGACAAGTCAAGATCGTGCCATCACAATTTCCTTCCTAGAACATTAACAATGTTCATTCCGAAATTCATATCTGCTAATTCTGGACCATTACAAGCGGTGCTTAATCGCAAGAAGAAGAAACGAAAAAAAAACTCCGAAATAGAAATTGGGGTGTAAGTTGCAGCAAATAAAAGAGAGCATTAACTGTAGATGACAATGATTATAGAAGACAGAAGCAGAGACTTTGAAATATAAGGGAAGACATAAAGCCCAACAACAAACTAGAAATTATAAACCATATATATCGATGCATATAGCAATATAAAGACACGGGAGAACTAGAAACACTATAAACCCAAGAGTATAGTAGAAGTAAATAGATTCTTCCGGCGGTAGAAGAAAAAGAAGAATGACCGATATGAAAGTTAGAAGTATATCGAGAATCAGAACTGGATGGAGCATATTGATGAATACTTTAAAATATGAGTTGAGGGGGAAAAGAATAGAAGGTGATGAAATATGACTAGGAACTTAGAAATCAACAGATTTAACTCACACAATGACGGAATAAGTGAATTAAACCCTCTAGTGAATAGGTTAAACTTTTTTGGGATTAATTTAGTCAAACCACAACTAAATCAAGTGTGATTAGATCAACACCTAGAGCTATTATTCACCACCTGGGTGATTTGGGTTGAGAGAGAATCGGAGGAGCTCACCAGATCTGAGTGTGTATAACAAATGAGAGGCTTAACCTAAAATGAAGAACATAAGACTTTATATACCTCTGCTATTGACTCACCCGTACGATTCATCCATCACACATACGAATTGGCTTCATCAGTCATACAGGTGATCACTCACTCGTGTCTTCTCATTTATGTTGTAATTGTGACTTAGCTCAGCATCAACCGTGCGTATGAGCCTGTCAGTCGTACGAGTGAGGCTTCACTCGTACGTCTAACCTAGTCTAACATAGTCAAACATCCAAATCTCGTTCCTGCAGTTCCTGTAATCACATACAAACACGGATAGGATAAAAATGAGCGATCATGGTGGCCTGTAAACTGTTGTACCTGCAATGGACGTGGGTAGATGTCTAGGGACTTGCATAAAATGCATCAACAGAAGGTGTGAGTTGTAAGGAAACGAAGGAGGTGAATTTATAAGAAAATCTCCAACAGAACAATTAAAATGGACGATCGCATTTAAAGCGGATCCTAATTCCCTTGGTTACCGGAGAATCAAATCTTATTACAAAGATTTTCTTCAAATCCCTTGAAATCTGGGAATCAATCATATCTACGTCAAATGATAAGATGAATCTACACTTACTCATTTCATTCTTCTATGTTAGCTTCATTCGTACTCTTCATATAAATGGATTATTTATTCAAATTATTCGCTTATGATAACACTCTAATTTTCAGCCCGTATGCATCATGAAAACATACTTATTATCATTCACGACCTTTCCACTCAAATTTCGGGACGAAATTTATTTAACGGGTAGGTACTGTGACAACCCAGAAATTTCCAACCAAATTTAAACTTTAATCTTTATATATTCCCGACACGATAAGCAAAGTTTGTAAGTTGAATCTCAAGCATTTTAAACTGTGTTCATACACTCATTTAACCTCGACCAAATTCCAATGATTCACGAACCATTATATGAACGAACATGATTATAAATGTATATGTGTATATGTTATAACTTGAAAACATTAACAAAGTATTAGACGTATAATACTTTATATAAACGTATTTGTCTCAAAATATATTCTAATAGTTATCAATGAAATTAAAAGATGATATCAAATGATTGAATTATTAGATACATTGAATTACGATTACGAGTCTCTGTAAGGAGGTCCACTTTGATTTGGAAAATATTTCTTTTAACGGTATTCGGAATAATTGGTAAAGTGATATATTAGAAAGAACAAAAGTGTCAATTAACGGGAACTAGACAAGGGTTAGTGGAGATTCCCGTTTGATTTTCAATTTATGCTGTACAATAATTGTCTCGTGATTTTTGATAAGTTAAACTATTAAACTTATATATTAATTAACTTGGAAGTAAAATAGAATATAGATAACTTAGAAGATGGATATTGACAAGTTAAATAGATCGACATTTTACATTAAGATAATTCCCTACGTTTGATTTTTCCTTTAGACATAATCCTACGAGTCATGATTAAAATGGAAATTAAAACCTTGAACCCTAATATGATTCATATATGATTTTATTTTCTTAAACGAAAACGTCTTTTCGATATAATAGACTTTTATTATTAAAAGCGTCTTATGACATAACAACTTCTACTATTATAACTTTTGTAATAAAATGATTTTTGAATATAAAATAATTTGGTTATTAAAATGTTTTATGAACGATTATATATAAATGAACTATATCAATTTTAAACTTTAAAAATCCAAATGTTACGAAATAGTAATTCTTAACATTTAAAAGATTTCTAAATATATAAGTTTTGAATGACATTAGTTTTGAAAAACTATATTAAGTAAATAGTTCAAATTTATATTCCGAAATGAAAATAAAAATATATATAACTTAGTCATAAAACGTCCTGATTTAAAATAATATATTTTGATAAACAACGAGTCACTGATTTATAGAAGCAAATGACCACGATGCTCAAATTTTATAAGATACATTTTCATAAAGTAAATTTTTGATAAATAAGACAAATTATTATTAAAGGTACACGTCGCGTAACGTAAAAGGCTAGTTTTCTAAACGTACGAAAGAGCGCTCGAAAAACCGAAAGTGGTACATGAGTCGAGTGACAACGTACGAATCATTTGAGTAAAAGTTACATTTTTACTATGAACGTAAATATAATATAATATATAAGTAATTATGTAAAATAAATATATTATATATATAATAATATTAAAATGTTGGCAGCCCTTGAATGATTGAATATGAGCTGGAATGCACATCGTAAATCCTTTATGTATCGAGCATATTTCAATTCTTTTCACAAAAATCAAATCTCTCCATCTTTTTATTTCACACAAGTACTACGTATATATATTTTATTTATGTTATGATTTATATTAATTATTATTAATAAATTGTTGTATTAGTATTATTAATATATACATAAAATAATAAGACGAGGTGCTGCTCGCGTGATTTCAAACTTAGTCTTTTTTTTCTTCGAGTGGGATAGGGCTAAGGAAATTATGGGTTATAGCTTTGGAGGTGATGGGTATGGTTCATGGGTATGCTCGTGAGGTCAATTTAGTGTTTATCATCTCCGTTGCGTCTACGTTCCTTTCCTGCAATATTGAATCTCAACATTGATAAGTAAGCATTTATAATTTAATTTTTACATATTAATAGTGTATCCCTGACTAGTGCTCGAGAATACAGGATTATGCATGCTTGTACTTTTGATATCGCCCTTAGTTAGGTTATGTTGAATCTTAAATTAGTTACTTTTGCGGTTGAGATAAGGTATAAGATATGCATGTCGTTAGAAAGCTAGCGAAAAATTAAGAACTTTTCATTTAGATATCGAATGGTTTCGATGAACGGATTAGAAGTTATAGTCAATTGAATTTTTGTAAAAATGATTATTATTATCGTCGTTCTAGTTTTGATCTAATTATTATTATTATTATTATTATTATTATTATTATTATTATTATTATTATTATTATTATTATTATTATTATTATTATTATTATTATTATTAATATCATTATTATTATGATCATTATTATTATCATTATCCACAGAAAGTATTATCATTAAAAACTTTGATTTTATTATTATTACTACCATTTTTGTCGTTAAAGTTATAATTCATATTATTATTATTATTATCATTAAAATAGTTATTAGTATTAATATTATCATAATACTTATTATTATTAGTATTATTATAATTAAAACTAATATTAGTAACACTTAAACTATTATGATTACTATTATTATTAAAATGAACCCGATATAAAAGACAATTAAAAGCAATCAAATGAATCAATTAAGAAATAATGAGTATGAGTATCGTGATGAAATTAAAATATTGTAAGATATAAATTTAGATAAAATTATTGTACTTATTATTTTATCATTACTATTATTATTAAAAGTATTGATAATATTAAAACTATCATTTTAATAAAAATTATCATATTAATAAAAATTGTCATTGTTATTATAAAAAAAACATTATTATTATCATTTTAAATAAAATTATCATTTTAAAGTAATATTTAAGAGTATCGTAAATATGAATATTATCATAATTAGAATTATCGTTTTATCATAATGTCATCTTAGTAATTATAAATATTGATATTTTTATAATAATAATTATTATTACAAAATAATACAACTTTTAATTACTATTATTATAGATATTATTTTATCAAATAAATATGTGATACAAATATGTTTTACTGCGTGTAATAAATTACTTTAATAATACCTATCATATTATCTTTATGATATTAAATGAACTCTATAAATTTTATTACTTAATATATATAAAAGTATATTTTATTATATAAATTTTAATATAAAATTTTATTTATTAATAAATGAATTATATTATTTACTCTAATAAATCTT
Organism: Rutidosis leptorrhynchoides; assembly: GCF_046630445.1. Classification (NCBI taxonomy): domain Eukaryota; kingdom Viridiplantae; phylum Streptophyta; class Magnoliopsida; order Asterales; family Asteraceae; genus Rutidosis; species Rutidosis leptorrhynchoides. The sequence goes on along the minus strand of NC_092335.1, from coordinate 37,481,872 downwards.
TTAAAAATATTTAAAAATATAAAACGAAGATATTGAAAATATACTATAATCATGTATAAATTTTAGAAATCATTTTGAGTCAAAATGACTTTTGTTGACTTTTGCATATTAGTCTCGAGCATTAGGATTGTGGTACACTATGACCTGACCTAATTGTTAGACAAATATTGACCAACATATAAATATATATAATTAATTTAGGTTCGTGAATCTGAGGCCAACCTTGCACTTGTTCAATGACGTTATATGTATTTTTACTACGAAATACAATAGGTGAGTTTCATTTGCCTTTTTACCCTTTATATTTTTGGGCTGAGAATACATGCGCAACTTTTATAAATGATTTACAAAATAGACACAAGTACGTGAAATTACATTATATGGTTGAATTATCGAAATCGAATATGCCCCTTTTTATTAAGTCTGGTAATCTAAGAATTAGGGAACAGACACCCTAATTGACGCGAATCCTAAAGATAGATCTATGGGCCCGACGAACCCCATCCAAAGTACCGGATGCTTTAGTACTTCGATGTTGTTTTATATCATGTCCGATGGATTTCCCGGAATGATAGGGGATATTCTTATATGCATCTTGTTAATGTCGGTTACCAGGTGTTCAATCCATATGAATGATTTTTGTCTCTATGCATGGGACGTATATTTATGAGAAATGAAAATGAAAATCTTGTGGTCTATTAAAATAATGGAAATAATTGTTTATGATAAACTAATGAACTCACCAACCTTTTGGTTGACACTTTAAAGCATGTTTATTCTCAGGTGTTAAAGAAATCTTCCGCTGTGCATTTGCTCATTTTAAAGATATTACTTGGAGTCTTTCATAGCATATTTCGAAGAACGTTGCATTCGAGTTATTGAGTTCATCAAAGATTATTGTTAAATCAATTTATAGTTGGATAGTGGATATTATGAAATGGTATGCATGCCTGTTAATTTTCGATGTAAAGAAAGTTTGTCTTTTAAAAACGAATGCAATGTTTGTAAAATGTATCATATAGAGGTCAAAAACCTCGCAATGTAGTCAACTATTGTGAATCGTTTATAATGTATATGAACGGGTCCTTTCACATATGGTGATTAATGAAAAGAATATTGAGAAATAATCACCAATGTTTCTTGAAAGAATTCAAGGTTATATATATGGACCAATTCATCCATCATGTGGACCATTTTGATATTTCATGGTTCTAATAGACGCATCTAGCGGATGGTCTCATGTTTGTGTGTTATCATGCCATAATATGACATTTGCAAAGTTTCTTGCACAAATTATTAAATTGAGAACACATTATTCTGATTACACCATTAAAAGGATGAGACTTGATAATGCTGGTGAGTTAACATCTCAAGCATTTAATGATTATTATATGTCTACAGGGATTGTTTTTGAACATCCAGTTGCTCATGTGCATACACAAATTGGTTTAGCTGAATTAATAGATAAACGCTTGTAGCTAATAACTAGACAATTGGTAATGAGTACAAAACTCTCAATATTTATATGGGGATATGTAAATTTACATGATGCGATATTAATTCGCATTAAACCAAGTGCAAGTCATAAATATTCTCCATTACCAACTTAATTTTGGTCGAGAGCCAAATATTTTCCATCTTAAAACATTTGATTGTGCGATTTATGTTCCTATCGCACCACCACAACGCACTAAAATGGGTCCTCAAAGAAGGATGAGAATATATGTTGGATATGAAACATCTTCAATTATAAGATATATTGAACCCATGACGGGTGATATTTTTACAGCACGTTTTACTGATTGTCATTTTAATGAAAATTTGTTCCCTAGATTATGGGGAGAAATGAAAAATTAATAAAATGATGTTTCATGGTGTGAACATCAATTAAGGTATTTTGATCCTAGCACAAAAGAATGTTAAATGAAAGTTCAAAAATAATGCATATGCAAGAACTTGCAAATCGATTACGTGATGCATTTAAAGATACAAAAAGAGTAACTAAATCATATATAATAGCAGTAAATGCTCTAGCTCGAATTGAAATTCCAAAAGCTGGCAATAATGTCACTCTTGAGTCTTTGCCACGCATGAAACGTGGAAGATCAATTGGTTCCGAAGATAAAAGACCTCGAAAATAAAATCAGCTGATAATGAGGTAAAATAAAGTGTTCAAGAAGAACCAAATATCAATACTCCTTCTGCAGAGGATATTGATAATAAATACAGAAATTGTAATAAATTTATGCAATATTATGGAACCGAAACGGAATGACAAATATTGATGAGAATTTTTCATATAATGACATCATGAATAAAGATGATGATCTAGAACCAAAATTTGTCATTGAGTGTCAAAATATACATGACTGAGCTCAATTGAAAGGAGCAATACGAGCTGAATTAGAATCGCTCAATAAAAGAAAAGTTTTCGGATCAATCGTTATCACTTTTAAAGATGTGAAACGTATGGGATACAAATGAATTTTAATTCGAAAAGGAAATAAGAAAAATGAACTTACAAGGTAAAGTCAGACTTGTAACTCAAGATTTCTCTCAAAGATCAGAAATTGATTATGAGAAAACTTATTCTCCTGTTATGGATGCAATTACTTTTAGATACTTAATCAGCCTGGCAGTTTCTAAAAATTTAGAAATACATCTAATGGATGTTGTTACTGCTTATCTATATGGATCACTCGAGAGTGATATATATATGAAGATACCTGAAGGATTTAAGGTATCAGAAGCATCCAATGCAAAATCCAATCGGGTGGCATGTGTTATAAATGGTTAAGTGATTACTTGATAAGCAAAGGGTATACAAATAATTTTATTTGCCCATGTGTATTCATTAAGAAAACAACATTCGGATATGTGATCATAGCTGTTTATGTCGATGATCTTAACATCATAGGTACAAATAAAGAGATCCATGAAGCCATTCAACTTCTAAAGAAAGAATTTGAAATGAAAGATCTCGGAAAAACCAAGTATTACCTTGGTTTGCAGATTGAGCATATGTCTAATGGTTTACTTGTACATCAAACAACTTATACCGAAAAGATTTCAAAACATTTTTAAAGAGAAAACCATTGGTAGATATATCACTCAATATTGACACTGATCCATTTCATCCCCGTGAAGATCATGAAGATCTTTACGGATCAGAAGTTCCATATCTTAGTGAATTGGAGCTCTTATGTATCTTACAAATTATACAAGAACTGACATTTCTTTTGCAGTTAATTTGTTAACAAGGTTCAGCTCAATTCCTTCCAAAAAGACACTGGAATAGGATCAAACACATGTTTCGATACCCTTGAGGAACTGCTGATTTATGATTATTTTACTATAACGATTCAAAACAAGATTTGGTTGGTTATATAGATGCAGGTTATTTATCTGATCCACATAATGCTAAATCTCAAACTGGATATGTATTCCTAAATGGAGGTACCGTAATATCATGGCGTTCTCAAAAACAAACACTTGTTGCAACATCATCAAATCATGCCGAAGTGATTGTATTACATGAAGCTACTCGGGAATGTTTTTGGTTGAGATCAATGACATAACTCATTACTGATTCTTGTGAACTAGAATGCCATAAAAATCCAACAACTATCTATGAAGATAATGCAGGTTGCATAGCACAGATGAAAGAAGGGTATATCAAAAGTGACCGAACAAAACACATACCTCCTAGATTCTTCTTATACACTCAAGATCTCATCAAGGACTACCAGATTGAAATGATATACGTTCAATCTAGCAAAAACGATGTTGATCTTTTTACCAAAGCACTTCCAACTACTATTTTCAGAACACACGTTCACAATATTGTCATGAGGCAAGTTCAAAAGATGTGACGACTCAACGATGTCTACTTAAGGGGGAGTCAACTCTATACTGCACTCTTTTTCTCTTGACTAAAGTTTTTATCCCACTGGGTTTTTCTTTAGCAAGGTTTTTAACGAGGCAGTACTAGTTTATTTATAATGAAGCAAAATTGCTATCCAAGGGGGAGTGTTATAATATATAGAATATAAATATAATAGAGTGGATAGTCAATTATGATACACAAAAATAATGTTATTGTATTACCTAAAGTACTTGAATTCTTGCTATAAATATACCTTCAAGCAAGCATAATACTTGCTCATTCTTACAAGAAAATTTCTCTCTTTACTCACATACTCTTGTTCTTAAGATTTTCAAAGTCTGTATTCAAGAACCAATCCACTAAAGGTAGTTATAAGCCTACTGAATTATAACAAATACCATGCATTGCAAGTGTATTTAACTTTTTTTTTTTTGTGTAGTGTGTCGATTCAGCCAGCCCTAATTCCATCTTATGCTATCACTACTTCAACTTCTAATTCAAAAAATAAAATAAAAAAGAAAATTGAATTAAATCATATAACTCTCCCTTTTTCAAGGATTGGATGTCAACGATAAAACAATTACGGAATCCCCAAATCATCCCCCATAGAGTAGCAATTCCGATAGCTAACAAACGATGTTTGGACATACTCGATCCATCTCAATCAACTAACCAATGAAACAAATTTGTAACATTATCAAAAGAAGGCAACGTGATTCCTATCCACCGGTTCACCATAATTCAAAGATCTTTCACTTGAACATTTTAATAACCACCAACTCATGAAAATAACTACCCACAAGTGTACTATTATTTATGCACAAACCTTTGAGTTGTCATTAGAAAATTCCTTATTATATAGTATCAACTTCTGTAGTGATGTTAGTATAATTTAATATTGTATGTTCATAAAAATAACTAAATATCAAATATATGAAGTTAAAATCATCACTTCAAAATTAATATAACAATTAATTAATATAAAAATTAATATAACAATAATAATGAAATTATTAAACTAATGTTAAATTGAAATCGAGTTACCAATTTGATATAATTTGATTGGTACCGCCGATGTCCTGAGTTAATGAGATTGAGATACCTACTTCTGGTTCGAATCTTAGTAGGAGTGTTCTTCATGGTGGTTTTTCCATTACGTAATATGTAGTGATATTGGTTATCAGTTTTCTCTAGAATAAGTGTACTCTAGATATGATCGGATGGTTTCTTTAATGATGGACCGTTAGTAACCCCTAGCTGCTGTTTAAAAAAAAAAGAAAAAAATGACTTTTACCATCGACAGTTTTTAAGGCTAACATTAGCTTGCTTAAATGGTATGTACATAGTGGTTACATTTATGTGACGATTATCAATCTTTACAAGCTTTTATTATAATTCTTAATGTTGTCGTTAGATAAATCTATCAATTAAAATTTAAAATAGTAAATTTTAAATTAAAAATTTTAATATAAAATATAACATATACTGTAATTATTATTAAGATAATTACTATTAAGATCTGATCCTTGACTATGATTCGCGTTTTCATTTAATAAGAAGCTCACCCGTGCCAGGAACTACGTATTTTGGGGTTGCTAATAGTATTGTAAGGAAATTTTAATTATAATTATAATTATAATTTTTATTATTATTATAATCTATCTATCTATCTATTCTATATATAATAACAAAAGATAAAATATGTCATTTTAAAAAGCCTCAACTAATCTTAACCATCCATTATATTAACCATCTGTGATCTTAACCCTTAATTTTTTCCTAATCTTTCTAACAACCTCATAATCCTAACATTGAATTGTTTGATTACAAAACTACCCTTGCACAAAAAAATAATAATAATAGTAATAAACAATAATATCAAATGATCAATTCGATTGTAGCAGTAATATAGATGATGTCGTGTGTTTGTGTTATGTATATGCAATTGTATATAAATGAAACATTTAAGTCATGATAAAAGTTGATAGAGCAATCACAAATCAATTTAATTTAACATGTAATATAAAATTTGTGATTATTTGCAATGATTGTTTATGAAAATTAAAACCAAGATTGGTATAATCTTCACAATTTTCTTGAACAATATGAGGAAATGGAATGAACACTAAACATACACTTCGAGGCTAGGTTTTTGGGAACGGACAAATGATAGGGGTTTTTGGCAAATCAACTAAAGCTAGTGATTTCTAAGGCATAGCTTCGTTTTTATACCACTTAATAAGCCATTTACATTTTGTGTTTAAAACACTATTAACCTTAAATAAATTGACATCAAAATCCGTAAATAATTTTATTGGATTTTATCTCAACAATCTCCTCCTAAAATGTGAGTTGTGTCCTACGCAATACACCGACACCACTCACATCTTTAATGGAATGAATAAAATTATTTTAAACTCCATTCAAGAACAAAAAAACCCTATACTCTCCTGCAATCGCCTTCAATCATCTTCAATCTTCATCTCTGATTTGTGCAATCGGGTGTGCATATTTTAGGCGATTTATGAAGATGCCGAGAAATTAGGGTTCCTGGCGATAATCACTAACAAGCAAAGTTAGCGGGTTGATTTCCACCATATCAATCGTCGTTGTAGCATATTTTTTGATGTGTTTTATTAGACCTCTAACTGTTTACAGGATTAATTTAATAAAGGAAGGATCTTTTGAAGATGATGGATTGTTAATGGAATTAAGAATTTGTGACAACATGTTATTTGATGGGTTTGAAGATGGGGTTGTTCATTATTGGGATTGGTCAAAAGGTGAAATTGCAATATAAATTAGTGTCCTTATCTGAGACTGATAATGGAAGAAGGGTACGGTTTAATTTAATTATGCAGAATCGTAAAGCACCAATGGTTGCATCAATCAATTAGCTTTGAATACTCAAAAATTTGCTATTTTTGTTTTGTATGCATTTTCATGATTCAATTTTTATGCAAGAGTTTGATGCAAACAGAAGGATTACTTAATGAGGCTGCAACCAGAACACCAGGTACATGTGGTACATATCAGAGTTATCTGCTATTGCAGTGATAATATATGATTATTGAACAAACATGTTTTAATGTGTTTATCATAAAAAGATCAAAACTTTGAACTGTTTGCGTATGGTTTATCCCTAACAGGTTAAAATCAAAGGTTCTTTGTCGTGTTTAACACCCAGTTACTGGTATGTATTATGATTATTTTACAATGTTTGATTATTTGTATATAATTTGCAAAATAAAAGATGACTTACTATTAAGTTTTTTAATTTTTCATTTAGGCTGAACACGAAACTGATGAAGTTTATGCTCAACTCACTATAGTACCTGAACAAAATGTAAGAATCCTCTGTTAACCCTAAATTTATGTGGATAATTTGTGATATTTATGATATAAAGAAGTTGGCTTTATGATTTTTAGGTAATGTAGCAAAGTGAAAGCGATCCCACGGGTCCTGATGAACTCCGGAGGTATCTTGAGAAGCCGAACAATAGGTATCTTAACCCCTTTGTGCTAATTAAACAAGCCTTTTGGTAAACGATTTGTAACGCACATGTTTGAGTAACTGTTTTTGTGCAAACCATAGCTTAATCTATTAAAATATGATATTTTGGATTTAGACCAACCACTGCTTTAAATGCTTTTGTAGCATATCTTATAGCCTATACTTTTAATCGGAATGTCAAAAATTTTCAAGTTGTGTTTGGTCTATCAATATGGGCACAAATCACTGAATTTCGCTATACTCTAATAAGAACATCTTCTTTATTTTGGTCAACATTGGGATCACTTGTTATCTTCTCAGAAAAATGACCAATTCGATTGCCCATAGCGGTGTTAGAAATTTTAACATGGTAAGTTTTTCTTTAATTGTTCCAACTGTGTGCATTGAGCTCCTATTTATGTTTCAGCTCACCTATTATGAATGGGTCAATTTGGGTTTTGATTGATCATTTTTACATTATCATGCTTGGTACATAGGTAAATATAAATAGATCAAATGGCGGGTCAGAAAGAGCTAAATAGGAAATAGGCAACCAAGTGATATATTTGTTGAGTTGAAGTACAAATTTTAGTTTAAGTTATTTATTTGTGGAGTTAAACTACAAATTTTGAATATAGTCATTTATACACTTATCGTTGAGTTTGTAAAAGGGTTGCATAGGATCTAAAATTTTATTACAATACAATGCTAAGATAGAGAAGAATGTGGTGCTCCGCCATGTCATTTTTAATAGCCCAATGTTGTTTTACTTTTTACCATTTCTACTTTAGTAGTGTTATCATAAGGTCCATTCTCTACATACAAAGCACATGTAACATGTGGTATACATGTTAAATGTTCATGTGCCCCAAGTGGCTACGTGTTTGATTTATCTAATACACTAAATTCCCTATAATAAGTGTTACTTGATTTGCTTTTCAGTGATAATATGAATAGAGGTTCCTACATGAGCGGGTTGAGTTCACTCAAGGTACATTTCCTCTGTTTTCATAACCTTCATCTAATACAAATTTGTTTTCTTTAAGAATATACCGAGGAGCGGAGGTATCATGTGTGCGTAAATGTAAAGGTTCTTATCACCTGTTATTTTGCAAGGGACGGGCATGGACTTCGACCATCATCCAAAGCATTCAAAGTGTCTTAAACATGTAAAAGCTCTTTTTGTCACTTTGTGTTTGTTTAGTATTTGTATGTAAACATATAATTGCTTTGTATTTGTTTTTTGTGTCACTAAATTTGAGTTAAACTAGAAATATTTTTCAGCATTATGGTTTTCAACTTTGTGTTATTTGTTTTTTAAGGTTATAACTTGCTTGATTTATTATCAGTAATTCAACATTACTTCTGAAATTAACAATCTAACATTTAACCTTTATATACTAAATGTGGTGGGTTTCTTTGTAGTTTTAGTTAATTTAGATTGTAGTTTTAAATTTGTGTTCACATTACAAACGGTCCCTCAACTTCGGATATATTTACACAACGACCCCTCAAGTTTACACTTTCTCGAGGGTTAAAAGTGTAAATATATAATTTTATTAAAATAAAAGAAACTAACTCCACCCGTATTTCTAACGGGCCCTATCTGTAGTGACCCGAACTTTTCCATGATTATATATTAAATGAAAACTACATTTACATGATTAAATATTTTCAACATGTTAAGCAATTAAACTTGTTAAGACTTGATTATTTGAAATGTGTTCATATAGACAATTGACCACCCAAGTTGACCGGAGATTCACGAACGTTAAAACTTGTAAAAACTATATGACGATATGGAAATATATATATATATATATATAGTTAACATGATATTATGATAAGTATCTCACTAGGTATATTAACAATGAGTTATATACATTAAAATGAGATTTTTAAGTTAAGAAACACGAAACGATATATATAACGATTATCGTTATAACAACGTCTTACTAAATACATATGTATCATCATAAGATGTTGTTACACTATATTTAATATGATGAAATGATAATTACATATATCATTAAGTGTATTAACAATGAACTACACAAGTAAGATGAGACTACTAATGTAAGGATTTCGAAACAATATATATATATATATATATATATATATATATATATATATATATATATATATATATATATATATATATATATATATATATATATATATATATATATATATATATATATATATATATATATATATATATATATATATATAACGATTCTCGTTGTAATATTATTTCACATACATATATATGATATTAGATATAATAATACACCATGTTAACATGTTAACATGTTAACATAACAATTTAACATCTCATTTAAGTGTAATAACAATGGGTCAATTACATTTAACAAGATCGTTAACTTAAAGGTCTCAAAACAACACTTACATGTAACGACTAACGATGACTTAACGACTCCGTTAAAATGTATATACATGTAGTGTTTTAAGATGTATTAGTACACTTTTGAAAGCCTTAAGGACATATATCAAAGTACTTCTACTTAACAAAAATGCTTACAATTACGTCCTCATTCGTTTTCATTAACAATTCTACCCGTATGCACCTGTATTCGTACTCGTACAATACACAGCTTCTAGATGTAATTACTATTGGTATATACACTCCAATGATCAGCTCTTAGCAGACCATGTGAGTCACGTAACACATGTGGGAACCATCATTTGGCAACTAGCATGAATGATTACATAAAATTACAAAAATATTAGTAATCATTCATGACTTATTTACAAGTAAACAAAATTACACATCCTTTATATCTAATCCATATACCAATGACTAAAAACACCTACAAACACTTTCATTCTTCAATTTTATTCATCTAATTGATCTCTCTCAAGTTCTATCTTCAAGTTCTAAGTGTTCTTCATAAATTCTATAAGTTATAGTTTTATAAAACCAAGAACACTTCCAAGTTTGCTAGCTTACTTCCAACCTTGTAAAGTGATCATCCAACCCCAATAAATCTTTCTTATTTACATTAATATATCTTTCTAATACAAGGTAATACTCATATTCAAACTTTGATTCAATTTCTATAACTATAACAATCTTATTTCGAGTGGAAATCTTGCTTGAACTTGTTTTCGTGTCATGATTCTGCTTCAAGAACTTTCAAGCCATTCAAGGATCCTTTGAAGCTAGATCTATTTTTTTTCATTTTCAGTAGGTTTATCCACAAAATTTGAGGTAGTAATGATGTTCATAACATCATTCGATTCATATATATAAAGCTATCTTATTCGAAGGTTTAAACTTGTAATCACTAGAACATAGTTTAGTTAATTCTAAACTTGTTTGCAAACAAAAGTTAATTCTTCTAACTTGACTTTTAAAATCAACTAAAAACTTAGTGTTTTAAAACCTGGAAATGCGAAGAACACCGTAAAACCGGACATACGTCGTCGTAGTAACACCGCGGGCTGTTTTGGGTTAGTTAATTAAAAACTATGATAAACTTTGATTTAAAAGTTGTTCTTCTGGGAAAATGATTTTTCTTATGAACATGAAACTATATCCAAAAATCATGATTAAACTCAAAGTGAAAGTATGTTTTTCAAAATGGTCATCAAGATGTCGTTCTTTCGACGAAAATGACTACCTCTTTAGTAAATGACATGTAACCTGTATTTTTGACTATAAACTTTTACTTTTTTTGTTTAGTTTCATAAATTAGAGTTCAATATGAAACCATAGCAATTTGATTCACTCAAAACGGATTTAAAACGAAGAAGTTATGGGTAAAACAAAATTGGATAAATTTTCTTGTTGTAGCTACGGGATGAAGTTACAAAAATCTATACAAATCATATCCTAGCTAACTTATATTGTATTTTACATGTATTCTAATATATATTATGTAATCTTGAGATACCATAGACACGTATACAATGTTTTGACATATCATATCGACCCATGTATATATATTATTTGGAACAACCATAGACAATCTATATGCGGTAATGCTCGAGTTAGCTATACGGGGTTGAGGTTGATTCCAAAAATATATATACTTTAAGTTGTGATCTAGCCTGAGGCTTGTATACACTGGGTCGTGGATTGATCCAAGATAATTTATATCGATTTATTTCTGTACATCAAACTATAGACAACTAGTTGTAGGTTACTAACGAGGACAGCTGACTTAATGAACTCAAATCATTAAAACGTAATAAAAATGTTGTAATTATATTTTGATCATACTTTGATTTATATGTACATATTTGTATAGGTTCGTGAATCAACCCATGGCCAAGTCTTATTTCCGACGAAGGAAAAATCTGTGAAAGTGAGTTATAGTCCCACTTTTAAAATCTAATATTTTTGGGATGAGAATACATGCAGTTTTATAAATGTTTTACAGAATAGACACAAGTAATCGAAACTACTTTATATGGGTGAATGATCGAATCCGAATATGCCCCTTTTTGCTTGGTAGCCTAAGAATTAGTAAACCGATCTACTAATTGACGCGAATCATAAAGATAGATCTATTGGGCCTAACAAACCCCATCCAAAGTACCGGATGCCTTAGTACTTCGAATTCATTTTATATCATGTTCGAAGGGTGTCCCGGAATGATGGAGATATTTTTATATGCATCTTGTTAATGTCGGTTACCAGGTGTTCACCATATGAATGATTTTTATCTCTATGTATGGGATGTGTATTGAAATATGAAATCTTGTGGTCTATTATTATGATTTGATATATATATATATATATATATATATAGGTTAAACCTATAACTCACCAACATTTTTTTTTACATTTAAAGCATGTTTATTCTCAGGTGATTATTAAGAGCTTTCTCTGTTGCATACTAAAATAAGGACAAGATTTGGAGTCCATGTTTGTATGATATTGTGTAAAAACTGCATCCAAGAAACTTATTTCGATGTAATATATTTTTATTGTAAACCATTATGTGATGGTCGTGTGTAAACGATATATTTTAGATTATCATTATTTGATAATCTACGTAATGCTTTTTAAACCTTTATCGATAAAATAAAGGTTATGGTTGTTTTAAAAAATGAATGCAGTCTTTGAAAAACGTCTCATATAGAGGTCAAAACCTCGCGACGAAATCAATTAATATGGAACGTTTATAATCAATATGAACAGGACATTTCAGTTGGTATCTGTAGTGACCCGAACTTTTCCATGTTTATATATATATTAAATGAAATTGTTATTTATATGATTAAGTGTTTCCAACATGTTAAGCAATCAAACTTGTTAAGACTTGATTAATTGAAATAGGTTTCATATAGACAATTGACCACCCAAGTTGACCGGTGATTCACGAATGTTAAAACTTGTAAAAACTATACGATGACATATATATGGTTATATATATAGTTAACATGATTTTATTATAAGTATGTATCTCATTAGGTATTTTAACAATGAGTTATATACATAAAAATGAGACTATTAATTTAAGAAACTCGAAAACGATATATATAACGATTATCGTTATAACAACGTCTTACTAGGTACATATGAATCATATTAAGATATTGATACACTTGGTTAATTATGTTAAATGATAAGTAAATATATTATTAAGTGTATTAACAATGAAATACATGTAAAAATAAGACTACTAACTTAATGATTTCGAAACGAGACATATATGTAACGATTATCGTTGTAACGATTATCGTTGTAACGACATTTAACTGTATATATATCATACTAAGATATATTATATATCATAATATCATGATAATATAACAATTTAACATCTCATTTGTTATAATAAACAATGGGTTAACAACATTCAACAAGATCGTTAACCTAAAGGTTTCAAAACAACATTTACATGTAACGACTAACGATGACTTGACGACTCAGTTAAAATGTATATACGTGTAGTGTTTTAATATGTATTCATATACTTTTGAAAGATTTCAAGACACTTATCAAAATACTTCTACTTAACAAAAATGCTTACAATTACATCCTCGTTCAGTTTCATCAACAATTCTACTCGTATGCACCCGTATTCGTACTCGTACAATACACAGCTTTTAGATGTATGTACTATTGGTATATACACTCCAATTATTAGCTCTTAGCAGCCCATGTGAGTCACCTAACACATGTGAGAACCATCATTTGGCAACTAGCATGAAATATCTCATAAAATTACAAAAATATGAGTAATCATTCATGACTTATTTACATGAAAACAAAATTACATATCCTTTATATCTAATCCATACACCAACGACCAAAAACACCTACAAACACTTTCATTCTTCAATTTTCTTCATCTAATTGATCTCTCTCAAGTTCTAAGTGTTCTTCATAAATTCTAAAAGTTCTAGTTTCATAAAATCAAGAATACTTCCAAGATTGCAAGTTTACTTCCAAGTTTTCTAAATCCATTCCAAGTAATCATCAAAGATCAAGAAACCTTTGTTACTTACAGTAGGTTATCTTTCTAATACAAGGTAATAATCATATTCAAACTTTAATTCAATTTCTATAACTATAACAATCTTATTTCGAGTGGAAATCTTACTTGAAATTGTTTTCGTGTCATGATTCTGCTTCAAGAACTTTCAAGCCATCCAAGAATCCTTTGAAGCTAGATCTATTTTTCTCATTTCCAGTAGGTTTATCCAAGGAACTTGAGGTAGTAATGATGTTCATAACATCATTCGATTCATACATATAAAGCTATTTTATCCGAAGGTTTAAACTTGTAATCACTAGAACATAGTTTAGTTAATTCTAAACTTGTTCGCAAATAAAAGTTAATCCTTCTAACTTGACTTTTAAAATCAACTAAACACATGTTCTATATCTATATGATATGCTAACTTAATGATTTAAAACCTGGAAACACGAAAAACACCGTAAAACCGGATTTACGCCGTCGTAGTAACACCGCGGGCTGTTTTGGGTTAGTTAATTAAAAACTATGATAAACTTTGATTTAAAAGTTGTTATTCTGGGAAAATAATTTTTATTATGAACATGAAACTATATCAAAAAAATTATGGTTAAACTCAAAGTGGAAGTATGTTTTCTAAAATGGTCATCTAGACATCGTTTTTTCGACTGAAATGACTACCTTTACAAAAACGACCTGTAACTTATTTTTCTGACTATAAACCTATAATTTTTCTGTTTAGATTCATAAAATAGAGTTCAATATGAAACCATAGCAATTTGATTCACTCAAAACGGATTTAAAATGAAGAAGTTATGGGTAAAACAAGATTGGATAATTTTTCTCATTTTAGCTACGTGAAAATTGGTAACAAATCTATTCCAACCATAACTTAATCAACTTGTATTGTATATTATGTAATCTTGAGATACCATAGACACGTATACAATGTTTCGACCTATCATGTCGACACATCTATATATATTTCGGAACAACCATAGACACTCTATATATGAATGTTGGAGTTAGCTATACAGGGTTGAGGTTGATTCCAAAATATATATAGTTTGAGTTGTGATCAATACTGAGATACGTATACACTGGGTCGTGGATTGATTCAAGATAATATTTATCGATTTATTTCTGTACATCTAACTGTGGACAACTAGTTGTAGGTTACTAACGAGGACAGCTGACTTAATAAACTTAAAACATCAAAATATATTAAAAGTGTTGTAAATATATTTTTGAACATACTTTGATATATATGTATATATTGTTATAGGTTCGTGAATCAACCAGTGGCCAAGTCTTACTTCCCGACGAAGTAAAAATCTGTGAAAGTGAGTTATAGTCCCACTTTTAAAATCTAATATTTTTGGGATGAGAATACATGCAGGTTTTATAAATGATTTACAAAATAGACACAAGTACGTGAAACTACATTCTATGGTTGAATTATCGAAATCAAATATGCCCCTTTTTATTAAGTCTGGTAATCTAAGAATTAGGGAACAGACACCCTAATTGACGCGAATCCTAAAGATAGATCTATTGGGCCCAACAAGCCCCATCCAAAGTGCCGGATGCTTTAGTACTTCGAAATTTATATCATATCCGAAGGGTGTCCCGGAATGATGGGGATATTCTTATATATGCATCTTGTTAATGTTGGTTACCAGGTGTTCACCATATGAATGATTTTTATCTCTATGTATGGGATGTGTATTGAAATATGAAATCTTGTGGTCTATTGTTACGATTTGATATATATAGGTTAAACCTATAACTCACCAACATTTTTGTTGACGTTTAAAGCATGTTTATTCTCAGGTGAATACTAAGAGCTTCCGCTGTTGCATACTAAAATAAGGACAAGATTTGGAGTCCATGTTTGTATGAGATTGTGTAAAAACTGCATTCAAGAAACTGATATCGATGTAACATATTTGTATTGTAAACCATTATGTAATGGTCGTGTGTAAACAGGATATTTTAGATTATCATTATTTGATAATCTACGTAAAACTTTTTAAACCTTTATTTATGAAATAAAGGTTATGGTTTGTTTTAAAATGAATGCAGTCTTTGAAAAACATCTCATATAGAGGTCAAAACCTCGCAACGAAATCAATTAATATGGAACGTTTTTAATCAATAAGAACGGGACATTTCAGTTGGTATCCGAGCGTTGGTCTTAGAGAACCAGAAATTTGCTTTAGTGTGTCTTATCGAGTTTGTTAGGATGCATTAGTGAGTCTGGACTTCGACCGTGTTTTCTTTAAAAATGATTGCTTAACATTTTTGTTGGAAACTATATATTATTAACATGTATATATTATGTGATATATTAATCTCTTAACATGTTTGATATTGTGTGATAGATGTCTACCTCTAGCACAAATCCCATTAACTCACCTAATAATAACGAAGAGTCGAATATATATTGGACTGATTCACAAGTTCCCGAAGAGGAACCGGAAGAAGAATCAGAACCGGAAGAGGAGGAACCGGAGGAGGAAATAGAACCGGTGGGGGAAATAATAAAACGGTTAAGTAAAAGAAAATCCTCAACCAACCGACCAAGGTTAATTATGGTCAATGGTGTTTCCGCTAAGGAAGCAAAATATTGGGAGGATTACCAATTCTCCGATGAATCGGATTTCGACGAGAATTCCGATGATGTTATAGAAATTACCCCAACTGAATTTAAAAAGGCAAAAGAAAATAATAAGGGAAAGGGCATAAAAATAGAGAAATCTAATTCCAACCCCGATGAACTTTATATGTATCGTCAACCCCCGAAGTCCTTAAGTTGTAACAATGACCCGGGAACCTCTAAACCACCAGGTTTTTCTAAACCGTTGTGGAAAACGACAGCTCGTATTAGGGGAACATCATATATCCCTAGAAACTTGGCAAAACGAACCAAAACCGAAGAAGAAGAAACGAGCGAGTCAGAATAAGATAGTTGTATTCGTGTGGTGTAATATATGTAATATAGTGTGCTTATGCTTTATGATATATGTAAAAATTGCTTGTATTAATAAGTATATTTTTTTATGAATCTAACTCTTGTCTATTTTACAGTATAAAAACACAAAATGGATAGACAACCCAATATTTTAAGAGACCTACCCGGAGACATGATTGATGAAATCTTGTCTAGAGTCGGTCAGAATTCTTCGGCACAACTATTTACGGCGAAATCAGTTTGTAAGACATTCGAAGAACATTCCAAGAATGTCTTGGTTTATAAGAGACTTTCGTTTGAAAGATGGGGGATATCACATTGGGAAACCCATAAGTTACGATGTGTTTACTTTGACGCATATATTGCGGGGAACCCAAATGCTATTTTACGCAACGGGTTAAGAAATTATTTTGACTCAATGTATCCGAATATAGGACTTCATGATTTAGAAAAAGCGGCTAACATGCAACATAAAGAAGCATTCTATGCTTACGGGTTAGTAATGTTCGCTTCTCACCAAAGTGAGAAAAAGAACATCGGGCTACAACTATTAAACAAAATGTTCCCACAAGTGACGGAGTCGGTAATTGGGGTAAAAAATGAGGTTTTTAGGTTATTACGAGACTGTTGGTCATTATGTAACCCTCGTCCCTTTGACGACGTTACAACACGCTGTCTTATCAATGGCCATAACGGTTATGTTCCACAAGACCAAGGATGGGAAGTAGTCCTAGTAAAACCAGAATGCATGACTTGTTTCTGGACGTATGAATTACGTGTCTTTATTGCCTTTGCTGATCGACTTGTGTACTAGCTAGAATTATCTTCACAACTATCTTGTATCAAAGTTATTATGTGCTATATTTCATACTTTATGTAAAATAAGCGGTATTGTAAGTTTGTAAAATATTGTATAAAAGTTTGAACGCGAAATATTATTATAATCAGTTTTTCATATAGAATTGTAGTAGTTGAATTGTATATTAGCTACTAAGTATGAACTTAACGGGTAGGTACTACCCGAATTTAAACTTATAAAACGCTAGTATGAAGAAAAAGCTTTTATAAATGAGTTCATATTATGCTACGAAATACTATTAACTACTCTTAATATTCTGTATGATTAACTTGTTCCATTTGACTATTTTGAAGGAAATGGCACCGACTACTCGACACATCGTGAATATGAATGAAGAGGAATTCCGTACTTTTCTAGCTTCAAACATAGCCGCAGTACAGGCTGCGCTACATACCAACAATAACCTTGGATCTAGCAGTACAGGAAATCGTGTAGGATGCACCTACAAAGAATTCACTGCCTGCAAAGCTTTGGAATTTGATGGAACCGAAGGACTGATCGGATTGAAACGGTGGACCGAGAAGGTCGAATCGGTGTTTGCCATAAGTAAGTGTACTGAAGAAGACAAAGTGAAGTATGCTACGCATACCTTCACAGGTTCTGCGTTAACATGGTGGAATACCTATCTAGAGCAAGTGGGACAAGATGATGCGTACGCACTACCGTGGTCAGCATTCAAGCACTTGATGAACGAGAAGTACCGTCCCAGAACCGAGGTCAATAAGCTCAAGACAGAACTTAGAGGGTTACGAACCCAAGGATTTGATATTACCACGTACGAAAGACGATTCACAAAATTGTGCCTATTGTGTTCGGGAGCGTTCGAAGATGAGGAAGAGAAGATCGATGCATTTGTGAAAGGATTACCGGAAAGAATCCAAGAAGATATAAGTTCACACGAGCCCGCCTCCATACAACAGGCATGTAGAATGGCTCACAAACTAGTGAACCAGATTGAGGAAAGAATTAAAGAACAGACGGCTGAAGAGGCCAATGTGAAGCAAGTCAAAAGAAAGTGGGAGGAAAACGGTGATAAGAATCACCAATACAACAACAACAGCAATTACAATAATAATCGCAACAATTATCCTAACAATCGCAACATCAATCGTAACTACAACAAACGGTCCAATAACAACAACAACAACAACAGCAACTACAACAATCATCCCAACAATAATAACAACCGCAACAACAACAACAATCAGAAGCAGCTATGCCAAAGGTGTGAAAAGTATCACTCGGGGTTCTGCACCAAATTTTGCAACAAGTGTAAAAGAAATGGTCATAGCGCGGCGAAGTGTGAGGTCTACGGACCAGGGGTTAACAGAACGAAAGGAACAAATGGTGTCGGAATGAGTAATGGGGGAGCAAGTAGTGTCGGAGCAAGTTATGCCAATGTAGTTTGTTATAAATGTGGAAAACCGGGCCACATTATTAGAAATTGCCCGAACCAGGAGAACACGAATGGACAAGGCCGCGGAAGAGTTTTCAATATTAATGCGGCAGAGGCACAGGAAGACCCGGAGCTTGTTACGGGTACGTTTCTTATTGACAATAAATCTGCTTATGTTTTATTTGATTCGGGTGCAGATAGAAGCTATATGAGTAGAGATTTTTGTGCTAAATTAAGTTGTCCGTTAACGCCGTTGGATAGTAAATTTTTACTCGAATTAGCAAACGGTAAATTAATTTCAGCAGATAATATATGCCTGTAACGACCCTGGAATTTCCAACGTTTATTTATTAATAATTATTATTATTAATACGTATGATTAAACGAATGTACGTTATTACATTTACATGTTGCCATGATTGCCCGTACTTGACTTTTAAGGGCCCGAAACGTCTTTGTGACACCCGGAACTTTCACGAATAATATTTTTAGATATTATTTACATTCATGATTAAATTAATTAATCATTTTAATTAACTAAGGCTATTAGTTAGTTACTTGGGCTTTAATTGGTTTAACTTGTGATTTATTTGAACTTGGGCTTTGTTAGTGTAATGGACTCATGTTATTGGACTTCCAAGCCCACCCTACACTACTAGTGGACTTAGTTAGCCCATGTCTTCAAGTGTAAGTATCATTTAGTAAGGTAACTAGTTAGTTTCAACAGTTGGAATCTAGTTAACATACATTCCCCGTGCATGCACCCTTAATATCCATCTTTTGTAAGCTTTTCATCCAAGTATCCAACAAACAAACTTCTCCCTCCATTTTTGCTGCAGCAAAACCGTGGAGTTGAGGCTCCATATGGGGAGTTTTGATTTCATTATTCATCACTTCATTCATTTGCATTTCTCTCTCAAAAACACACACAAAATCCTCTCAACTTTTCCTCTCTTTTTCTCTCTAGATTGTAAGCATTATGAACTTCTTTTCTTCCTTTTCTTTTCTTACAAAACTGAATTTATACACCTTAAATCATCATCATCTTTGTTGTTTGATTACTTGTTAGTTATAGTTGTTTACTTACTTGTTGTTATTTACTTACATGTTCCAAGAATCTAACTTCCTAGTCTTGATTCTTCATAATATCTTGTATTCATCAAGAACACAAGAACTAAACTTACTAGTTTATGTTCTACATATATTGTTTCAAAAGATATAAGTTCATTGTTGTTGAAATCATACTTGTAAGTCATGGAAGTAAACTTAAAGTTTACTTTACTTAAAGATCAACTTTGGTTTAATCTTTAAAGTATGAGCAACCCTTGAACTAATTACTTGTTTAATTAACTTGTTTCTTTACTTTATACACTTTAATTTCATGTAGTTAGTTTATATGGTCAAGTGCTACAAGTTAGTCTTGATCTCATATCTCTTGAACAAATTAAGTTAACCTTGGAAGTTCAAGAACACACAAACAAGTTTTCTTTAAATGTAACTTTGGATCTAGACTTTTGAGTCTTGGATCTTCAAGATCAAACTAAGAACTATGTTCTACTACTTATGATCTTGATTAGTTAGTTTACTTTCAAGTTAGTAACTTGTTATTAGCTTTAAAGTCCATGTATGTGTTAGATCTAAGACTTTGATGCAACTTTGGTTCATCAAACTTCATACAACTCTTAAGTGAGTTGTGCTTCATGTCTTAGACTTGCACATGGGTTATGATGGTCAAGACTTGGTTAAGATGATGTAGATACATCAATGAGTTGTACACTTGAGCTATATGCATCAAGGATGAGAGCCATGATGAACATCAAGCACCAAGACCACCGGAACCCTTAAAAACTCACTGTTCTGTCCAAAACCTACTGACCTGATGCTTCTGGAACAGACCAGTAGACCTGGGCTGTTCTAACCTTTATTTTTAGATAGAACTTTTCGATTAGATAACTTTTCATATAGGACTCGTCTTAATCCGAGTTACGGTTTAGGATTTATGGCCCTCCGATCGTTACTATGTCCTTTAACGTTGTGCAGAAATTTCTGACCTACTCGCACTTAGACCGTCGCCACAGTCAAACCAAGACGAGTTTGCTTCTGTAAATTTTACCACACTTAAGGGACTCATATACGGAGCCGTGTCCACTGGTCTCACCTTAATTCAGTAAGGGTAGAGGCCGTGGAGACTGACTGAAGTCAGACTTTGTTGAAAACTACTTTCATAAACGAAACTTACTTTACGCCTTTTGTTTAATGATGAATGATGATGACCCTTAAGACCTTAATTACATACTTTTAAACCTATTAATACGATTTACTGACTTAGTACTATTTGACTTAGGTTGAGGACTTCGGACCATTTACTTGCACACCTTTCCCGACTACTACTTTACCGCTACATATCATTGTGAGTTATAGCATTCCCTTTTTACTTTAACTTATTTTGGGAACTGAGAATACATGCGGATTTTATGTTTTACATACTAGGCACGAGTACTTAAACTTATATATGTGTGGGTTATATAACGGCAGAAACATTCCCTTTAGCTCGGTAACGTTTAATCATTGGTTTATGAACCGGTGAACGCGAATCTTAGATATGGATCCATAGGGTTTGACATCCCCACTCGGGCTAGTCGCGCTAGCATTTAACGAGTGTTTAATACTTCATAAACATACGCACTCGCCAAGTGTACTTTCAGGGGGTATTATAAACGTTAAGTTAGTTACCAAGTGTCCACGGTTAAACATATACTTTATCATACTGTTTTGAAACGCTCTTTGTAGCACTGAAATCTCGTGGCCTACCTTACATACTGTTATACTTAAACTATAGCTCACCAACCGTTGTGTTGACTTTTTAAGCATGTATTTCTCAGGTGCTTGAGGTTGCTTCCGCTGTGTACTAGTCGTGCTGTAGAACCCGCTGCTTAGAGTTGTTATCGCATGACTACTTAACTTGCATTCAAACTTATTTACTTTTGAAACTATGTTATGTAACGACCTTTGGGGTCACGTACACTTATTTATTTGCTTCTACTTAGTGAAGCATGCTTTTGAAATGTAAAACATTTGATGTCGGTTATGACATCACCTTTTTATCGTGAATGCAACTTCTTTAATTACAGCATATAGTACTTAATCTTGTAATGATCCTGTTGTTGATGATTCGTACACGATGGTTTTGTACGGGGCATCACAATGCCGGAATCGAGAAATTAAACTGGGTAGCGAAACATTTAAGATTGATTTGATACCAGTAGAGTTAGGGAGTTTTGATGTAATAATTGGCATGGACTGGCTGAAAGAGGTGAAAGCAGAGATCGTATGTTATAAAAATGCAATTCGCATTGTACGAGAAGAAGGAGAACCCTTAATAGTGTACGGAGAAAAGGGCAACATGAAGCTACATCTTATTAGTAATTTGAAGGCACAAAAACTAATAAGAAAAGGTTGCTATGCTGTTCTAACACACGTCGAGAAAGTACAAACTGAAGAAAAGAGCATTAATGATGTTCCCGTCGCGAAAGAATTTCCCGATGTATTTCCGAAAGAATTACCGGGATTACCCCCACACCGATCTGTTGAATTTCAAATAGATCTTGTGCCGGGAGCTGCACCAATAGTTCGTGCTCCTTACAGACTCGCACCCAGCGAGATGAAAGAACTGCAAAGCCAACTGCAAGAACTATTAGAACGTGGTTTCATTCGACCAAGCACATCACCATAGGGAGCTCCTGTTTTGTTTGTCAAGAAGAAGGATGGTACATTTAGGTTGTGTATTGACTACAGAGAGTTGAACAAACTTACCATCAAAAACCGTTATCCACTGCCAAGAATTGACGACTTATTTGATCAACTACAAGGCTTGTCGGTTTATTCGAAGATCGATTTACGTTCTGGATATCATCAAATGCGAGTAAAGGAGGATGATATTCCAAAAACTGCTTTTAGGACGCGTTATGGTCATTACGAGTTTATGGTTATGCCGTTTGGATTGACTAACGCACCAGCTGTGTTCATGGACCTTATGAACCGAGTGTGTGGGCTATATCTTGACAAGTTTGTCATTGTTTTCATCGATGACATACTTATTTACTCAAAGAATGATCAAGAGCACGAAGAACATTTGAGAAAAGTGCTAGAAGTATTGAGGAAAGAAAAACTGTACCCTAAGTTTTCAAAGTGTGCATTTTAGTTGGAAGAAGTTCAATTCCTCAGTCACATAGTGAACAAAGAAGTTATTCAGGTGGACCCGGCAAAGATCGAAACCGTTGAAAAGTGGGAAACCCCAAAAACTCCGAAGCATATACGTCAATTTTTAGGATTGGCTGGTTACTACAGAAGATTCATCCAAGATTTCTCCAAAATAGCAAAACCCTTGACTGCATTAACGCATAACTGGAAGAAATTTGAATGGAAGGATGGACAAGAGAAAGCGTTTCAGTTATTAAAGAAAAAGCTAACTACGGCACCTATACTGTCATTGCCTGAAGGGAATGATGATTTTGTGATTTATTGTGACGCATCAAAGCAAGGTCTCGGTTGTGTATTAATGCAACGAACGAAGGTAATTGCTTATGCGTCTAGGCAATTGAAGATTCACGAGAAAAATTATACGACTCACGATTTGGAATTGGGTGCTGTTGTTTTTGCATTAAAGACTTGGAGGCATTGTTTATATGGGGTCAAAAGTATTATATATACCGACCACAAAATTCTCCAACATATATTTGATCAGAAACAACTGAACATGAGGCAACGCAGGTGGATTGAATTGTTGAATGATTACGACTTTGAGATTCGTTACCACCCAGGGAAGGCAAATGTGGTAGCCGACGCCTTGAGCAGAAAGGAAAGAGAACCTATTCGAGTAAAAGCTATGAATATTATGATTCACACTAACCTTACTACTCAAATAAAGGAGGCGCAACAAGGAGTTTTAAAAGAGGGAAATTTAAAGGATGAAATATCCAAAGGTTCGGAGAAGCATCTTAATATTCGAGAAGACGGGACCCGGTATAGGGCTGAAAGAATTTGGGTACCAAAATTTGGAGATATAAGAGAAATGGTACTTAGAGAAGCTTATAAAACCAGATACTCGATACATCCTGGAGCGGGGAAGATGTACAAGGATCTCAAGAAACATTTTTGGTGGCCGGGTATGAAAGCTGATGTTGCTAAATAAGTAGGAGAATGTTTGGCGTGTTCTAAGGTCAAAGCTGAGCATCAGAAACCATTAGGTCTACTTCAACAACCCGAAATCCCGGAATGGAAATGGGAAAATATTACCATGGATTTCATCACTAAATTGCCAAGGACTGCAAGTGGTTTTGATACTATTTGGGTAATAGTTGATCGTCTCACCAAATCAGCACACTTCCTGCCATTAAGAGAAGATGACAAGATGGAGAAGTTAGCACGACTGTATTTGAAGGAAGTCGTCTCCAGACATGGAATACCAATCTCTATTATCTCTGATAGGGATGGCAGATTTATTTCAAGATTCTGGCAGACATTACAGCAAGCATTGGGAACTCGTCTAGACATGAGTACTGCTTATCATCCACAAACCGATGGGCAGAGTGAAAGGACGATACAAACACTTGAAGACAAGCTACGAGCTTGTGTTATTGATTTCGGAAACAGTTGGGATCGACATCTACCGTTAGCATAATTTTCCTACAACAACAGCTACCATTCGAGCATTGAGATGGTACCGTTTGAAGCACTTTATGGTAGAAAGTGCAGGTCTCCAATTTGTTGGAGTGAAGTGGGGGATAGACAGATTACGGGTCCGGAGATAATACAAGAAACTACCGATAAAATCATCCAAATTCAACAAAGAATGAAAACCGCCCAGAGTCGACAAAAGAGCTACGCGGACAGTAAAAGAAAAGATATAGAGTTTGAAATTGGAGAAATGGTCATGCTTAAGGTTTCACCTTGGAAAGGCGTTGTTCGATTTGGTAAACGGGGGAAACTAAATCCAAGGTACATTGGACCATTCAAGATTATAGATCGTGTCGGACCAGTAGCTTACCAACTGGAGCTACCTCAACAACTCGCGGCTGTACATAACACTTTTCATGTCTCAAATTTGAAGAAATGTTTTGCTAAATAAGATCTCACTATTCCGTTGGACGAAATCCAAATCAATGAAAAACTTCAATTCATTGAAGAACCCGTCGAAATAATGGATCGTGAGGTTAAGAGACTTAAACAAAACAAGATACCGATTGTTAAGGTTCGATGGAATGCTTGTAGAGGACCCGAGTTCACCTGGGAGTGTGAAGATCAGATGAAGAAGAAATACCATCATTTATTTCCAGAAGATACGTCAACACCTCCAACTGCTTAAAATTTCGGGACAAAATTTATTTAACGGGTAGGTACTGTAGTGACCCGAAATTTTCCATGTTTATATATTAAATGAAAACTATATTTACATGATTAAATGTTTCCAACATGTTAAGCAATCAAACTTGTTAAGACTTGATTATTTGAAATGTGTTCATATAGACAATGACCACCCAAGTTGACTGGCGATTCACGAACGTTAAAACTTGTAAAAACTATATGATGATATGGAAATATATATATAGTTAACATGATATTATGATAAGTATCTCACTAGGTATATTAACAATGAGTTATATACATGAAAATGAGATTTTTAAGTTAAGAAACACGAAACGATATATATAACGATTATCGTTATAACAACGTCTTACTAAATACATATGTATCATCATAAGATATTGTTACACTATATTTAACATGACGAAATGATAATTACATATATCATTAAGTGTATTAACAATGAAATACACAAGTAAGATGAGACTACTAATGTAAGGATTTCGAAACAATATATATATATATATATGTAACGATTGTCGTTGTAATATTATTTCACACACATATATATGATATTAGATATAATAATACACCATGTGTGACGATAGCTCCAAATCCATATGGACGAACACGTCATTCATTGATTTCATTGCGAGGTATTTGACCTCTATATGATACGTTTTGTAAACATTGCATTCTTTTGAAAAGGCACACCATAAATGAATATTTAAATCAAAGGTTTTCGACATCTGATGATTTCTACATATAGACAATCACCGTATATAATAGTTTACAATAGTACTTCCGTTGACAATGCAGTCAAAATAAGGTACATGATGATGAATTGGTGAATGCAACGTTTTCTTGAAAAATATGCCATATAAGACTCCATGCACATAGCTTGTCTATCATATAAGCAAACAGCGGAAGACTTCTAGGGAACCTGAGAATAAACATGCTAACAAGTGTCAACACAAAGGTTGATGAGTTCATAGTTTTAATGTTGCGCATAATCTGTATATAAAGGTGGATCACAAGATTTCAGTTGTTCAATCCAGAAACGTTTATCAAAATATTCTACGAAATTGAGCACCCTGGTAACTAAACTTAACGTATATATAATTTGTACCATTTGTATAATCATCTTAATAATACACGCAAACCAACGTGTACGCTTCTCAAATAGCATACGTCCGTTAAAAGGCTAGTGCTCTAGCTCGGACGGGGATATCAAGCCCTATGGATCCATATACTACTACTCGCTCCCACCAGTTCTTATAACTGGCAGTTAACAGTTACCAAAGCTAAGGGATTTTCGGTTCAAACTCAGTGTAGAATTTAGTATGTACTTGTATCCATTGCGTTTAAAATAAAGTGCATGTATTCTCAGCCCAAAAATATAGATTGCAAAAGCAATTAAAAATGGATCAATGAAACTCACCTTAGCACCATATAAAGTTGTTCATCGTAATGTGACCGAAACTCGGTATATCAAATAATCGTAGATCTCAACCTAGAGAACATATGTTGGTCAATAAATGTCTATCAAGCTAGGTCAGGTCATAGTGTATCACAATCCTAATGCTCGAAATTGACATACAAAAGTTATTCAAAGTTGTTTCAAAAAGTCAATTTTGACAATAGTTCAACAAACGAGACGTACCTTATATAAGGATTCATTTACTCGGTTGGTAATATTCAAAAATCTATTTTATCAATCTCGTAAACAAGTTGTTTAAGTATTAATTGCAGATTCAAAAAGCAATTCCAATTAATGTCAATTATAATTCAGTTGACCATATCTTTTGATTCGTTCCTCGAAACTATTCGATATCTAAATGAAAAGTTATTGATTTTTTGCCAGCTTTTCGAAAACATGTATATCATATACCTTTTACCCGTAATATATGTATTTAATTCGTGATTTATTATAAACTGTTTAACGACGAAATTTAGCATACAAGCATGTATAAATATATACACTCGAGCACTAGACATGGATACACTATTAGTATATAAAAGATAAAATATAAATGCTTACGTATCAATATTGTGATTCAATATTTCAGAAAAGTACGTAGACGTAACGGAGAAGATAAACACTAAGTTTGACTTGCGAATATTACCCATGAACATTACCCATAACCTCCATAGCTATAACCCATACTTTCCTTAGCTCTATCCCGCTCGAAAATCCATTTTGAAAGTGACACGCTCATAACCTCATCGTAGTATTTTATGTATAATACTAATTAATAATATTAATAATAATAAGATTAATAATAATATTAATAATAATAATAATAATAATAATAATAATAATTTATATATATATTTGTATAAAGCAGAGAGATATCACACCATATAAAAATTCGAGCAGAAACTGGCCTTTTATAGCATGTTTCTGAATCCTGACTGCCATGCGATCGCATGGGTTTTATGCCTATTTCTCATGCGATCGCATGACTCCAAAATCCAGCTCACAATTTTTTGTTGTTTTGTTTGTCGACATAATTTTATATTATATATATAATATATTTAATTTATATAATTAATTATATATTATATTTAATTCACATGCATAGTTGACTTGTAATTTTTGTTCCGATAAGTCGTACGTCATCACTCGACTTATGTCCCGGTTCCAGTTTTTCAAATGTCCTTTCGTACGCTGAGAAAACTTGTATTTTACGTTTTGTGACTCGTACCTTTGTCAAAATATAGCCTTAAATTATCCCCAAACTATACCACTCAAAGTATATCTTAAACTTTCGAGTATTTTGGTCATTTACTTCTATAAATCATTGCCTCGCTATTTGTTGATATATATATAATAACAAATCGTTTTATGACCAAGTTAATATATATTTTCAACATTCATAAACAAGTTTTAAATATACGTCGCAAATTATTCATACAATTAATATTCCAACTTATCATATATATTCAAATAAATATTTAAACCAATAAGTTTAATATACAGTATCAAACAATTAATACATTGCTACGTTTTAAAGTTATAGTATATATATATATATATATATATATATATATATATATATATATATATATATATATACATATAATTGTTCGTGAATTGCCAATAACAACCGAAAGGTATTTGAATATATGAAAGTAGTACAAAAATTTTGAGATTCAGTTTTACAGACTTTGCTTATCATGTCGGAAACGTTAAAGATTAAGTTTAAATTTGGTCAAAAATTTCCGAGTCATCACACCATGTTAACATGTTAACATAACAATTTAACATCTCATTTAAGTGTAATAACAATGGGTCAATTACATTTAACAAGATCGTTAACTTAAAGGTCTCAAAACAACACTTACATGTAACGACTAACGATGACTTAACGACTCCGTTAAAATGTATATACATGTAGTGTTTTAAGATGTATTAGTACACTTCTGAAAGCCTTAGGGACATATATCAAAGTACTTCTACTTAACAAAAATGCTTACAATTACGTCCTCATTTGTTTTCATTAACAATTCTACTCGTATGCACCCGTATTCGTACTCGTACAATAAACAGCTTCTAGATGTACTTACTATTGGTATATACACTCCAATGATTAGCTCTTAGTAGCCCATGTGAGTTACCTAACACATGTGAGAACTATAATTTGGCAACTAGCATGAATGATTACATAAAATTACAAAAATATTAGTAATCATTCATGACTTATTAACAAATAAACAAAATTACACATCCTTTATATCTAATCCATATACCAACAACCAAAAACACCTACAAACACTTTCATTCTTCAATTTTATTCATCTAATTAATCTCTCTCAAGTTTTATATTCAAGTTCTAAGTATTCTTCATAAATTCTATAAGTTATAGTTTTATAAAACCAAGAACACTTCCAAGTTTGTTAGCTTACTTCCAACCTTGTAAAGTGATCA
Source organism: Rutidosis leptorrhynchoides (assembly GCF_046630445.1). NCBI lineage: Eukaryota > Viridiplantae > Streptophyta > Magnoliopsida > Asterales > Asteraceae > Rutidosis > Rutidosis leptorrhynchoides. The sequence continues at coordinate 37,452,518 of NC_092335.1, read as the reverse complement.
TCCAACCTCAAGAAATCTTTCTTATTTACAGTAAGATATCTTTCTAATACAAGGTAATACTCATATTCAAACTTTGATTCAATTTCTATAACTATAACAATCTTATTTCGAGTGAAAATCTTACTTGAACTTGTTTTCGTGTCATAATTCTGCTTCAAGAACTTTCAAGTCATCCAAGGATCCTTTGAAGCTAGATCTATTTTTCTCATTTACAGTAGGTTTATCCACAAAACTTGAGGTAGTAATGATGTTCATAACATCATTCGATTCATATATATAAAGCTATCTTATTCGAAGGTTTAAACTTGTAATCACTATAACATAGTTTAGTTAATTCTAAACTTGTTCGCAAACAAAAGTTAATCCTTCTAACTTGACTTTTAAAATCAACTAAAAACTTAATGATTTAAAACCTGAAAACGCGAAGAACACCGTAAAACCGGACATACGCCGTCGTAGTAACACCGCGGGCTGTTTTGGGTTAGTTAATTAAAAACTATGATAAACTTTGATTTAAAAGTTGTTCTTCTGGAAAAATGATTTTTCTTATGAACATGAAACTATATACAAAAATCATGATTAAACTCAAAGTGAAAGTATATTTTTCAAAATGGTCATCAAGATGTCGTTCTTTCAACGAAAATGACTACCTCTTTAGTAAATGACATGTAACCTGTATTTTTGACTATAAACTTTTACTTTTTTTGTTTAGTTTCATAAATTAGAGTTCAATATGAAACCATAGCAATTTGATTCACTCAAAACGGATTTAAAACGAAGAAGTTATGGGTAAAACAAAATTGGATAAATTTTCTTGTTGTAGCTACGGGATGAAGTTACAAAAATCTATACAAATCATATCCTAGCTAACTTATATTGTATTGTACATGTATTCTAATATATATTATGTAATCTTGAGATACCATAGACACGTATACAATGTTTTGACATATCATATCGACCCATGTATATATATTATTTGGAACAACCATAGACACTCAATATGCGGTAATGCTCGAGTTAGCTATACAGGGTTGAGGTTGATTCCAAAAATATATATACTTTAAGTTGTGATCTAGCCTGAGGCTTGTATACACTGGGTCGTGGATTGATCCAAGATAATTTATATCGATTTATTTCTGTACATCAAACTATAGACAACTAGTTGTAGGTTACTAACGAGGACAGCTGACTTAATGAACTCAAATCATTAAAACGTAATAAAAATGTTGTAATTATATTTTGATCATACTTTGATATATATGTACATATTTGTATAGGTTCGTGAATCGACCCGTGGCCAAGTCTTATTTCCGACGAAGGAAAAATCTGTGAAAGTGAGTTATAGTCCCACTTTTAAAATCTAATATTTTTGGGATGAGAATACATGCAGTTTTATAAATGTTTTACAAAATAGACACAAGTAATCGAAACTACTTTATATGGGTGAATGATCGAAGCCGAATATGCCCCTTTTTGCTTGGTAGCCTAAGAATTAGTAAACCGATCTACTAATTGACGCTAATCCTAAAGATAGATCTATTGGGCCTAACAAACCCCATCCAAAGTACCGGATGCTTTAGTACTTCGAATTCGTTTTATATCATGTTCGAAGGGTGTCCCGGAATGATGGAGATATTTTTATATGCATCTTGTTAATGTCGGTTACCAGGTGTTCACCATATGAATGATTTTTATCTCTATGTATGGGATGTGTATTGAAATATGAAATCTTGTGGTCTATTATTACGATTTGATATATATATAGGTTAAACCTATAACTCACCAACATTTTTTTTTTACGTTTAAAGCATGTTTATTCTCAGGTGATTATTAAGAGCTTTCCCTGTTGCATACTAAAATAAGGACAAGATTTGGAGTCCATGTTTGTATGATATTGTGTAAAAACTGCATTCAAGAAACTTATTTCGATGTAATATATTTTTATTGTAAACCATTATGTGATGGTCGTGTGTAAACGGTATATTTTAGATTATCATTATTTGATAATCTACGTAATGCTTTTTAAACCTTTATCGATAAAATAAAGGTTATGGTTGTTTTAAAAAATGAATGCAGTCTTTGAAAAACGTCTCATATAGAGGTCAAAACCTCGCGACGAAATCAATTAATATGGAACGTTTATAATCAATATGAACAGGACATTTCAGTTGGTATCCGAGCGTTGGTCTTAGAGAACCAAAAAATTTACATTAATGTGTCTTATCGAGTTTGTTAGGATGCATTAGTGAGTCTGGACTTCGACCGTGTTTTCTTTAAAAACGATTGCTTAACATTTTGGAAACTATATATTATTAACATGTAAATAATGTGATATATTAATCTCTTAACATGTTTAATATTGTGTGATAGATGTCTACCTCTAGTACAAATCCCATCGACTCACCTAATAATAATGAAGAGTCAAATATATATTGGGAAGATTCACAATTTCCCGAAGAGGAATCGGAAGAAGAGGTTCCGGAGGAGGAAATATTGGGAACACAGTTAAATAAAAGAAAATCCTCAATCAACGGACCAAAGTTAATAATGGTCAATGGTGTTTCCGCCTAGGAAGCAAATATTGGGAAGATTACCAATTTTCCGATGAATCGGATCCCGATGAGGATTCCGATGATGTTATAGAAATTACCCGGACCAAATTTAAAAAAGCAAAAGAAAACAATAAGGGAAAAGGTATAAAAATAGAGAAACCTGATTCCAACCCCGATGAACTCTATATGTATTGGTAACATTCATATTTCCTATATCGTAACAATAACCCGGGAACCTCTAAACCACCAGGTTTTTCTAAACCATTGTGGAAAACGACGGCTCGTATTAGGGGAACATCATATATCCCTAGAAAATTAGGAAAAAGAACCAAGTCCGAATAAGAAGAAACCAGTGATTCAGATTAAAGGGTCGTAAGCATGTTGTGTAATATATGTATTATAGTGTGCTTGTACTTTTATGTTCTATGTAAAAATTGCTTGTATTGTATGTTAATTATCTTTTACGAATCTAACCCTCGTCTATTTTTACAGTATAAAAACAAAAATGGATGTTAAGGATAAACAACCAAAAATTTTAGAAGACCTACCCGAGGACATGATTGATGAAATTATGTCTAAAGTCGGTCAGAATTCGTAGGCACAATTATTTACGGCGAAATTAGTTTGTAGAACATTTGATGAAAGTTCCAAGCATGCCTTAGTTTATAAAAGGATTTTCTTTGAAAGATGGGGTATATCACATTGGAGAGACCGTAAGTTACACCGTGTTTTCTTTAAAACGTTAAATGCGGGATACCCAGATACAATTTTACGCTACGGGTTAAGAACTTATTTTGATTCAACATATCCCTACATAGGACTTCGTGAGTTAGAAAGAGCTACTAACATGCAACATAAAAAAGCATGTTATGCTTACGGGTTAGTGATGTTCACTTCTCACCAAAGTGAAAGAACATCGGATTAGAATTGTTAAATGAAACATTCCCACAAGTGACGGATTCGGTAGTTGGGTTGAGAAACAGGGTTTTTAGATTGTTACGGGGCTGTTGGGCATTACGTAATCCCCGTCCTTTTGACGATATCACTACATGCTGTCTTGTCAACGGCCATAACGGTTATGTTCCAGAAGACCAAGGATGGGAAATAGTCCTAGTAAAACCAGAATGCATGACTTGTTTCTGGACGTATGAATTACGTATCTTTATTGCCTTTGCTAAACGACTTGCATATTAACTAGGATTGTTGTCACAACTATTATGTATCAAACTTATTGTGTGCTATATTTCATGTTATATGTAAAATAGCGGTATTGTAAGTTTATAAAATATTGTGTAAAAGTTTGAACGCGAAATATTATTATAATCAGTTTTTCATATAGAATTGTAGTAGTTGAATTGTATATTAGCTACTAAGTATGAATTTAACGGGTAGGTACTACCCGAATTAAAACTATAAAACGCTAATATGAAGAAAAAGCTTTTATAAATAAGTTCATATTATGCTACGAAATACTATTGACTACTCTTAATATTCTGTATGATTAACTTGATTCATTTGACTATTTTGAAGGAAATGGCACCGACTACTCGACACACCATGAATATGAGCGAAGAGGAATTTCGTACCTTTCTTGCTGCAAACATAGCCGCAGTACAGGTTGCGCTGCATACCAACAATAACTCTTAATCTAGCAATACAGCTAACGCTGCAAGAAGCTGGGTAGGATGCTCCTATAAAGAATTCACCGCCGGTAAACCTTCGTAATTTGATGGAATCGAAGGACCAATTGGATTGAAACGATGGACCAAGAAAGTTAAATCGGTGTTTGCCATAAGTAAGTGTACTGAAGAAGACAAAGTGAAGTACGCTACGCATACCTTCACAGGTACCGCGTTAACATGGTGGAACACCTATATTGAGCAGGTAGGACAAGATGCTGCTTACGCACTACCATGGTCAGTATTCAAGCACTTGATGACTGAGCAGTACCGCCCCAGAACCGAGGTCAATAAGCTCAAGGCAGAGCTTAGAGGGTTACGAACACAAGGATTTGATATTGCCACGTACGAAAGACGATTCTCAAAATTGTGCCTATTGTGTCCGAGAGCGTTCGAAGATGAGGAAGAGAAAATTAACGCGTTTGTGAAAGGGTTACTGTGACGACCCGGGAATTTCTGACTAAATTTAAACTTTATCTTTATATGTTTTCGACACGATAAGCAAAGTCTGTAATTTTTAACCTCAAAAGTTTTGGAACTATAGTCACGTAATCAATTACTCTTTGAATAATTCCGATGATTCACGAACCATTGTTTGTAAATAAAATTGTACATATATATATGTAAATATAAATATGTGTAGTAATTTAAAATTATAAAATATAATTTAAACATTGGAATTAGATATGTTAAATAAGATACAAAATAATTAAGTAAATTTTAAAATGAATATATAGACATATGAGATTTATGTATATTATTAAATAATATATATATATAGTTAAATGATAAAGATTCAGTAAAAGTTACTATATAATATATTATATGATTATTAAATATTACATAATTAACAATATATTATTAAACAAATTAAATAAGATTTTATTACTTTCATTATTATTATTAATACTAATATTAATATTAATAATTAATATCAGTATTAGTTATACTGTTATAGATAATAGATATAGATAAGAAATCTAATGCAATTAAGTTGTTACCTTTACTAATATTAATATTACTTTCACTACTATTATTAGAATATGTAGTTAATATTAATAACAAAGTTATTATTAATATTTTGTATATTACATAAATATGAAATTGATACAACTGAATTGTTACATAACTACTATTAATATTAGTGTTATTAGTATTGTTGTTATCATTATTCATGTCATAATTAGTAGTAAGATTATAATTTTAATTACTATAAATGGTTATGTATTATTATTATCTTTATTAAGATTATTAATATCATTAGTATTATAACTAATAATAAAATTTTAATTTTAGAATTTATGATTAATATTAGTATTATTATTGGATATTATTATTACCATTAATAATTAGTATTATTATTATTATAAATTATTATTGATATCATTTTTAGTATTATTTGATAATATTAGAATTATTATTATTATTACTATTATTATTATTAATTCAATTATTAATAGGATTTTAATTAATTACTAATAATTAATATATTAATATACATTATATTATAGAACGTACTCATTTGGAATCAGGATCTGTTATCAGTAGCTCTCAATCTGTAGCATTATCTTGTTTCTGTCCCCTATTGTGATTCAATCAATAGAAAACATCCAAATTCAGTAGATAACGTAATCTGCTTTTATATATTTTTTTCTTATTTAATTCCTGTTATATTTGTACTGGCTGTCGACTGATTCCATTATAAGATCGACTAATTCATTGTAATATTGGATCCATTCGAACTACCTTCCATTTCCAATATCAATTTCAACAACCCAATACTGTTAAATTAGTTAAATTAATAATTTTTTTTTAAACAGACTGCAAAACCCGTTCTTCAACTTTTGAGCCAAATCACGATTATGTGTCGTATTTAAAAATCTATAGATGGAGGATTGTTAGAAATCCTTCATTTAATCTATATATAAAGTTTCAGTTCTTAATTCATAAAATCAAAGTCGAATTTCGAAGTCAAAGATATATTTTCAAAAGTCAAAATAATAGTTCTTCTCAAAATTCGTTTTTAATTCGATGTTTCAGATTCAATTAGGTACACAGATAGTTTCTATAGGGGTTTTGCAACCTATTTCATGAAGTAAGTTTTTGTTAAAATGATCTCTAATTAAAAATCAAGATTTTTTTTTTCTGTATACGTCGAGACTGCAGTAGCAGTTTTTATTTTTATTTTTTTATTTTTTATTTTTTTTCTCGTTTTCCTTTTAATGCTAACATCTGACATCTGATTTCTATTATTTACAAATGTTAAAAAATATCTTAATTGGGACAATTTAAAACAGTCTTGGCCGATTTATATGTTTGAAGAGAAGATGAAAGGGAAACAGAAGTTAATAGGTTAAATAATATTTAGAAGAGTTATAATCAGTAAAAATCGAATGGATCAGTTGGTTATGGTTGTTTGTGTGTATCCGAGAGGTCTCGGGTTCGAGTCCGGGCAAGGGCAATTATATTCTTTTTGGAACCTATTCTTGTGAGGTAGTAGTCTTTTATTGTTATTGTTATTACTTCATTATTATTATAATTATTATTATTATTATTATCATTATTATTATTATTATTATTGTTATCATTATTATTGATTATGGTTATTATTAAGATAAGTGTTATTAGTTCCTAAGAATTAAAGTATAATTATTATTATTATCATTTATCTAATTAATAGTATTATCATTATTATTATTACTAATATTATCATTAAGTATTATTATTATTATTATTATTATCACTATATTATTATTATTATTACTAGTATTAGTATTATTATTATTATTAATATTATTATGATTATTATTGTAATATTATGATTATCGTCATTAAGATGATTATGAACATATTAACAACATTCATGTTACAAAATTAATAATAAAAGTGATACGATAAAAATTATGAAAAATGGTCATAATTATTTGAATATAGGTACAATTATGAATACGATTACAAATTTAAGTTATAGAAACTGTAGTCATAAGTTTAGAAATTATAAGAAACTTAGGATAAATCTGATATGTATTATTAGCACTGATATTATTATCATTTACTAAAAGTATCATTTTAATTAAAATTATCAAAATTAGCATTTTTATTAAGATTACCATATACATTAAAATAGATACTATTACTACTAATATTATTACTATTATTATTATCATTACTATTATCATTCTTGTCAATACTGGTATTATTACAAATAGATATTTTATACAACAATACATTACAATAATATTAATATTACGTATCATTATATGGTTATTATTAAAATGATAATTACTAAATTATATATATAAAATGTATCAGTTAATACACAAATATATATTGTTATCATATATAAAACCTTACATATATATGTATAATATAAATAATGATAAATATTAACTATATAAAATATATAAATTAAATATATTAAAATGATCCAAATAACATGAAATATAACAAGTATATTATTAATAATAATATATATAAACTTGCTCGATTACGATTATATGTTTTAATAAATATACAATTGATATAGGTTCGTGAATCCGAGGCCAACCCTGCATTGTTCAATATAGTCATATGTATTTTTACTACAAAATACATTAGGTGAGTTTCATTAATCCCTTTTTAAATGCTTTTGCAATATATATATTTGGGACTGAGAATACATGCGCTGTTTTTATAACTGTTTTACGAAATAGACACAAGTAATTGAAACTACATTATATGGTTGAATGATGGAAACTGAGTATGCCCCTTTTTATTAAGTCTGGTAATCTAAGAATTAGGGAACAGACACCCTAATTGACGCGAACTCTAAAGATAGATCTATCGGGCCCAACAAGCCCCATCCAAAGTACCGGATGCTTTAGTACTTCGAAATTTATATCATGTCCGAAGGAGGATCCTGGAATGATGGGGATATTCTTATATGCATATTGTGAATGTCAGTTACCAGGTGTTCAATCCATATGAATGATATTTTTGTCTCTATGCATGGGACGTATGTTTATGAGAAATGGAAATATGAAATCTTGTGGTCTATTAAAATTATGAAATGATTATTTATGATAAACTAATGAACTCACCAACCTTTTGGTTGACAATTGAAAGCATGTTTATTCTCAGGTATGAAAGAAATCTTCCGCTGTGCATTTGCTCATTTTAGAAACATTACTTGGAGTCATTCATGGCATATTTCAAAAGACGTTGCATTCGAGTCGTCGAGTTTATCAAGATTATTATTAAGTCAATTATAGTTGGATATATTCTGAAATTGTATGCATGCCGTTAATTTTCGTTGTAAAGAAAGAATGTCTTTTAAAATTGAATACAATGTTTGTAAAATGTGTCATATACAGGTCAAATACCTCGCGATGTAATCAACTGTTGTGAATCGTTTATAATCGATATGGATTTCGTCCGGATGGATTAGGACGGGTCTTCACAGTTGGTATCAGAGCAGAGGTCTTAGCAAACCAGGTCTGCATTAGTGTGTCTAACTGATAAGTCGTTAGGATGCATTAGTAAGTCTGGACTTCGACCGTGTCTGCATGTCAAAAAGTTTTGCTTATCATTTTGTGTCAAAAATTATCTGCGTATTATTCTTAGTCTAGACACGTCTTGCTGCATTGACTGCATGAATAGTGTATAGACAAAATTCATATCTTAGCGTATCTGACAATTCATATCTTAGCGTATCTGTTACTGTAGACCTTGCCTGATATCTCTCGTAAATTTCTCCTTAATTTAAGGGATCCTGGTACTATATATATCTATGCAAATTATGCATTGAGAATACCATCCAACTATAAATTGCTGTCACTAAACTCTTCATACCAAAAATCTTTCCTGAGATCGCGTAAGATGGCCTCTACGAATCAACCAAGTTCCTCTGACTCCGAAGACAGCGTGACAGGAGCACACCAACCAATCAACTACCGTGATTACTGGAGAAAATGGGGGTGGGTTCGTGACATACTCACCCTATGGAGAAGGGAAGAAGGTATTCCATATCATGAATCGAATCTACCACCTAACCTTGGAGTACTTGACCCGCTCACCGGCGAACCCGTTCGCAACACCGTTTATACCCTATTTGTAAGAATTTTTCGTCTTGAATCTACCATTAACGAAACTAGAGAAGATATCCGACCACTACCTCACACTGATAATCAACCAGGGTTAGTAGAAGAAGTTAGAGAACTCCGAGCTCGAGTATTAACTTTATAGAGCACGGTATACAATTTGCAAGCACCAGCTGTATCACCAACATCGGTAACATCACCAGCCTCAGCACCAATGGGACCAGTACAACCAACAACCCAAGTTTCAACAATCCATGCCTCAACATCTCATTCTGTACCTCGAGTATAATCATCGTTCTACGAATCGTTCTACATCATTTATCTTCGTTCGACATGGCGATTAGGTAATCTCTAATGTTTTAGAGATTATATATTCTTTTTCTAACGGTAAATCAAATGAGTTTAATATCATATTGACTCATTAAATCCATAATTACGTATGAAGAAAATATATATGCATATATGTTTTCATAAAGATTGTAATTAAAATTTTTATTGTACAAACTGTTAATGGTGAAAATATTTTAACGGGTAGGTAATACCCGAGGAATATTTAGATTTTGCATTAATAAGTTACACTGTACATTCTTCGAATCTGATTCAACAGTCATTTACTATCCTACTTGCAACCACAGCTATACGAATCCGTTCATCACAGAATAACCATTTTCATTCAATTTCATATTTAGATTTTAACCTATCAGAATCCGACAAGTGGCATAATGAAGAAAATATTGGACAAAATAAAATTTGTTAGAAACAAACAAATTAACTATGAGAAATTTTGTTAAGAATCCACGCTAACAAAATCCTAGCTAACTGATTACATTTTATTTATCGCAATTTATTTTATCGCAATTTATATTCTCGCAATTTTATTTATCGTCATTAAATTTCTGTTATTTACTTTACGCACTTTATTTATCGTTATTTAATTTTCTGTTATATATTTTACGCACTTTAAATATCGGGACACGTATACAAGGTTTTGACATATCATATCGACGCATCTATATATATTATTTGGAATCACCATAGACACTCTATATGCAGTAATGATCGAGTTCTCTATACAGGGTTGAGGTTGATTCTACAATAATATATATAGTTTGAGTTGTGATCGAGTCTGAGACGTATACGGGTCACGACACGTATTAATTAATACGAATATTATATATTAAACTATATATGAATTATTGGACTGTCAACTGTGGACTATCGACTGTGGACTAATAACATTGGACAATTAAAATGAATTAAAATATTGATTATAACATATGAAACTAAACAATTCTTCAAGTTGCCACTTGATTTTGTCTTAAACAACATTTGTATCTTCACGATTACATTCTGCGTTCAAACCTTTCATGATTCTTGAAAACACCTCAATCGAGAGGATGAACCAACCGCACTTCATTTACGGAAGAAAAGATTGATGCATATAGTAATGCACTTGAAAGACTCTCGAAAACTGAGTAAACGTTCAATACATAACTGTGCTAATTTCTTTAGTGTTATTATTACCCAAAATAACTTTGCAGTTCTTCTTCAAAATAGCCAAATTTTGTCACAGCTCCAACAAGACAACTTCGACTTTTCGTACGAAACAACCTTATTATAACGTTGATATATACGCGTGCTCTTTTATTGTTACCAGGGAACCTTTCATATTCCACCATATTACCATCAGCGTTTAATCATCTAAAAACATAATTTTCCTGAAACCACCTCGGATTAATAACCGATGATTCAGATATCATAGCATTAAATGCAGAAGAAACAGAATAATGGTAGATGGTCTAAACGGCCAAAAGTTTGATGATAAAGAAAGGAGTGTTAGGAACGCTCGAAATTGGGTATTGAAAAACAGATTGAGCTACCCATGAAGGAGACCAAGGACAAATACAAGGACCAAACCCTATATTCAAAGGATTCAGGTAATTCTGGATCCGTTAAAATCTTTAGAGAATATCTTGCTCCGGAGTCCTGTTAAAATCTTGCGGAAAATCTTTCTCCATCAACCATCGAACTTAGAAATTCCAAAATATCATCATCAATATCTTCGATATTTCTGAGGATATTTTCATAAATATTCTCGTCCGAAATTATATACCTCTTCGTGCTTCCTGTGTGTCATTATATTGGAAACATTTAATAGAAAAATTTAGTACCGAAAAGCAGATTATGCGAAACTATGAAGAAAGCCGTGGAAAAATCACAAAGAATAAGTTTGACTTCAAAGAATCCAAATGATTCAATGTCTGCTAAAGTCTTTAGTGAATATCATGCTCCTTACTCTAAACCCTTGCGGACAATAGTTTCTATCATCCTCTGATCTTAGATATTCCGAGATATTATCGTATCTTTCATTATAAATATCCTTGATATTTCTGAATATATTTTCATAACTAATCTTATCTGAAATCATTAATCTCTTCGTGATATCAGTGTTACATCATATAGAAACTGTTAGTTTCTATATTCTGTAAACTTTCGAATTTAAAATATGAATGTTTTTGAAGTAGTGTTGGGAACTGATGCATGAGTTAGTATAATATAATTACACTTGATCAACGTGATTATATTACAGTAAGTCATGCTGAGTTTCTAAATGGAATGTGATGATTCACAGATTACAACGTCATCATGTGCTATGTTACACGACTCGTACGTTCTGTCTAATCTATAAACATATCAAGAACATATTTTTCTTGATAGTTCTATCTTTCCTGGATATTCTGGTAATTTGACGAATCAAGATCATGCTATTACCATTTCTATCTTAGAACATTAACTATGTTCATTTCGAAATTCATATCTACGAATTATGGACCATTATTCGCTTGACTTAAAGTCGGGAAGAGAAAACAAAAGTATGAAGCTCCAATACATAGGGGAAAATATAAAGCCCAACAACAACACCGAAATTACAAACCGTGTATGTCGATGTTTATCGCAACATAAAGACACGGGAGAATTAAAAATACTATAACCCCAAGGGCGAAGTAGAAGAAAGCAGATTCCTCTGGTGAAAGTTGGAAAAGGAGTATGATTGTTGCGATAGAAAGGATAATGACAAGGATCGAAACTGGATTAAGCACTTTCAGAATCTTTTGGATGTATGAAACAAGAAGGAAATTATAGGAATGGTGAAAATAATGGAACGGAAGAGTTTAATTTATAATGGAAATATCAGACAGAGTAATCGAAGCAGATCATCGTATTTAATTAGAGAGATCTTAATTTCCTTATTCGCCGAAGAATCAGATCTTATAGATTTCCAAGATTTTCTTTTAAATCCCTTGAATTCCGGAATTCAACCCAGGCAACGTCAAAAGTTAAAACGAAACTTCATTTATTCATTTCACTTTATTGTGATAGCTTCATTCGTGCTCTTCGAATAATCGAATTATTTTTTCTGTATTTATCAACTCATATGCGTCATGAAAACATTTTTATTGTTAACCATGACGACCATACTCAAATTTCGGGACGAAATTTCTTTAACGGGTAGATACTGTGATGACCTGGGAATTTCTGACTAAATTTAAACTTTATCTTTATATGTTTCCGACACGACAAGCAAAGTCTGTAATTTTTAACCTCAAAAGTTTTGGAACTATAGTCACGTAATCAATTACTCTCTGACTAATTCCGATGATTCACGAACCATTGTTTGTAAATAAAATTGTACATATATATATGTAAATATAAATATGTGTAGTAATTTAAAATTATAAAATATAATTTAAACATTGGAATTAGATATGTTAAATAAGATACAAAATAATTAAGTAAAATTTAAAATGAATATATAGACATATGAGATTTATGTATATTATTAAATAATATATATATAGTTAAATGATAAAGATTCAGTAAAAGTTAATATATAATATATTATATGATTATTAAATATTACATAATTAACAATATATTATTAAACAAATTAAATAAGATTTTATTACTTTCATTATTATTATTAATACTAATATTAATATTAATAATTAATATCAGTATTAGTTATACTGTTATAGATAATAGATATAGATAAGAAATCTAATGCAATTAAGTTGTTACCTTTACTAATATTAATATTACTTTCACTACTATTATTAGAATATGTAGTTAATATTAATAACAAAGTTATTATTAATATTTTGTATATTACATAAATATGAAATTGATACAACTGAATTGTTACATAACTACTATTAATATTAGTGTTATTAGTATTGTTGTTATCATTATTCATATCATAATTAGTAGTAAGATTATAATTTTAATTACTATAAATGGTTATGTATTATTATTATCTTTATTAAGATTATTAATATCATTAGTATTATAACTAATAATAAAATTTTAATTTTAGTATTTATGATTAATATTAGTATTATTATTGGATATTATTATTACCATTAATAATTAGTATTATTATTATTATAAATTATTATTGATATCATTTTTAGTATTATTTGATAATATTAACATTATTATTATTATTACTATTATTATTATTAATTCAATTATTAATAGGATTTTAATTAATTATAATCACTAATAATTAATATACATTATATTATAGAACGTACTCATTTGGAATCAGGATCTGTTATCAGTAGCTCTCAATCTGTAGCATTATCTTGTTTCTGTCCCCTATTGTGATTCAATCAATAGAAAACATCCAAACTCAGTAGATAACGTAATCTGCTTTTATATATTTTTTTCTTATTTAATTCCTGTTATATTTGTACTGGCTGTCGACTGATTCCATTATAAGATCGACTAATTCATTGTAATATTGGATCCATTCGAACTACCTTCCATTTCCAATATCAATTTCAACAACCCAATACTGTTAAATTAGTTAAATTAATAATTTTTTTTAAACAGACTGCAAAACCCGTTCTTCAACTTTTGAGCCAAATCACGATTCTGTGTCGCATTTAAAAATCTATAAATGGAGGATTGTTAGAAATCCTTCATTTAATCTATATATAAAGTTTCAGTTCTTAATTCATAAAATCAAAGTCGAATTTCGAAGTCAAAGATATATTTTTAAAAGTCAAAATAATAGTTCTTCTCAAAATTCGTTTTTAATTCGATGTTTCAGATTCAATTAGGTACACAGATAGTTTCTAAAGGGGTTTTGCAACCTATTTCATGAAGTAAGTTTTTGTTAAAACGATCTCTAATTAAAAATCAAGATTTTTTTTTTTCCTGTATGCGTCGAGACTACAGTAGCAGTTTTTATTTTTTATTTTTTATTTTTTTTTCTCGTTTTCCTTTTAATGCTAACATCTGACATCTGATTTCTATTATTTACAAATGTTTTAAAATATCTTAATTGGGACAATTTAAAATTGTCTTGGCCGATTTATATGTTTGAAGAGAAGATGAAAGGGAAACAGAAGTTAATAGGTTAAATAATATTTAGAAGAGTTATAATCAGTAAAAATTGAATGGATCAGTTGGTTATGGTTATTTGTGTGTATCTGAGAGGTCTCAGGTTCGAGTCCGGGCAAGGGCAATTATATTCTTTTTGGAACCTATTCTTGTGAGGTAGTAGTCTTTTATTGTTATTGTTATTACTTCATTATTATTATAATTATTATTATTATTATCATTATTATTATTATTATTATTATTGTTATCATTATTATTGATTATGGTTATTATTAAGATAAGTGTTATTAGTTCCTAAGAATTAAAGTATAATTATTATTATTATCATTTATCTAATTAATAGTATTATCATTATTATTATTACTAATATTATCATTAAGTATTATTATTATTATTATCACTATATTATTATTATTATTATTACTAGTATTAGTATTAGTATTATTATTATTATTAATATTATTATGATTATTATTGTAATATTATGATTATCGTCATTAAGATGATTATGAACATATTAACAACATTCATGTTACAAAATTAATAATAAAAGTGATACGATAAAAATTATGAAAAATGGTCATAATTATTTGAATATAGGTACAATTATGAATACGATTACAAATTTAAGTTATAGAAACTGTAGTCATAAGTTTAGAAATTATAAGAAACTTAGGATAAATCTGATATGTATTATTAGCACTGATATTATTATCATTTACTAAAAGTATCATTTTAATTAAAATTATCAAAATTAGCATTTTTATTAAGATTACCATATACATTAAAATAGATACTATTACTACTAATATTATTACTATTATTATTATCATTACTATTATCATTCTTGTCAATACTGGTATTATTACAAATAGATATTTTATACAACAATACATTACAATAATATTAATATTACGTATCATTATATGGTTATTATTAAAATGATAATTATTAAATTATATATATAAAATGTATCAGTTAATACACAAATATATATTGTTATCATATATAAAACCTTACATATATATGTATAATATAAATAATGATAAATATTAACAATATAAAATATATAAATTAAATATATTAAAATGATCCAAATAACATGAAATATAACAAGTATATTATTAATAATAATATATATAAACTTGCTCGATTACGATTATATGTTTTAATAAATATACAATTGATATAGGTTCGTGAATCCGAGGCCAACCCTGCATTGTTCAATATAGTCATATGTATTTTACTACAAAATACATTAGGTGAGTTTCATTAATCCCTTTTTAAATGCTTTTGCAATATATATATTTGGGAGTGAGAATACATGCGCTGTTTTTATAACTGTTTTACGAAATAGACACAAGTAATTGAAACTACATTATATGGTTGAATGATTGAAACTGAGTATGCCCCTTTTTATTAAGTCTGGTAATCTAAGAATTAGGGAACAGACACCCTAATTGACGCGAACTCTAAAGATAGATCTATCGGGCCCAACAAGCCCCATCCAAAGTACCGGATGCTTTAGTACTTCGAAATTTATATCATGTCTGAAGGAGGATCCCGGAATGATGGGGATATTCTTATATGCATATTATGAATTTCGGTTACCAGGTGTTCAATCCATATGAATGATATTTTTGTCTCTATGCATGGGGCGTATGTTTATGAGAAATGGAAATATGAAATCTTGTGGTCTATTAAAATTATGAAATGATTATTTATGATAAACTAATGAACTCACCAACCTTTTGGTTGATAATTGAAAGCATGTTTATTCTCAGGTATGAAAGAAATCTTTCGCTGTGCATTTGCTCATTTTAGAAACATTACTTGGAGTCATTCATGGCATATTTCAAAAGACGTTGCATTCGAGTCGTCGAGTTCATCAAGATTATTATTAAGTCAATTATAGTTGGATATATTCTGAAATTGTATGCATGCCGTCAATTTTCGTTGTAAAGAAAGAATGTCTTTTAAAATTGAATGCAATGTTTGTAAAATGTGTCATATAGTGGTCAAATACCTCGCGATGTAATCAACTGTTGTGAATCGTTTATAATCGATATGGATTTCGTCCGGATGGATTAGGACGGGTCTTCACAGTTACCCGAAAGAATTCAAGAAGATGTGAGTTCACACGAGCCCGCCTCCATATAAAAGATAAGTCGAATGGCTCACAAACTAGTGAACCAGATTGAGGGAAGAATTAAAGAACAGGCGGCCGAAGAGGCCAACGTGAAACAAGTCAAAACAAAGTGAGAGGAAAATGGTAACAAGAGTCACCAATACAACAACAACAACAACAACAACAACAACAATTACAACAATAACCGCAACAACTATCCCAACAATCGCAACATCAATCGCAACAACAACAATCGCATTCTCAACAACAACAACTACAACAAATGGCCCAACAACAATAACAACAACAATAACTACAACAATCGTCCCAACAACAATAACAACCACAACAACAATAATAATCAGAAACAGCCATGCCAAAGGTGTGAAGAGTACCACCAGGGGTTCTGCACAAAGTTTTGCAACAAGTGTAAAATAAATGGTCATAGCGCGATGAAGTGTGAGGTCTACGGACCAGTGTTTAACAGAACTAAAGGAACAAATAGTGTCAGAACGAGTAATGTTGGAACAAGTAGTGTCGGAGCAAGTAATGCCAATGTAATTTGTTATAAATGTGGAAAATCGGGCCACATTATTAGAAATTGCCCGAATCAGGAGAATACGAATGGACAAGGCTGCGGAAGAGTTTTCAATATTAATGCGACAGAAGCACAGGAAGACCCGGAGCTTGTTACGGGTACGTTTCTTATTGACAATAAATCTGCTTATGTTTTATTTGATTCGGGTGCGGATAGAAGCTATATGAGTAGAGATTTTTGTGCTAAATTAAGTTGTCCATTGACGCCGTTGGAGAGTAAATTTTTCTCGAATTAGCAAACGGTAAATTAATTTCAGCAGATAATATATGTCGGAATCGAGAAATTAAACTGGGTAGCGAAACATTTAAGATTGATTTGATACCAGTAGAGTTAGGGAGTTTTGATGTAATAATTGGCATGGACTGGCTGAAAGAGGTGAAAGCAGAGATCGTATGTTACAAAAATGCAATTCGCATTGTACGAGAAGAAGGAAAACCCTTAATGGTGTACGGAGAAAAGAGCAACGCGAAGCTACATCTTATTAGTAATTTAAAGGCACAAAAGCAAATAAGAAAAGGTTGCTATGCTGTTCTAGCACACGTCGAAAAAGTACAAACTGAAAAAAAGAGCATCAATGATGTTCCCGTCGCAAAAGAATTTCCTGATGTATTTCCGAAAGAATTACCGGGACTACCTCCACACCGATCTGTTGAATTTCAAATAGATCTTGTACCGGGAGCTGCAACAATAGCTCGTGCTCCTTACAGACTCGCACCCAGCGAAATGAAGGAATTACAAAGCCAACTGCAAGAACTATTAGAACGTAGTTTCATTCAACCAAGCACATCACCGTGGGGAGCTCCTGTTTTGTTTGTCAAAAAGAAAGATGGTACATTCAGGTTATGTATCGACTACAGAGAGTTGAACAAACTTACCATCAAGAACCGTTACCCACTACCGAGAATCGACGATTTATTTGATCAACTACAAGGCTCGTCAGTTTATTCGAAGATTGATTTACGTTCTGGGTATCATCAAATGCGGGTGAAGGAGGATGATATTCCGAAGACTGCTTTCAGAACGCGTTACGGTCATTACGAGTTTATGGTTATGCCGTTTTGATTGACTAACGTACTAGCTGTGTTCATGGACCTCATGAACCGAGTGTGTGGGCCATATCTTGACAGGTTTATCATTGTTTTCATCGATGACATACTTATTTACTCAAAGAATGATCAAGAGCACGAAGAACATTTGAGAAAAGTGCTAGAATTGTTAAGGAGAAAAACTATACGCCAAGTTTTCAAAGTGTGCATTTTGGTTGGAAGAAGTTCAATTCCTCGGTTACATAGTGAACAAAGAATGTATTCAGGTGGATCCGGCAAAGATTGAAACAGTTGAAAAGTGGGAAACCCCGAAAACTCCGAAGCATATACGTCAATTTTTAGGATTGGCTGGTTACTACAGAAGATTCATCCAAGATTTTTCCAAAATAGCAAAACCCTTCACTGCATTAATGCATAACTGGAAGAAATTTGAATGAAAGGATGGACAAGATAAAGCGTTTCAGTTATTAAAGAAAAAGCTAACTACGACACCTATATTGTCATTGCCTGAAGGGAATGATGATTTTGTGATTTATTGTGACGCATCAAAGCAAGGTCTCGGTTGTGTATTAATGCAACGAACGAAGGTAATTGCTTATGCGTCTAGGTAATTGAAGATTCACGAGCAAAATTATACGACTCACGATTTGGAATTGGGTGCTGTTGTTTTTGCATTAAAGACTTGGAGGCATTATTTATATGGGGTCAAAAGTATTATATATACCGACCAGAAAAGTCTCCAACATATATTTGATCAGAAACAACTGAACATGAGGCAACGCAGGTGGATTGAATTGTTGAATGATTACGACTTTGAGATTCGTTACCACCGGGGAAGGCAAATGTGGTAGCCGACGCCTTGAGCAGAAAGGACAGAGAACCTATTCGAGTAAAAGCTATGAATATTATGATTCACACTAACCTTACTACTCAAATAAAGGAGGCGCAACAAGGAGTTTTAAAAGAGGGAAATTTATAGGATGAAATATCTAAAGGATCGGAGAAGCATCTTAATATTCGAGAAGACGGGACCCGGTATAGGGCTGAAAGAATTTGGGTACCAAAATTTGGAGATATGAGAGAAATGGTACTTAGAGAAGCTTATAAAACCAGATACTCGATACATCCTGGAGCGGGGAAGATGTACAAGGATCTCAAGAAACATTTTTGGTGTCCGGGTATGAAAGCCGATGTTGCTAAATACGTAGAAGAATGTTTGACGTGTTCTAAGGTTAAAGCTGAGCATCAGAAACCATCAGGTCTACTTCAACAACCCGAAATCCCTGAATGGAAATGGGAAAACATTACCATGGATTTCATCACTAAATTGCCAAGGACTGCAAGTGGTTTTGATACTATTTGGGTAATAGTTGATCGTCTCACCAAATCAGCACACTTCCTGCCAATAAGAGAAGATGACAAGATGGAGAAGTTAGCATGACTGTATTTGAAGAAAGTCGTCTCCAGACATGGAATACCAATCTCTATTATCTCTGATAGGGATGGCAGATTTATTTCAAGATTCTGGCAGACATTACAGCAAGTACTAGGAACTCGTCTAGACATGAGTACTGCTTATCATCCACAAACCCATGGGCAGAGTGAAAGGACGATACAAACGCTTGAAGACATGCTGCGGGCATGTGTTATTGATTTTGGAAACAGTTGGGATCGACATCTACCATTAGCAGAATTTTCCTACAACAACAGCTACCATTCGAGCATTGAGATGGCGCCGTTTGAAGCACTTTATGGTAGAAAATGCAGGTCTCCGATTTGTTGGAGTGAATTGGGGGATAGACAGATTACGGGTCAGGAAATAATACAAGAAACTACCGAGAAGATCATCCAAATTCAACAACGGTTGAAAACCGCCCAAAGTCGACAAAAGAGCTACGATGACATTAAAAGAAAAGATATAGAATTTGAAATTGGAGAGATGGTCATGCTTAAAGTTTCACCTTGGAAAGGCGTTGTTCGATTTGGTAAACGAGGGAAATTAAATCCAAGGTACATTGAACCATTCAAGATTATAGATCGTGTCGGACCAGTAGCTTACCGACTTGACTTACCGCAACAACTTGTCGGGGTACATAATACTTTTCATGTCTCGAATCTGAAGAAATGTTTTGCTAAAGAAGATCTCACTATTCCTTTAGACGAAATTCAAATCAATGAAAAACTTCAATTCATTGAAGAACCCGTCGAAATAATGGATCGTGAGGTTAAAAGACTTAAGCAAAACAAGATACTAATTGTTAAGGTTCGATGGAATGCTCGTAGAGGACCCGAGTTCACCTGGGAGCGTGAAGATCAGATGAAGAAGAAATACCCGCACCTATTTCCAGAAGATTCGTCAACACCTTCAACAGCTTAAATTTTCGGGACGAAATTTATTTAACGGGTAGGTACTGTAGTGACCTGAACTTTTCCATGATTATATATTAAATGAAAACTATATTTACATGATTAAATGTCTCCAACATGTTAAGCAATCAAACTTGTTAAGACTTGATTATTTGAAATGTGTTCATATAGACAATTGACCACCCAAGTTGACCGGCGATTCACAAACGTTAAAACTTGTTAAAACTATATGATGATATGGAAATATATATATAGTTAACATGATATTATGATAAGTATCTCACTAGGTATATTAACAATGAGTTATATACATGAAAATGAGATTTTTAAGTTAAGAAACACGAAACGATATATATAACGATTATCGTTATAACAACGTCTTACTAAATACATATGTATCATCATAAGATATTGTTACACTATATTTAACATGATGAAATGATAATTACATATATCATTAAGTGTATTAATAATGAACTACACAAGAAAGATGAGACTACTAACGTAAGGATTTCGAAACAATATATATATATATATATATATATATATATATATATATATATATATATATATGTAACGATTATCGTTGTAATATTATTTCACACACATATATATGATATTATATATAATAATACACCATGTTAACATGTTAACATAACAATTTAACATCTCATTTAAGTGTAATAACAATGGGTCAATTACATTTAACAAGATCGTTAACTTAAAGGTCTCAAAACAACACTTACATGTAACGACTAACGATGACTTAACGACTCCATTAAAATGTATATACATGTAGTGTTTTAAGATGTATTAGTACACTTTTGAAAGCCTTAGGGACATAAGTACTTCTACTTAACAAAAAATGCTTACAATTACGTCCTCATTCGTTTTCATTAACAATTCTACTCGTATGCACCCGTATTCGTACTCGTACAATACATAGCTTCTAGATGTACTTACTATTGGTATATACACTCCAATGATCAGCTTTTATAAGCCCATGTGAGTTACCTAACACATGTGGGAACTATAATTTGGCAACTAGCATGAATGATTACATAAAATTACAAAAATATTAGTAATCATTCATGAATTATTTACAAGTAAACAAAATTACACATCCTTTATATCTAATCCATATACCAACGACCAAAAACACCTACAAACACTTTCATTCTTCAATTTTATTCATCTAATTAATCTCTCTCAAGTTCTATATTCAAGTTCTAAGTATTCTTCATAAATTCTATAAGTTATAGTTTTATAAAACCAAGAACACTTCCAAGTTTGCTAGCTTACTTCCAACCTTGTAAAGTGATCATCCAACCTCAAGAAATCTTTCTTATTTACAGTAAGATATCTTTCTAATACAAGTTAATACTCATATTCAAACTTTGATTCAATTTCTATAACTATAACAATCTTATTTCGAGTGAAAATCTTACTTGAACTTGTTTTCGTGTCATAATTCTGCTTCAAGAACTTTCAAGCCATCCAAGGATCCTTTGAAGCTAGATCTATTTTTCTCATTTCCAGTAGGTTTATCCACAAAAATTGAGGTAGTAATGATGTTCATAACATCATTCGATTCACATATATAAAGCTATCTTATTCGAAGGTTTAAACTTGTAATCACTAGAACATAGTTTAGTTAATTCTAAACTTGTTCGCAAACAAAAGTTAATCCTTCTAACTTGACTTTTAAAATCAACTAAAAACTTAATGATTTAAAACCTGGAAACGCGAAGAACACCGTAAAACCGGACATACGCCGTCGTAGTAACACCGCGGGCTGTTTTGGGTTAGTTAATTAAAAACTATGATAAACTTTGATTTAAAATTTGTTCTTCTGGGAAAATGATTTTTCTTATGAACATGAAACTATATCCAAAAATCATGATTAAACTCAAAGTGAAAGTATGTTTTTCAAAATGGTCATCAAGATGTCGTTCTTTCGACGGAAATGACTACCTCTTTAGTAAATGATATGTAACCTGTATTTCTGACTATAAACTTATACTTTTTCTATTTATTTACATAAATTAGAGTTCAATATGAAACCATAGCAATTTGATTCACTCAAAACGGATTTAAAACGGTAAAACAAAATTGGATAAATTTCCTGTTGTAGCTACGGGATGAAGTTACAAAAATCTATTCAAATCATATCCTAGCTAACTTATATTGTATTGTACATATATTCTAATATATATTATGTAATCTTGAGATACCATAGACACGTATACAATGTTTTGACATATCATATCGACCCATGTATATATATTATTTGGAACAACCATAGACACTCTATATGCGACAATGCTCGAGTTAGCTATACAGGGTTGAGGTTGATTCCAAAAATATATATACTTTGAGTTGTGATCTAGCCTGAGGCTTGTATACACTGGGTCGTGAATTGATCCAAGATAATTTATATCGATTTATTTCTGTACATCAAACTATAGACAACTAGTTGTAGGTTACTAACGAGGACAGCTGACTTAATGAACTCAAATCATTAAAACGTAATAAAAATGTTGTAATTATATTTTGATCATACTTTGATATATATGTACATATTTGTATAGTGTGACAACCCGGAAATTTCCAACCAAATTTAAACTTTAATCTTTATATGTTTCCGACACCGGAAATTTCCAACCAAATTTAAACTTTAATCTTTCTATGTTTCTGACACGATAAGCAATATTTGTTAGGTTAAATTTCAAGAATTTTAAACTATGTTCCTACATTCATTCAACCTCGACCAAGTTCCAACGATTCACGAACCATTAAATGAATATGATTATATATGTATATGTGTATATATATTATAACTTGAAACGTAAACAAAATATTAGATTAAATACTTTATATGATTGTATCTGTTTCAAAATGTTTATCAATGGAATTAGAAGATAAGATCAAATGATTGAATTATCAGATATATTGAATTATGATTACAAGTCTCAGTTGAAAGGCCCACGTTGATTTGAGAAATCTTTCCATTTTAACAATATTCGAAAAATGGTAAAGTGATTTATAAATAAGAACAAATTGTCAATCATTGAGAATTAGACAAAGGATAGTGGAAGATTGAATCTCATAAAGACTCGATTGATCTATTTAGTTTCAAACGTACAAAAACATTTTCAGTTTAAAAAGAACTTTATTATTAAAACGTATATAACTTTTATAAATATCTAGAACCACTTTTGACAACTCATTACGTAACTAGTATGATAAAGATAACGATATTTATATTTTATTTTATTAAATATATAAAACGATTTAAATTAATATTATATATATTTATACGCGTATTATACGTACATAGTTTTATACTTTTACTATACTTAAACTTTACCTTTACTTTATTTTTACTTTACTTTAACTTTAATAATTCACTTTAATAATTCATACTTTAATAATTCACTTTAATAATTCATACTTTAATAATTTACTTTAATAATTCATACTTTAATAATTCACTTTAATAATTCATACTTTAATAATTCACTTTAATAATTCAAAAATCTATTATAAATAGAATTCAATAGGTTTTATTATTTCATAGAAACTTGAAAATATTTTTCTCTAAACTCTCTCAATCGATTTACATATATATATTTACTCCGTATTATTTCAAGATATTATTAGTATACATAAAATATTACGACGGAGTGCTGTTCGAGTGATTTCGAAATTGTTTTTCGAGTAAGATAGGATTAAGGAAATTATGGGTTATAGCTATGGAGGTGATTGAGTATGGTTCATGGGTATGCTCGTGAGGTCAATATAGTGTTTATCATTTCCGTTGCGTCTACGTACCTTTCCTGCAATATTGAATCTCAATATTGATACGTGAGTACTCATAATTTAACTTTTACATACTAATAGTGTATCCCTGACTAGTGCTCGAGTATTTAGGATTATGCATGCTTGTACTTTTGATATTGCCCTTAGACAGGTTAGGTTGAATCTTGAATTAGTTACACTTGCGGTTGAGATAAGGTATAAGATATGCATGTCCTTGGAAAGCTAGCGAAAAATTAAGAACTTTTCCTTTAGATATCGAATGGTTTCGATGAACGGATTAGAAATTATAATCAATTGAATTTTTGATATTTTTATTAAAAATGATTATTATTATCGTCGTTTTTATCGTCATTCTAGTTTTATCTTATTATTATCATTATTATTATCTTTATCAATAAAAGGGATTTATCATTAAAAATTGTTATTTTTTTTATTATTACTATCGTTATTATCGTTAAAGTTATAATTAGTATTATTATTATTATCCAATTATTATTATTATTATTATTATTATTATTATTATTATTATTATTATTATTATTATAATTATTATTATTATTATTATCATTATTAATATATATATATCATTATTTAAAAATGGTTATTGTTATTGTTATTATTATTATTATTACTATATTATCATTAAGATAATTATTAGTATTATCGTTAATAATGTTATAGTAACTATCATTATTAATATTAGTGTAATTAAAACAAATATTTGTAACACCTAATCATTTTGATTACTATTATTATCATTATTATGAACACGATATAAAAGACGATTAAAAGCTATTAAATGAAACGATTAGGAAATAATGAGTAAGAGTATCATGATGAAATTAAAATATTATAAGATATTGATTTAGATAAAATTATCGTTCTTATTATTTTTATCATTACTATTATTATTAAAAGTATCGTTAGTATTAAAACTATCATTTTAACAAAAATTATCATTTTAATAGAAATGTCATTGTTACTATAAAATATCATTATTATTATTATTTTAAATAGAATTATTATTTTAAAGATAATATTAAAAATTATCGTAAATATTAAAGTTATCATAATTAGAATTATCGTTTTATCATAATGTCATCTTAGTAATTATAAATATTGATATTTTTATAATAATAATTATTATTACAAAATAATACAAATTTTACTTACTATCATTATAGATATTATTTTATCAAATAAATATGTGATACAAACATATTTTACTACGTGTAATAACTTACTTTAATAATACCTATCATATTATCTTTATGATATTAAATAAACCCTATAAATTTTATTACTTAATATATATAAAAGTATATTTTATTATATAAATTTAATATAAAATTTTATTTATTAATAAATAAATTATATTATTTACTCTAATAAATCTTTTAAAAATATTTAAAAATATAAAACGACGATATTTAAACTATATATTAATCATGTATAGATTTTTGGAAATTATTTTGAGTCAAATTTACTTTTGTTGACTTTTGCATATTAGTCTCGAGCATTAGGATTGTGGTACACTATGACTTGACCTAATTTGTTAGACAAATATTGACCAACACATAAATATATATAATTAATTTAGGTTCGTGAATCCGAGGCCAACCTTGCACTTGTTCAATGACGTTATATGTATTTTTACTACGAAATACAGTATGGTGAGTTTCATTTGCCTTTTTACTCTTTATATTTTTGGGACTGAGAATACATGCGCTTTTATAAATGTTTGACGAAATAGATACAAGTAATTGAAACCACATTCTATGGTTGAATTATCGAAATTGAATATGCCCCTTTTTATTAAAGTCTGGTAATCTAAGAATTAGGGAACAGACACCCTAATTGACGCGAATCCTAAAGATAGATCTATTGGGCCTAACAAACCCCATCCAAAGTACCGGATGCTTTAGTACTTCGAAATTTATATCATGTCCGAAGGAGGATCCCGGAATGATAGGGGATATTCTTATATGTATCTAGTTAATGTTGGTTACCAGGTGTTCGCCATATGAATGATTATTTTTGTCTCTATGCATGGGACTTATATTTATGAGAACTGGAAATGAAATTCTTGTGGTCTATTAAAATGATGGAAATAAATGATTATGATAAACTAATGAACTCACCAACCTTTTGGTTGACACTTTAAAGCATGTTTATTCTCAGGTGTTAAAGAAATCTTCCGCTGTGCATTTGCTCATTTTAAAGATATTACTTGGAGTCTTTCATAGCATATTTCGAAGAACGTTGCATTCGAGTCATTGAGTTCATCAAAGATTATTATTAAATCAATTTATAGTTGAATAGTGGATATTATGAAATGGTATGCATGCCTGTCAATTTTCGATGTAAAGAAAGTTTGTCTTTTAAAAACGAATGCAATGTTTGTAAAATGTATCATATATAGGTCAAATACCTCGCAATGTTATCAACTATTGTGAATCGTTTATAATGTATATGAAGGGGTCCTTTCAGTTGGTATCAGAGCGGTGGTCTTAGCGAACCAGGTCTGCATTAGTGTGTCTAACTGATAAGTCGATAGGATGCATTAGTGAGTCTGGACTTCGACCGTGTCTGCATGTCAAAAGTTTTGCTTATCATTTTGTGTCGAAAATTAACTACTTATCATCCTCAGGAAATTACATGCTTATCATTTTTAGTCTAAGACACGTCTTGCTGCATTAATTGCATGAATAGTGTATAGACAAAAATTCATATCTTAGCATATCTGCTAAATCATATCTTATCGTATCTGTTACTTTAAACTTTGCCTGACATATCCCGCAAAGTCCTCCGTAATCTACGAAATCTTTTGATCTATATATATATATATATATATATATATATATATATATATATATATATATATATATATATATAGATCAAAAGATTTCGTAGATTACGGAGGACTTTGCGGGATATGTCAGGCAAAGTTTAAAGTAACAGATACGATAAGATATGATTTAGCAGATATGCTAAGATATGAATTTTTGATCTATACACTATTCATGCAATTAGAATACATATACATATATATATATATACATATATATATATATATATATATATATATATATATACATATATATATATATTCTATGTAATTAGAATACCATCCGTTAGCCAAAATCATTTCACTTTGTCCTCTTCAGTACACTTACTTATGGCAAACACCGATTCGACCTTCTCGGTTGTAATGACCCGCACTTTTTCGATCGTTCTATACTTATAAGATTAATATTTATATAAATTAAACCTTACCAACATGATAAGCAATCCAAATTGTTAAGATTTATGTTTTTGAAAAGAGTTTTACACAACGTTTGACCGTCTAGTTTGACCGATGATATCACGAACTATACAATATATGATAATTATACATACATATTTAACATGATCTAAGGATGTTTTAATATCTCATTTTGTATTAATAACAAAAAGTCATAAGTATATTTTGAAACTACTAACTCAAGTTTTCAAAACAATAACCATACGTAACGTTATTTGACATAAATACTGATGATTTATAATGTTTATACATATATCGTATAAGTAATGTATTTAATCATTTTTAAAGGGCTTTTATACATAAAACAATATAAGTATATTTACAAAAGATAGTTATATTTGAATTCTCGTTCCGTTTCCTCAATAATCCTATACGTATATCTAGGGTACTATACACAGCTTCTAGAAGTATTTACTAATTGGTATATACCAATAGAAATCTTCAATTATTGGAATAATATGTCATTCATGACATAATAAATTTTAACTTATCTTAGATATTTTCACTAAAAACCAAATTTTCAAGCCTATAAATAAGCACCATTTCTAACTCATTTTTACACATTCATTTTCCAAATTTTACTTCCAATTTTCACACACACTTGCAAGAACTCTCTCAACTTTTATTTTACTACTTCTTTCCAGCAACTTTACATTTTAAACTTGAGGTAAAAACTCTACTTCAACTCTTTTTCAATTCATATATTTATAGCTATATATATAAGAGTTTATAAACTAGAACATAGTTTGAATGATTTCAAACTTGTTCGCAAACTAAATAGATCCTTCTAACTTAACTTTTAAAATACTTCAAGACCTGTAATATAACTTAAAAATATGCTAATTTAACAAGGTATAACTTGGTTTTTCAAAGAACACCTTAAAAACTGATTTTATGACGTCGGAGTGCAACCGGGGGCTGTTTTGGGTTGGATAATTAAAAACCATCTTAAACTTTGAATTGGAGGTTTATTTTCTGGAAAAATGATTTTTACTATGAATATGATAACACATAAAAATTTCATGATTTAACTCAAAGTATAAGTATTTTTAGAAAAATAATCATTTAAGGTTGTTTACATGATGGAAAATGATTAACTTCATAAGTTTCACTAAAGTTTGACCTATGACCTGTGATTTCGAATACAAACTAAGGTATTTACAGTTCATAGTCTTAAAGAGGGACTCGATCCAAGGAAGTGGCAAGTTGAATCAACGAAAACGGAGTTGTAACGAAGAAACTATGACCAAAACGAGATCGGATATCTAAGACTAGTTTGGCTACGAAAATAATTGGAGAAAATTAAATAAATCACATCTTTTTAAAATAACATGATATTTTATATATATGTACTCATAATTTAATTTTATATGGTTCAGGATCACCCGTAAACAATACGAGAAGATTAATCATAAGATCCCATGATTGTACGCAACACGTCATTTGATAACACCGGTACTTTATGTACGCAACACGTCATTTGACAACACCGGTACCATGGGTCAAGATTAATCTCGACCAATACATATACGATGGGGTTTTATTTATTTCGTTGGGGGTTTTATTTATTTCATTGCGGGTATATTAAACATCTAAAAATGAACCATTAAAATTGAATTACTAACAACGAACTGCTAACTACGGACTAAGGAATTATTAAAAGTATTAAAAGTATAACAAGTATATATATGTGACGTTTGTTTAAAAAGAAAAGGTATTGATATATTATATATGGATAGGTTCGTGATATCAACCGGAGACCAAGTCAAATTATATATATCTTCAAGACGAAAGTGAGTATATAGTCCCACTTTTAAACTCTAAATATTTCGGGATGAGAATACATGTATTTTATGTTTTACGTTATGGACACAAGTAACTGAAAAATATATTCTACGTTGAGTTGTACCACTGGCATACTTCCCTGTAGCTTGGTAACTATTATTTACAGCGGTATTGTAAACGCGAATCCTGTTGATAGATCTATCGGGCCTGACAACCCCAACCGGACTGGACGACCAGTATTCAACGGTTGCACAGTACTTCGTTTCGTGACTACACTTGGTACGGTGTAGTAAGATTTCATAATAAAGGGAATATGCGACGTGATTAAATGTTAAGTATGGTTACCAAGTGCTCAACCACTTAGAATATTTTTATTAAACTGTTTATATATGAAATCTTGTGGTCTATATATATATTGCTGCCGGCACTAAACCTATATCTCACCAACTTTATGTTGACGTTTTAAACATGTTTATTCTCAGGTGATAATTAGAAGTTTCCGCTGCATTATGTTGAATTTGAGCAGGATCTTGCGTACGCATATTTGTGTCAAAAATAAAACTGCATTACCCGAGGATCTGTGTTGTAAAATATGCTAGAAACCGTGTTGTTATCATTATATGTAAAGTTTGTAAGTCGAAGATTATCGCTAAACGATAATCATTTTTATGTTGTCTAAAGCTTGTATCAAAAATAAGATTTGTGGTTTGTAATGTAAAATATATGCAGTTTTCTTTTAAAAATGTCTCATATAGAGGTCAATACCTCGCAATGAAATCATACGTTATCTAACTCGTTCTTAGGGTTAAGGACAGGTTATGACATGTGGTATCAGAGCGGTGGTCTTAGCGAACCAGGTTTGCATTAGTGTGTCTAACCGATAAGTCGTTAGGATACATTAGTAAGTCTGGACTTTGACCGGGTCTGATTTAAAAACCATTGCTTATCATTGTTGGTTAAAATTTATATGTAAATATTATGTAGTACTAATGGGTTAGTTGTTGTATGATAGATGTCGGGCTCAAAACTTGTTATCACATTCAGCGACTCCGAACCAGAATCTTCAGATGGTGTTCCAGTCATTAACCTATCCGATGACGAAAATAATATCTTTGGGGAAGACTCACAAATTCAAGATGAACCGACTATAGAGAACCCGGAAAGTGAACCCGAGGAGGAAAGTGAACCCGAGGAGGAAAGTGAACCCGAGGAGGAAAGTGAACCCGAGGAGGAAAGTGAACTCGAGGAAGAAATACAGGAAATTACAAAAGACGAGTTCGAACTAGGAAAGAAACGAAAGGCTAATGAATTAGAAAATTCAAATCCCGTGTTTAGTAAGGATGATGTGGCACCAACTCCACTAGACACTACCACCCCTATTCCCGCTATTCCTATTCGTGCTGTCCCGGCATCCAGTTCTTCAGCCCCACAGCCAAAATATAGGCAGACAGCTAGGATAAGCGTTAGGCCATTCCTTGAACCTAAACGTCCTAGAAAATAGACCAAACGATGCGCTGCCGTATTAAACCATGGGATCATATAATGTTTTGTATAATATTATTAGTGTGGTTTGCTTAATGTTCGATATAAGATAAGCATATGTAAAATAGTGAAGTGTGAAATGCAATAATTTTCCATGGTTAAGTATTATTTAGATGGTAGTAATTGATTCTGTACTAAGCTATTAAGTATGGACATTAACGGGTAGGTACTACCCTAGATATAATTATAAAACGCTAATAAGAAGAAAAGGCTTTTATAATAATACCTGGTTCATATTATTAATAAGTTATAATGTACTGTAAATATACACTACATCTATAATATTCCATGTGAATAATTATTTTCTTTTCATTCTTATAGAAGAATATGGCGCGATTGAACCGAATGACGGAACAAGAAATCCAGGAACTCATCAATCAACGAGTGAACGACAGAATGTTATGGGTCGAGGCTGCAAGAGGTGCTGCAGTTAACCCAAATCCTCGTGTGGGGTGCACTTACAAAACTTTTCAAGCTTGCAAGCCCTCATCATTCAGTGGAACAGAAGGACCGATCGGTTTAACCCGATGGATAGAAAAGATGGAAACTGTGTTCAAAATCAGTGGTTGTGTTGAAAAGGACATGACCAAATACGCATCATGCACTTTACAAGATAGTGCACTCACGTGGTGGAAAAATTATGTGAAGGCTGTAGGAGGAGATGTAGCTTATGATACTCCGTGGGAAGAATTCAAAACAATGTTAATCAATGAATATTGTCCAAGGAACGAGGTTAGGAAGTTGGAAGATGAGTTACGAAGTCTGAAGGTTATTGGTACTGAAATCACCAACTACAATCAGCGATTCATGGAATTAGTTTTGCTATGTCCTGAATTGGTTCCAACCGAAGAACGGAAGATTGAAATGTACAAAGATGGTTTGCCCAAAAAGGTCAAGGCAAATGTTACAGCATCGAAACCTAAGACAATTCATGAAGCTATAACCATGGCAAACGAGCTAATGGATCAGGTCATTTTGGATAAGAAAGCATTCAATACTGATGTGAAGGTATCAGGTAACAAGAGAAAGTGGAATGGAAGCTATGATCGAGGTAATCAACAACAAACTTTTAAGAAACAAGAAACCCCGAAAGGTGCGGGTAGTGGTTCAGGTTTTGGTTACAAAGGACAAAGTCCTTTATGCAACCGATGTCACAAACATCACTTTGGTTACTGTAGTGTGGTATGCAACAAATGTAATCGACAGGGTCATCTTGCTGAAGATTGTAGGGCTCTCGTTACGAATACAAATGGTGCCAAGACTCCTGCCACCAACGCAAATAGAACTGCTTTGGCTACCATTACTTGTTTTGGGTGTGGAAAACAAGGCCACTATAAGAGCCAGTGCCCGAATCCAGAGAAGAATATCGGACCTGCACGTGGAAGAGCATTTGTTATTAATGCTAAAGAGGCATGTGAAGACCCGGAGCTTGTTACGGGTACGTTTACCATTAATAACTTATCCGCATCTATTATATTTGATACTGGTGCTGATAGAAGTTACGTGTGTAGAGACTTTCACGCTAAATTGAATTGTTCATCATTACCTCTCGATGCTAAGTACATGATTGAGTTAGCTAATGGTAAACTAATTAAAGCCGATAAAATTTGCCGTGATTGTAAAATAAATTTAGCCGGAGAAACGTTTAAAATTGACTTGATACCCGTAGAATTAGGAAGTTTTGATGTAATAGTCGGCATGGACTGGATGTCCAAAATAGGAGCTGAAGTTGTGTGCGCCAAGAAGGCAATTCGCATTCCTCGTAAGGATAAAACGCCAGTAATGATTTATGGAGAGAAGGGTAACTCAAAGCTAAAACTCATTAGTTATTTGAAAGCTCAAAAGTGCTTGAAGAAAGGGTGCTATGCTATCTTAGCACATGTTAATAAAGTCGAAACAAAGGAAAAAGTGAAGAGCATCAATGACGTGCCTGTGGCAAGAGATTTTCCTGAAGTCTTTCCGGAAAAGTTGCCGGGATTACCTCCATTTAGATCTGTAGAATTTCAAATAGATTTAGTACCAGGAGCTGCACCAGTGGCTCGTGCTCCATATAGACTTGCACCGTCCGAGTTAAAAGAACTTCAGAGTCAGTTAAAAGAATTACTGGATCATGGATTCATACGACCAAGTACTTCACCGTGGGGAGCTCCGATTCTATTTGTTAAAAAGAAAGATGGATCTTTTAGGATGTGTATAGATTATCGTGAATTAAATAAGTTAACTATCAAGAATCGGTATCCACTACCGAGAATTGACGACTTATTTGATCAACTCCAAGGATCATGTGTGTACTCAAAAATTGACTTAAGGTCGGGCTATCATCAATTACGTGTCAAAGAAGAAGATATACCGAAAATTGCTTTTCGGAC
Source organism: Rutidosis leptorrhynchoides (assembly GCF_046630445.1). Lineage (NCBI taxonomy): Eukaryota > Viridiplantae > Streptophyta > Magnoliopsida > Asterales > Asteraceae > Rutidosis > Rutidosis leptorrhynchoides. Next base: position 37,418,836 of record NC_092335.1, on the reverse strand, counting down.
ACGTTATGGTCATTACGAATTTTTGGTTATGCCGTTTGGATTGACGAATGCGCCAGCTGTATTCATGGACCTCATGAATCGAGTTTGTAGTCCGTATTTAGATAAGTTTGTTATCGTTTTCATTGATGATATTCTTATCTATTCCAAGAGTGAGCAAGAGCATGAAGAGCATTTAAGGTTGATATTAGAGTTGTTAAGAAAAGAACAACTATATGCTAAATTTTGTAAGTGTGCTTTTTGGTTGAAAGAAGTTCAATTTCTTGGCCACGTTGTTAGTAGCAAAGGAATTCAGGTTGATCCAGCAAAAACTGAAGCCATTGAAAAATGGGAGACTCCTAAGACACCAACGCAGATACGTCAATTTTTGGGTTTAGCCGGTTATTATAGAAGGTTTATTCAAGATTTTTCCCGAATAGCTAAGCCGTTGACAGCGTTAACGCAAAAAGGGAAGAAATATGAATGGACTTCTGAGCAGGAGAGTGCATTTCAATTACTAAAGAAGAAGTTAACTACGGCGCCTATTTTATCGTTACCAGAAGGGAACGATGATTTTGAAATATATTGTGACGCTTCGCGACAAGGTTTTGGTTGCGTTCTTATGCAACGAAAGAAAGTTATTGCATACGCATCCCGACAATTGAAGATTCACGAGCGAAATTATACGACGCATGATCTAGAACTGGGAGCAGTCGTGTTTGCATTGAAGATATGGAGACACTACTTGTATGGGGTTAAATGCACTGTGTTTACTGATCATAAAAGCCTTCAACATATTTTTGATCAGAAACAGCTGAACATGAGACAACGTAGGTGGGTCGAGTTAATAAACGACTATGATTGTGAAATTCGTTATCATCCCGGGAAGGCGAACGTGGTGGCCGATGCTTTAAGCAGAAAGGAACGAGAACCAATTCGAGTACGAGCGATGAATATAAAAATTCGCATGAATCTCAACTCACAAATCAAAGAAGTTCAACGAGAAGCACTTACTAAAGAAAATATAGGAAATGAAATAATGAAGAAGTATGAGAAGCAACTCGTTATGCGGGAAGATGGAATTCGATATTTTGCAAATCGTATTTGGGTACCGAAGTTGGGTGGATTAAGGAAGTTGATATTAAATGAGGCACATAAGACAAGATACTCGATACATCCTGGAGTTGGAAAGATGTACCAAGATCTTAAGACACATTATTGGTGGCCTAATTTAAAGACAGACGTTGCAACATATGTTGGGGAATGTTTAACTTGTTCCAAAGTCAAAGCTGAACACCAGAAGCCGTCAGGGTTACTTCAACAACCAGAAATCCCAGAATGGAAATGGGATGGTATTACCATGGATTTCATCACGAAGTTACCAAAGACTGCCTGGGGATACGACACCATTTGGGTGATTGTTGATCGTCTCACCAAGTCTGCACACTTCTTGCCTATAAAGGAAACGGATAGAATGGAGAAACTATTACGATTGTATATAAAGGAAGTTGTTTCAAGGCATGGAATACCTATTTCCATTATATCCGATCGTGATAGTAGATTTACATCAAAGTTCTGGCAATCACTACAGGAGGCCCTAGGAACTCGTTTGGATATGAGTACCGCGTATCATCCGCAAACCGACGGGCAGAGTGAAAGAACGATTCAGACTCTTGAAGACATGCTCAGGGCATGTGTGATCGATTTTGGAAACGGATGGGATAAATATCTACCATTAGCAGAATTCTCGTATAATAATAGTTATCATGCGAGCATTAAAGCTGCGCCATTCGAAGCATTGTACGGAAGGAAGTGTAGATCTCCTATTTGTTGGAATGAAGTAGGAGATCGACAATTAACTGGTCCCGAGATCATACACGAAACGACTGAGAAGATAGTACAAATCAAGGAGAGATTGAAAACAGCCCGTAGTCGCCAAAAGAGCTACGCCGATGTTCGAAGGAAACCATTAGAGTTTCAGATCGGTGACATGGTTATGTTAAAGGTGTCACCTTGGAAAGGTGTAATACGTTTTGGAAAAAGGGGTAAACTAAACCCAAGGTATGTAGGCCCGTTCAAGATCATCGAACGCATTGGACCGGTAGCTTATCGACTCGAGTTACCGCAACAACTCGCCGGAGTACATAATACCTTTCACGTCTCAAACCTTAAGAAGTGTCTTGCAAAGGAAGACCTCACCATTCCTCTTGAAGAAATCCATGTCGACGAGAAACTACAATTCATCGAAGAACCAATCGAAATCATGGATCGTGAAGTTATCATAATTAGAATTATCGTTTTATCATAATGTCATCTTAGTAATTATAAATATTGATATTTTTATAATAATAATTATTATTACAAAATAATACAACTTTTACTTACTATCATTATAGATATTATTTTATCAAATAAATATGTGATACAAACATATTTTACTACGTGTAATAACTTACTTTAATAATACCTATCATATTATCTTTATGATATTAAATAAACCCTATAAATTTTATTACTTAATATATATAAAAGTATATTTTATTATATAAATTTAATATAAAATTTTATTTATTAATAAATAAATTATATTATTTACTCTAATAAATCTTTTAAAAATATTTAAAAATATAAAACGACGATATTTAAACTATATATTAATCATGTATAGATTTTTGGAAATTATTTTGAGTCAAATTTACTTTTGTTGACTTTTGCATATTAGTCTCGAGCATTAGGATTGTGGTACACTATGACTTGACCTAATTTGTTAGACAAATATTGACCAACACATAAATATATATAATTAATTTAGGTTCGTGAATCCGAGGCCAACCTTGCACTTGTTCAATGACGTTATATGTATTTTTACTACGAAATACAGTATGGTGAGTTTCATTTGCCTTTTTACTCTTTATATTTTTGGGACTGAGAATACATGCGCTTTTATAAATGTTTGACGAAATAGATACAAGTAATTGAAACCACATTCTATGGTTGAATTATCGAAATTGAATATGCCCCTTTTTATTAAAGTCTGGTAATCTAAGAATTAGGGAACAGACACCCTAATTGACGCGAATCCTAAAGATAGATCTATTGGGCCTAACAAACCCCATCCAAAGTACCGGATGCTTTAGTACTTCAAAATTTATATCATGTCCGAAGGAGGATCCCGGAATGATAGGGGATATTCTTATATGTATCTAGTTAATGTTGGTTACCAGGTGTTCGCCATATGAATGATTATTTTTGTCTCTATGCATGGGACTTATATTTATGAGAACTGGAAATGAAATTCTTGTGGTCTATTAAAATGATGGAAATAAATGATTATGATAAACTAATGAACTCACCAACCTTTTGGTTGACACTTTAAAGCATGTTTATTCTCAGGTGTTAAAGAAATCTTCCGCTGTGCATTTGCTCATTTTAAAGATATTACTTGGAGTCTTTCATAGCATATTTCGAAGAACGTTGCATTCGAGTCATTGAGTTCATCAAAGATTATTATTAAATCAATTTATAGTTGAATAGTGGATATTATGAAATGGTATGCATGCCTGTCAATTTTCGATGTAAAGAAAGTTTGTCTTTTAAAAACGAATGCAATGTTTGTAAAATGTATCATATATAGGTCAAATACCTCGCAATGTTATCAACTATTGTGAATCGTTTATAATGTATATGAAGGGGTCCTTTCAGTTGGTATCAGAGCGGTGGTCTTAGCGAACCAGGTCTGCATTAGTGTGTCTAACTGATAAGTCGATAGGATGCATTAGTGAGTCTGGACTTCGACCGTGTCTGCATGTCAAAAGTTTTGCTTATCATTTTGTGTCGAAAATTAACTACTTATCATCCTCAGGAAATTACATGCTTATCATTTTTAGTCTAAGACACGTCTTGCTGCATTAATTGTATGAATAGTGTATAGACAAAAATTCATATCTTAGCATATCTGCTAAATCATATCTTATCGTATCTGTTACTTTAAACTTTGCCTGACATATCCCGCAAAGTCCTCCGTAATCTACGAAATCTTTTGATCTATATATATATATATATATATATATATATATATATATATATATATAGATCAAAAGATTTCGTAGATTACGGAGGACTTTGCGGGATATGTCAGGCAAAGTTTAAAGTAACAGATACGATAAGATATGATTTAGCAGATATGCTAAGATATGAATTTTTGATCTATACACTATTCATGCAATTAGAATACATATACATATATATATATATATACATATATATATATATATATATACATATATATATATATTCTATGTAATTAGAATACCATCCGTTAGCCAAAATCATTTCACTTTGTCCTCTTCAGTACACTTACTTATGGCAAACACCGATTCGACCTTCTCGGTTGTAATGACCCGCACTTTTTCGATCGTTCTATACTTATAAGATTAATATTTATATAAATTAAACCTTACCAACATGATAAGCAATCCAAATTGTTAAGATTTATGTTTTTGAAAAGAGTTTTACACAACGTTTGACCGTCTAGTTTGACCGATGATATCACGAACTATACAATATATGATAATTATACATACATATTTAACATGATCTAAGGATGTTTTAATATCTCATTTTGTATTAATAACAAAAAGTCATAAGTATATTTTGAAACTACTAACTCAAGTTTTCAAAACAATAACCATACGTAACGTTATTTGACATAAATACTGATGATTTATAATGTTTATACATATATCGTATAAGTAATGTATTTAATCATTTTTAAAGGGCTTTTATACATAAAACAATATAAGTATATTTACAAAAGATAGTTATATTTGAATTCTCGTTCCGTTTCCTCAATAATCCTATACGTATATCTAGGGTACTATACACAGCTTCTAGAAGTATTTACTATTGGTATATACCAATAGAAATCTTCAATTATTGGAATAATATGTCATTCATGACATAATAAATTTTAACTTATCTTAGATATTTTCACTAAAAACCAAATTTTCAAGCCTATAAATAAGCACCATTTCTAACTCATTTTTACACATTCATTTTCCAAATTTTACTTCCAATTTTCACACACACTTGCAAGAACTCTCTCAACTTTTATTTTACTACTTCTTTCCAGCAACTTTACATTTTAAACTTGAGGTAAAAACTCTACTTCAACTCTTTTTCAATTCATATATTTATAGCTATATATATAAGAGTTTATAAACTAGAACATAGTTTGAATGATTTCAAACTTGTTCGCAAACTAAATAGATCCTTCTAACTTAACTTTTAAAATACTTCAAGACCTGTAATATAACTTAAAAATATGCTAATTTGACAAGGTATAACTTGGTTTTTCAAAGAACACCTTAAAAACTGATTTTATGACGTCGGAGTGCAACCGGGGGCTGTTTTGGGTTGGATAATTAAAAACCATCTTAAACTTTGAATTGGAGGTTTATTTTCTGGAAAAATGATTTTTACTATGAATATGATAACACATAAAAATTTCATGATTTAACTCAAAGTATAAGTATTTTTAGAAAAATAATCATTTAAGGTTGTTTACATGATGGAAAATGATTAACTTCATAAGTTTCACTAAAGTTTGACCTATGACCTGTGATTTCGAATACAAACTAAGGTATTTACAGTTCATAGTCTTAAAGAGGGACTCGATCCAAGGAAGTGGCAAGTTGAATCAACAAAAACGGAGTTGTAACGAAGAAACTATGACCAAAACGAGATCGGATATCTAAGACTAGTTTGGCTACGAAAATAATTGGAGAAAATTAAATAAATCACATCTTTTTAAAATAACATGATATTTTATATATATGTACTCATAATTTAATTTTATATGGTTCAGGATCACCCGTAAACAATACGAGAAGATTAATCATAAGATCCCATGATTGTACGCAACACGTCATTTGACAACACCGGTACTTTATGTACGCAACACGTCATTTGACAACACCGGTACCATGGGTCAAGATTAATCTCGACCAATACATATACGATGGGGTTTTATTTATTTCGTTGGGGGTTTTATTTATTTCATTGCGGGTATATTAAACATCTAAAAATGAACCATTAAAATTGAATTACTAACAACGAACTGCTAACTACGGACTAAGGAATTATTAAAAGTATTAAAAGTATAACAAGTATATATATGTGACGTTTGTTTAAAAAGAAAAGGTATTGATATATTATATATGGATAGGTTCGTGATATCAACCGGAGACCAAGTCAAATTATATATATCTTCAAGACGAAAGTGAGTATATAGTCCCACTTTTAAACTCTAAATATTTCGGGATGAGAATACATGTATTTTATGTTTTACGTTATGGACACAAGTAACTGAAAAATATATTCTACGTTGAGTTGTACCACTGGCATACTTCCCTGTAGCTTGGTAACTATTATTTACAGCGGTATTGTAAACGCGAATCCTGTTGATAGATCTATCGGGCCTGACAACCCCAACCGGACTGGACGACCAGTATTCAACGGTTGCACAGTACTTCGTTTCGTGACTACACTTGGTACGGTGTAGTAAGATTTCATAATAAAGGGAATATGCGACGTGATTAAATGTTAAGTATGGTTACCAAGTGCTCAACCACTTAGAATATTTTTATTAAACTGTTTATATATGAAATCTTGTGGTCTATATATATATTGCTGCCGGCACTAAACCTATATCTCACCAACTTTATGTTGACGTTTTAAACATGTTTATTCTCAGGTGATAATTAGAAGTTTCCGCTGCATTATGTTGAATTTGAGCAGGATCTTGCGTACGCATATTTGTGTCAAAAATAAAACTGCATTACCCGAGGATCTGTGTTGTAAAATATGCTAGAAACCGTGTTGTTATCATTATATGTAAAGTTTGTAAGTCGAAGATTATCGCTAAACGATAATCATTTTTATGTTGTCTAAAGCTTGTATCAAAAATAAGATTTGTGGTTTGTAATGTAAAATATATGCAGTTTTCTTTTAAAAATGTCTCATATAGAGGTCAATACCTCGCAATGAAATCATACGTTATCTAACTCGTTCTTAGGGTTAAGGACGGGTTATGACATCGGTCCACCGTTTCAATCCGATCGGTCCTTCGGTTCCATCAAATTCCAAAGGTTTGCAGGCAGTGAATTCTTTGTAGGTGCATCCTACATGATTTCCTGTACTGCTAGATCCAAGGTTATTGTTGGTATGTAGCGCAGCCTGTACTGCGGCTATGTTTGAATCTAGAAAAGTACGGAATTCCTCTTCATTCATATTCACTGTGTGTTGAGTAGTCAGTGCCATTTCCTTCAAAATAGTCAAATGGAACAAGTTAATCATACAGAATATTAAGAGTAGTTAATAGTATTTCGTAGCATAATATGAACTCATTTATAAAAGCTTTTTCTTCATATTAGCGTTTTATAAGTTTAAATTCGGGTAGTACCTACCCGTTAAGTTCATACTTAGTAGCTAATATACAATTCAACTACTACAATTCTATATGAAAAACTGATTATAATAATATTTCGCGTTCAAACTTTTATACAATATTTTACAAACTTACAATACCGCTTATTTTAGATAAAGCATGAAATATAGCACACAATAACTTTGATACAAGATAGTTGTGAAGATAATTCTAGCTAGTACACAAGTCGTTCAGCAAAGGCAATAAAGACACGTAATTCATACGTCCAGAAACAAGTCATGCATTCTGGTTTTACTAGGATTACTTCCCATCCTTGGTCTTGTGGAACATAACCGCTATGGCCGTTGATAAGACAGCGTGTGGTAACGTCGTCAAAGGGACGAGGGTTACGTAATGTCCAACAGTCCCGTAACAATCTAAAAACCTCATTTCTTACCCCAATTACCGACTCCGTCACTTGTGGAAACGTTTTGTTTAATAGTTGTAGCCCGATGTTCTTGTTCTCACTTTGGTGAGAAGCGAACATTACTAATCCGTAAGCATAACATGCTTCTTTATGTTGCATGTTAGCCGCTTTTTCTAAATCACGAAGTCCAATATTCGGATATATTGAGTCAAAATAATTTCTTAACCCGTTGCGTAAAATAGCATTTGGGTTCCCCGCAATATATGCGTCAAAGTAAACACATCGTAACTTATGGGTTTCCCAATGTGATATTCCCCATCTTTCAAACGAAAGTCTCTTATAAACCAAGACATTCTTGGAACGTTCTTCGAATGTCTTACAAACTGATCTCGCCTTAAATAGTTGTGCCGAGGAATTCTGACCGACTCTAGACAAGATTTCATCAATCATGTCTCCGGGTAGGTCTCTTAAAATATTGGGTTGTCTATCCATTTTGTGTTTTTAAACTGTAAAATAGACAAGAGTTAGATTCATAAAAAAATACTTATTAATACAAGCAATTTTTACATATATCATAAAGCATAAGCACACTATATTACATATATTACACCACACGAATACAACTATCTTATTCCGACTCGCTCGTTTCTTCTTCTTCGGTTTTGGTTCGTTTTGCCAAGTTTCTAGGGATATATGATGTTCCCCTAATAAGAGCCGTCGTTTTCCACATTGGTTTAGAAAAACCTGGTGGTTTAGAGGTTCCCGGGTCATTGTTACAACTTAAGGACTTCGGGGGTTGACGATACATATAAAGTTCATCGGGGTTGGAATTAGATTTCTCTATTTTTATGCCCTTTCCCTTATTATTTTCTTTTGCCTTTTTAAATTCAGTTGGGGTAATTTCTATAACATCATCGGAATTCTCGTCGGAATCCGATTCATCGGAGAATTGGTAATCCTCCCAATATTTTGCTTCTTTGGCGGAAACACCATTGACCATAATTAACCTTGGTCGGTTGGTTGAGGATTTTCTTTTACTTAACCGTTTTATTATTTCCCCCACCGGTTCTATTTCTTCATCCGGTTCCGATTCTTCTTCCGATTTCGATTGTTCTTCCGGTTCCGATTCTTCTTCCGGTTCTGACTCTTCTTCCAGTTCCTCTTCGGGAACTTGTGAATCAGTCCACGAATCATTCCAATTTACATTTGACTCTTCATTATTATTAGGTGAGTCAATGGGACTTGTTCTAGAGGTAGACATCTATCACATAATATCAAACGCGTTAAGAGATTAATATATCACATAATATTCACATGTTAAAAATATATAGTTTCCAACAAAATTTGTTAAGCAATCATTTTTCAAGTAAACACGGTCGAAGTCCAGACTCACTAATGCATCCTAACAAACTCGATAAGACACACTAATGCAAAATTCTGGTTCTCTAAGACCAACGCTCGGATACCAACTGAAATGTCCCGTTCTTATTGATTAAAAACGTTCCATATTAATTGATTTCGTTGCGAGGTTTTGACCTCTATATGAGACGTTTTTCAAAGACTGCATTCATTTTTAAAACAAACCATAACCTTTATTTCATAGATAAAGGTTTTAAAAAGCTTTACGTAGATTATCAAATAATGATAATCTAAAATATCCTGTTTACACACGACCATTACATAATGGTTTACAATACAAATATGTTACAACAAAATAAGTTTCTTGAATGCAGTTTTTACACAATATCATACACGCATGGACTCCAAATCTCGTCCTTATTTAAGTATACGACAGCGGAAGCTCTTAATAATCACCTGAGAATAAACATGCTTAAAACGTCAACAAAAATGTTGGTGAGTTATAGGTTTAACCTATATATATCAAATCATAATAATAGACCACAAGATTTCATATTTCAATACACATCCCATACATAGAGATAAAAATCATTCATATGGTGAACACCTGGTAACCGACATTAACAAGATGCATATATAAGAATATCCCCATCATTCCGGGACACCCTTCGGATATGATATAAATTTCGAAGTACTAAAGCATCCGGTACTTTGGATGGGGCTTGTTGGACCCGATAGATCTATCTTTAGGATTCGCGTCAATTAGGGTGTCTGTTCCCTAATTCTTAGATTACCAGACTTAATAAAAAGGGGCATATTCGATTTCGATAATTCAACCATAGAATGTAGTTTCACGTACTTGTGTCTATTTTGTAAATCATTTATAAAACCTGCATGTATTCTCATCCCAAAAATATTAGATTTTAAAAGTGGGACTATAACTCACTTTCACAGATTTTTACTTCGTCGGGAAGTAAGACTTGGCCACTGGTTGATTCACGAACCTATAACAATATATACATATATATCAAAGTATGTTCAAAATATATTTACAACACTTTTAATATATTTTGATGTTTTAAGTTTATTAAGTCAGCTGTCCTCGTTAGTAACCTACAACTAGTTGTCCACAGTTAGATGTACAGAAATAAATCGATAAATATTATCTTGAATCAATCCACGACCCAGTGTATACGTATCTCAGTATTGATCACAACTCAAACTATATATATTTTGGAATCAACCTCAACCCTGTATAGCTAACTCCAACATTCACATATAGAGTGTCTATGGTTGTTCCGAAATATATATAGATGTGTCGACATGATAGGTCGAAACATTGTATACGTGTCTATGGTATCTCAATATTATATAATATACAATACAAGTTGATTAAGTTATGGTTGGAATAGATTTGTTACCAATTTTCACGTAGCTAAAATGAGAAAAATTATCCAATCTTGTTTTACCCATAACTTCTTCATTTTAAATCCGCTTTGAGTGAATCAAATTGCTATGGTTTCATATTGAACTCTATTTTATGAATCTAAACAGAAAAAGTATAGGTTTATAGTCAGAAAAATAAGTTACAAGTCGTTTTTGTAAAGGTAGTCATTTCAGTCGAAAGAACGACGTCTAGATGACCATTTTAGAAAACATACTTCCACTTTGAGTTTAACCATAATTTTTGGATATAGTTTCATGTTCATAATAAAAATCATTTTCTCAGAATAACAACTTTTAAATCAAAGTTTATCATAGTTTTTAATTAACTAACCCAAAACAGCCCGCGGTGTTACTACGACGGCGTAAATCCGATTTTACGGTGTTTTTCGTGTTTCCAGGTTTTAAATCATTAAGTTAGCATATCATATAGATATAGAACATGTGTTTAGTTGATTTTAAAAGTCAAGTTAGAAGGATTAACTTTTGTTTGCGAACAAGTTTAGAATTAACTAAACTATGTTCTAGTGATTACAAGTTTAAACCTTCGAATAAGATAGCTTTATATGTATGAATCGAATGATGTTATGAACATTATTACTACCTTAAGTTCCTTGGATAAACCTACTGGAAAAGAGAAAAATGGATCTAGCTTCAACGGATCCTTGGATGGCTCGAAGTTCTTGAAGCAGAATCATGACACGAAAACAAGTTCAAGTAAGATCATCACTTGAAATAAGATTGTTATAGTTATAGAAATTGAACCAAAGTTTGAATATGATTATTACCTTGTATTAGAATGATAACCTACTGTAAGAAACAAAGATTTCTTGAGGTTGGATGATCACCTTACAAGATTGGAAGTGAGCTAGCAAACTTGAAAGTATTCTTGATTTTATGTAACTAGAACTTGTAAAATATATGAAGAACACTTAGAACTTGAAGATAGAACTTGAGAGAGATCAATTAGATGAAGAAAATTGAAGAATGAAAGTGTTTGTAGGTGTTTTTGGTCGTTGGTGTATGGATTAGATATAAAGGATATGTAATTTTGTTTTCATGTAAATAAGTCATGAATGATTACTCATATTTTTGTAATTTTATGAGATATTTCATGCTAGTTGCCAAATGATGGTTCCCACATGTGTTAGGTGACTCACATGGGCTGCTAAGAGCTGATCATTGGAGTGTATATACCAATAGTACATACATCTAAAAGCTGTGTATTGTACGAGTACGAATACGGGTGCATACGAGTAGAATTGTTGATGAAACTGAACGAGGATGTAATTGTAAGCATTTTTGTTAAGTAAAAGTATTTTGATAAGTGTATTGAAGTCTTTCAAAAGTGTATAAATACATATTAAAACACTACATGTATATACATTTTAACTGAGTCGTTAAGTCATCGTTAGTCGTTACATGTAAGTGTTGTTTTGAAACCTTTAGGTTAACGATCTTGTTAAATGTTGTTAACCCAATGTTTATAATATCAAATAAGATTTTAAATTATTATATTATCATGATATTATCATGTATGAATATCTCTTAATATGATATACATACATTAAATGTCTTTACAACGATAATCGTTACATATATGTCTCGTTTAAAAATCATTAAGTTAGTAGTCTTGTTTTTACATATGTAGTTCATTGTTAATATACTTAATGATATGTTTACTTATCATAGTATCATGTTAACTATATATATATCCATATATATGTCATCATATAGTTTTTACAAGTTTTAACGTTCGTAAATCACCGGTCAACTTGGGTGGTCAATTGTCTATATGAAACATATTTCAATTAATCAAGTCTTAACAAGTTTGATTTCTTAAAATGTTGCAAACATTTAATCATGTAAATATCAATCTCAATTAATATATATAAACATGGAAATGTTCGGGTCACTACAGTACCTACCCGTTAAATAAATTTCGTCCCGAAATTTTAAGCTGTTGAAGGTGTTGACGAATCTTCTAGAAATAGATGCGGGTATTTCTTCTTCATCTGATCTTCACGCTCCCAGGTGAACTCGGGTCCTCTACGAGAATTCCATCGAACCTTAACAATTGGTATCTTGTTTTGCTTAAGTCTTTTAACCTCACGATCCATTATTTCGATGGGTTCTTCGATGAATTGAAGTTTTTCGTTGATTTGGATTTCATCTAACGGAATAGTGAGATCTTCTTTAGCAAAACATTTCTTCAAATTCGAGACGTGGAAAGTGTTATGTACAGCCGCGAGTTGTTGAGGTAACTCAAGTCGGTAAGCTACTGGTCCGACACGATCAATAATCTTGAATGGTCCAATATACCTTGGATTTAATTTCCCTCGTTTACCAAATCGAACAACGCCTTTCCAAGGTGCAACTTTAAGCATGACCATCTCTCTAATTTCAAATTCTATATCTTTTCTTTTAATGTCAGCGTAGCTCTTTTGTCGACTTTGGGCGGTTTTCAACCGTTGTTGAATTTGAATGATCTTCTCGGTAGTTTCTTGTATAATCTCCGGACCCGTAATCTGTCTATCCCCTACTTCACTCTAACAAATTGGAGACCTGCACTTTCTACCATAAAGTGCTTCAAACGGCTCCATCTCAATGCTTGAATGGTAGCTGTTGTTGTAGGAAAATTCTGCTAACGGTAGATGTCGATCCCAACTGTTTCCGAAATCAATAACACATGCTCGTAGCATGTCTTCAAGTGTTTGTATCGTCCTTTCGCTCTGCCCATCAGTTTGTGGATGATAGGCAGTACTCATGTCTAGACGAGTTCCTAATGCTTGCTGTAATGTCTGCCAGAATCTTGAAATAAATCTACCATCCCTATCAGAGATAATAGAGATTGGTATTCCATGTCTGGAGACGACTTCCTTCAAATACAGTCGTGCTAACTTCTCCATCTTGTCATCTTCTCTTATTGGCAGGAAGTGTGCTGATTTGGTGAGACGATCAACTATTACCCAAATAGTATCAAAACCACTTGTAGTCCTTGGCAATTTAGTGATGAAATCCATGGTAATGTTTTCCCATTTCCATTCTGGGATTTCGGGTTGTTGAAGTAGACCTGATGGTTTCTGATGCTCAGCTTTGACCTTAGAACACGTCAAACATTCTCCTACGTATTTAGCAACATCGGCTTTCATACCCGGCCACCAAAAATGTTTCTTGAGATCCTTGTACATCTTCCCCGTTCCAGGATGTATTGAGTATCTGGTTTTATGAGCTTCTCTAAGTACCATTTCTCTCATATCTCCAAATTTTGGTACCCAAATCCTTTCAGCCCTATACCGGGTTCCGTCTTCCCGAATATTAAGATGCTTCTCCGATCCTTTGGGTATTTCATCCTTTAAATTTCCCTCTTTTAAAACTCCTTGTTGCGCCTCCTTTATTTGAGTAGTAAGGTTATTATGAATCATAATATTCATAGATTTTACTCGAATGGGTTCTCTGTCTTTCCTGCTCAAGGCATCAGCTACCACATTTGCCTTCCCCGGGTGGTAACGAATCTCAAAGTCGTAATCATTCAATAATTCAATCCACCTACGCTGCCTCATATTCAGTTGTTTCTGATTAAATATGTGTTGAAGACTTTTACTTTTGACCCCATATAAGTAGTGCCTCCAAGTCTTTAATGCAAAAACAACCGCGCCTAATTCCAAATCATGCGTCGTATAATTTTGCTCGTGAATCTTCAATTGTCTAGACGCATAAGCAATCACCTTCGTTCGTTGCATTAATACACAACCGAGACCTTGCTTTGATGCGTCACAATAAATCACAAAATCATCATTCCCTTCAGGCAATGACAATATAGGTGCCGTAGTTAGCTTTTTCTTCAATAACTGAAACGCTTTCTCTTGTTCATCATTCCATTAAAATTTCTTCCCTTTATGCGTTAATGCAGTCAAGGGTTTTGCTATTCTGGAAAAGTCTTGGATGAACCTTCTGTAGTAACCAGCTAGTCCTAAAAACTGGCGTATGTGTTTCGGAGTTTTCGGGGTTTCCCACTTTTCAACAGTTTCTATCTTTGCCGGATCCACCTTAATACCTTCTTTGTTCACTATGTGACCGAGGAATTGAACTTCTTCCAACCAAAATGCACACTTTGAAAACTTAGCGTACAATTCTTCCTTCCTCAATACTTCTAACACCTTTCTCAAATGTTCACCGTGTTCTTGGTCATTCTTTGAGTAAATAAGTATGTCATCAATGAAAACAATGACAAACTTGTCAAGGTATGGTCCACACACTCGGTTCATAAGGTCCATGAATACAGCTGGTGCATTAGTTAAACCAAACGGCATGACCATAAACTCGTAATGACCGTAACGTGTTCTGAAAGCAGTCTTTGGAATATCATCTTCTTTCACCCGCATTTGATGATACCCGGAATGTAAGTCAATCTTTGAATAAACAGACGAGCCTTGTAGTTGATCAAATAAGTCGTCGATTCTCGGTAGTGGGTAGCGGTTCTTGATGGTAAGTTTGTTCAACTCTCGGTAGTCGATACACAACCTGAATGTACCATCTTTCTTCTTGACAAACAAAACAGGAGCTCCCCACGGTGATGTGCTTGGTCGAATGAAACCACGCTCTAAAAGTTCTTGTAATTGGCTTTGCAGTTCTTTCATCTCGCTAGGTGCGAGTCTGTAAGGAGCACGAGCTCTTGGTGCAGCTCCTGGTACAAGATCTATTTGAAATTCAACGGATCGATGTGGGGGTAATCCCGGTAATTCTTTCGGAAATACATCGGGAAATTCTTTTGCAATGGGAACATCATTGATGCTCTTTTCTTCAGTTTGTACTTTCTCGACGTGTGCTAGAACAGCATAGCAACCTTTTCTTATTAGTTTTTGTGCCTTCAAATTACTAATAAGATGTAGCTTCGTGTTGCCCTTTTCTCCGTACACCATTAAGGGTTTTCCTTTTTCTCGTATAATGCGAATTGCATTTTTGTAACAAACGATCTCTGCTTTCACTTCTTTCAACCAGTCCATACCGATTATCACATCAAAACTCCCTAACTCTACTGGTATCAAATCAATCTTAAATGTTTCGCTAACCAGTTTAATTTCTCGATTCCGACATATATTATCTGCTGAAATTAATTTACCATTTGCTAATTCGAGTAAAAATTTACTATCCAAAGGCGTCAATGGACAACTTAATTTAGCACAAAAATCTCTACTCATATAGCTTCTATCCGCACCCGAATCAAATAAAACGTAAGCAGATTTATTGTCAATAAGAAACGTACCCGTAACAAGCTCCGGGTCTTCTTGTGCCTCTGCCGCATTAATATTGAAAACTCTTCCGCGGCCTTGTCCATTCGTGTTCTCCTGGTTCGGGCAATTTCTAATAATGTGGCCGGTTTTCCACATTTATAACAAACTACATTGGCATAACTTGCTCCGACACTACTTGCTCCGCCATTACTCGTTTCGACACCATTTGTTCCTTTCGTTCTATTAACCCCTGGTCCGTAGACCTCACACTTCGCCGCGCTATGACCATTTCTTTTACACTTGTTGCAAAATTTGGTGCAGAACCCCGAGTGATTCTTTTCACACCTTTGGCATAGCTGCTTCTGATTGTTGTTGTTGTTGCGGTTATTATTGTTGTTGGGATGATTGTTGTAGTTGCTGTTGTTGTTGTTGTTGTTGTTGTTGTTGTTGTTGGGCCGTTTGTTGTAGTTGCGATTGATGTTGCGATTGTTGAGATAATTGTTGCGATTATTGTTGTAATTTCTGTTGTTGTTGTATTGGTGATTCATATCACCGTTTTCCTCCCACTTTCTTTTGACTTGCTTCACATTGGCCTCTTCAGCAGTCTGTTCTTTAATTCTTTCTTCAATCTGGTTCACTAGTTTGTGAGCCATTCTACATGCCTGTTGTATGGAGGCGGGCTCGTGTGAACTTATATCTTCTTGGATTCTTTCCGGTAATCCTTTCACAAACGCGTCGATCTTCTCTTCCTCATCTTCGAATGCTCCCGGACACAATAGGCACAATTCTGTGAATCGTCTTTCGTACGTGGTAATATCAAATCCTTGGGTTCGTAACCCTCTAAGTTCTGTCTTGAGCTTATTGACCTCGGTTCTGGGACGGTACTTCTCGTTCATCAAGTGCTTGAATGCTGACCACGGTAGTGCGTACGCATCGTCTTGTCCCACTTGCTCTAGATAGGTATTCCACCATGTTAACGCAGAACCTGTGAAGGTATGCGTAGCGTACTTCACTTTGTCCTCTTCAGTACACTTACTTATGGCAAACACCGATTCGACCTTCTCGGTCCACCGTTTCAATCCGATCGGTCCTTCGGTTCCATCGAATTCCAAAGGTTTGCAGGCAGTGAATTCTTTGTAGGTGCATCCTACACGATTTCCTTTACTGCTAGATCCAAGGTTATTGTTGGTATGTAGCGCAGCCTGTACTGCGGCTATGTTTGAAGCTAGAAAAGTACGGAATTCCTCTTCATTCATATTCACGGTGTGTCGAGTAGTCGGTGCCATTTCCTTCAAAATAGTCAAATGGAACAAATTAATCATACAGAATATTAAGAGTAGTTAATAGTATTTCGTAGCATAATATGAACTCATTTATAAAAGCTTTTTCTTCATATTAGCGTTTTATAAGTTTAAATTCGGGTAGTACCTACCCGTTAAGTTCATACTTAGTAGCTAATATACAATTTAACTACTACAATTCTATATGAAAAACTGATTATAATAATATTTCGCGTTCAAACTTTTATACAATATTTTACAAACTTACAATACCGCTTATTTTACATATAGTATGAAATATAGCACACAATAAATTTGATACAAGATGGTTCTGAAGATAATTCTAGCTAGTACACAAGTCGTTTAGCAAAGGCAATAAAGACACGTAATTCATACGTCCAGAAACAAGTCATGCATTCTGGTTTTACTAGGATTACTTCCCATCCTTGGTCTTGTGGAACATAACCGTTATGGCCGTTGATAAGACAGCGTGTTGTAACGTCGTCAAAGGGACGAGGGTTACGTAATGTCCAACAGTCCCGTAACAATCTAAAAACCTCATTTCTTACCCCAATTACCGACTCCGTCACTTGTGGGAACGTTTTGTTTAATAGTTGTAGCCCGATGTTCTTGTTCTCACTTTGGTGAGAAGCGAACATTACTAATCCGTAAGCATAACATGCTTCTTTATGTTGCATGTTAGCCGCTTTTTCTAAATCACGAAGTCCAATATTCGAATATATTGAGTCAAAATAATTTCTTAACCCGTTGCGTAAAATAGCATTTGGGTTCCCCGCAATATATGCGTCAAAGTAAACACATCGTAACTTATGGGTTTCCCAATGTGATATCCCCCATCTTTCAAACGAAAGTCTCTTATAAACCAAGACATTCTTGGAACGTTCTTCGAATGTCTTACAAACTGATCTCGCCTTAAATAGTTGTGCCGAGGAATTCTGACCGACTCTAGACAAGATTTCATCAATCATGTCTCCGGGTAGGTCTCTTAAAATATTGGGTTGTCTATCCATTTTGTGTTTTTAAACTGTAAAATAGACAAGAGTTAGATTCATAAAAAAATACTTATTAATACAAGCAATTTTTACATATATCATAAAGCATAAGCACACTATATTACATATATTACACCACACGAATACAACTATCTTATTCCGACTCGCTCGTTTCTTCTTCTTCGGTTTTGGTTCGTTTTGCCAGGTTTCTAGGGATATATGATGTTCCCCTAATACGAGCCGTAATTTTCCACATTGGTTTAGAAAAACCTGGTGGTTTAGAGGTTCCCGGGTCATTGTTACAACTTAAGGACTTCGGGGGTTGACGATTCATATAAAGTTCATCTGGGTTGGAATTAGATTTCTCTATTTTTATGTCCTTTCCCTTATTATTTTCTTTTGCCTTTTTAAATTCAGTTGGGGTAATTTCTATAACATCATCGGAATTCTCGTCGGAATCCGATTCATCGGAGAATTGGTAATCCTCCCAATATTTTGCTTCCTTGGCGAAAACACCATTGACCATAATTAACCTTGGTCTGTTGGTTGAGGATTTTCTTTTACTTAACCGTTTTATTATTTCCCCCACCGGTTCTATTTCTTCATCCGGTTCCTCCTCTTCCGGTTCTGATTCTTCTTCCGGTTCCGACTCTTCTTCCGGTTCCTCTTCGGGAACTTGTGAATCAGTCCACGAATCATTCCAATTTACATTTAACTCTTCATTATTATTAGGTGAGTCAATGGGACTTGTTCTAGAGGTAGACATCTATCACATAATATCAAACGCGTTAAGAGATTAATATATCACATAATATTCACATGTTAAAAATATATAGTTTCCAACAAAATTTGTTAAGCAATCATTTTTCAAGTAAACACGGTCGAAGTCCAGACTCACTAATGCATCCTAACAAACTCGATAAGACACACTAATGCAAAATTCTGGTTCTCTAAGACCAACGCTCGGATACCAACTGAAATGTCCCGTTCTTATTGATTAAAAACGTTCCATATTAATTGATTTCGTTGCGAGGTTTTGACCTCTATATGAGACGTTTTTCAAAGACTGCATTCATTTTTAAAACAAACCATAACCTTTATTTCATAGATAAAGGTTTTAAAAAGCTTTACGTAGATTATCAAATAATGATAATCTAAAATATCCTGTTTACACACGACCATTACATAATGGTTTACAATACAAATATGTTACAACAAAATAAGTTTCTTGAATGCAGTTTTTACACAATATCATACACGCATGGACTCCAAATCTCGTCCTTATTTAAGTATGCGACAGCGGAAGCTCTTAATAATCACCTGAGAATAAACATGCTTAAAACGTCAACAAAAATGTTGGTGAGTTATAGGTTTAAGCTATATATATCAAATCATAATAATAGACCACAAGATTTCATATTTCAATACACATCCCATACATAGAGATAAAAATCATTCATATGGTGAACACCTGGTAACCGACATTAACAAGATGCATATATAAGAATATCCCCATCATTCCGGGACACCCTTCGGATATGATATAAATTTCGAAGTACTAAAGCATCCGGTACTTTGGATGGGGCTTGTTGGACCCGATAGATCTATCTTTAGGATTCGCGTCAATTAGGGTGTCTGTTCCCTAATTCTTAGATTACCAGACTTAATAAAAAGGGGCATATTCGATTTCGATAATTCAACCATAGAATGTAGTTTCACGTACTTGTGTCTATTTTGTAAATCATTTATAAAACCTGCATGTATTCTCATCCCAAAAATATTAGATTTTAAAAGTGGGACTATAACTCACTTTCACAGATTTTTACTTCGTCGGGAAGTAAGACTTGGCCACTGGTTGATTCACGAACCTATAACAATATATACATATATATCAAAGTATGTTCAAAATATATTTACAACACTTTTAATATATTTTGATGTTTTAAGTTTATTAAGTCAGTTGTCCTCGTTAGTAACCTACAACTAGTTGTCCACAGTTAGATGTACAGAAATAAATCGATAAATATTATCTTGAATCAATCCACGACCCAGTGTATACGTATCTCAGTATTGATCACAACTCAAACTATATATATTTTGGAATCAACCTCAACCCTGTATAGCTAACTCCAACATTCACATATAGAGTGTCTATGGTTGTTCCGAAATATATATAGATGTGTTGACATGATAGGTCGAAACATTGTAAACGTGTCTATGGTATCTCAAGATTACATAATATACAATACAAGTTGATTAAGTTATGGTTGGAATAGATTTGTTACCAATTTTCACGTAGCTAAAATGAGAAAAATTATCCAATCTTGTTTTACCCATAACTTCTTCATTTTAAATCCGTTTTGAGTGAATCAAATTGCTATGGTTTCATATTGAACTCTATTTTATGAATATAAACAGAAAAAGTATAGGTTTATAGTCGGAAAAATAAGTTACAAGTCGTTTTTGTAAAGGTAGTCATTTCAGTCGAAAGAACGACGTCTAGATAACCATTTTAGAAAACATACTTCCACTTTGAGTTTAACCATAATTTTTGGATATAGTTTCATGTTCATAATAAAAATCATTTTCTCAGAATAACAACTTTTAAATCAAAGTTTATCATAGTTTTTAATTAACTAACCCAAAACAGCCCGCGGTGTTACTACGACGGCGTAAATCCGATTTTACGGTGTTTTTCGTGTTTCCAGGTTTTAAATCATTAAGTTAGCATATCATATAGATATAGAACATGTGTTTAGTTGATTTTAAAAGTCAAGTTAGAAGGATTAACTTTTGTTTGCGAACAAGTTTAGAATTAACTAAACTATGTTCTAGTGATTACAAGTTTAAACCTTCGAATAAGATAGCTTTATATGTATGAATCGAATGATGTTATGAACATCATTACTACCTTAAGTTCCTTGGATAAACCTACTGGAAAAGAGAAAAATGGATCTAGCTTCAACGGATCCTTGGATGGCTCGAAGTTCTTGAAGCAGAATCATGACACGAAAACAAGTTCAAGTAAGATCATCACTTGAAATAAGATTGTTATAGTTATAGAAATTGAACCAAAGTTTGAATATGATTATTACCTTGTATTAGAATGATAACCTACTGTAAGAAACAAAGATTTCTTGAGGTTGGATGATCACCTTACAAGATTGGAAGTGAGCTAGCAAACTTGAAAGTATTCTTGATTTTATGTAACTAGAACTTGTAAAATATATGAAGAACACTTAGAACTTGAAGATAGAACTTGAGAGAGATCAATTAGATGAAGAAAATTAAAGAATGAAAGTGTTTGTAGGTATTTTTGGTCGTTGGTGTATGGATTAGATATAAAGGATATGTAATTTTGTTTTCATGTAAATAAGTCATGAATGATTACTCATATTTTTGTAATTTTATGAGATATTTCATGCTAGTTGCCAAATGATGGTTCCCACATGTGTTAGGTGACTCACATGGGCTGCTAAGAGCTGATCATTGGAGTGTATATACCAATAGTACATACATCTAAAAGCTGTGTATTGTACGAGTACGAATACGGGTGCATACGAGTAGAATTGTTGATGAAACTGAACGAGGATGTAATTGTAAGCATTTTTGTTAAGTAAAAGTATTTTGATAAGTGTATTGAAGTCTTTCAAAAGTGTATAAATACATATTAAAACACTACATGTATATACATTTTAACTGAGTCGTTAAGTCATCGTTAGTCGTTACATGTAAGTGTTGTTTTGAAACCTTTAGGTTAACGATCTTGTTAAATGTTGTTAACCCAATGTTTATAATATCAAATAAGATTTTAAATTATTATATTATCATGATATTATCATGTATGAATATCTCTTAATATGATATACATACATTAAATGTCTTTACAACGATAATCGTTACATATATGTCTCGTTTAAAAATCATTAAGTTAGTAGTCTTGTTTTTACATATGTAGTTCATTGTTAATATACTTAATGATATGTTTACTTATCATAGTATCATTTTAACTATATATATATCCATATATATGTCATCATATAGTTTTTACAAGTTTTAACGTTCGTGAATCACCGGTCAACTTGGGTGGTCAATTGTCTATATGAAACATATTTCAATTAATCAAGTCTTAACAAGTTTGATTTCTTAAAATGTTGTAAACATTTAATCATGTAAATATCAATCTCAATTAATATATATAAACATGGAAAAGTTCGGGTCACTACATATATACCAATAGTACATACATCTAAAAGCTGTGTATTGTACGAGTACGAATACGGGTGCATACGAGTAGAATTGTTATTGAAACTGAACGAGGATGTAATTGTAAGCATTTTTGTTAAGTAGAAGTATTTTGATAAGTGTATTGAAGTCTTTCAAAAGTGTATGAATACATATTAAAACACTACATGTATATACATTTTAACTGAGTCGTTAAGTCATCGTTAGTCGTTACATGTAAATGTTGTTTTGAAACCTTTAGGTTAACGATTTTGTTGAATGTTGTTAACCCATTGTTTATTATAACAAATGAGATGTTAAATTGTTATATTATCATGATATTATGATATATAATATATCTTAGTATGATGTATATACAGTTAAATGTCGTTACAACGATAATCGTTACATATATGTCTCGTTTCGAAATCATTAAGTTTGTAGTCTTATTTTTACATATGTATTTCATTGTTAATACACTTAATAATATATTTACTTATCATTTAACATAATTAACCAAGTGTATCAATATCTTAATATGATTCATATGTACCTAGTAATACGTTGTTATAACGATAATCGTTATATATATCGTTTTTGAGTTTCTTAAATTAATAGTCTCATTTTTATGTATATAACTCATTGTTAAAATACCTAATGAGATACATACTTATAATAAAAACATGTTAACTATATATATAACCATATATATGTCATCGTATAGTTTTTACAAGTTTTAACGTTCGTGAATCACCGGTCAACTTGGGTGGTCAATTGTCTATATGAAACATATTTCAATTAATCAAGTCTTAACAAGTTTGATTGCTTAACATGTTGGAAACATTTAATCATGTAAATATCAATCTCAATTAATATATATAAACATGGAAAAGTTCGGGTCACTACAGTACCTACCCGTTAAATAAATTTCGTCCCGAAATTTTAAGCTGTTGAAGGTGTTGACGAATCTTCTAGAAATAGATGCGGGTATTTCTTCTTCATCTGATCTTCACGCTCCCAGGTGAACTCGGGTCCTCTACGAGCATTCCATCGAACCTTAACAATTGGTATCTTGTTTTGCTTAAGTCTTTTAACCTCACGATCCATTATTTCGACGGGTTCTTCGATGAATTGAAGTTTTTCGTTGATTTGGATTTCATCTAACAGAATAGTGAGATCTTCTTTAGCAAAACATTTCTTCAAATTCGAGACGTGGAAAGTGTTATGTACAGCCGCGAGTTGTTGAGGTAACTCAAGTCGGTAAGCTACTGGTCCGACACGATCAATAATCTTGAATGGTCCAATATACCTTGGATTTAATTTCCCTCGTTTACCAAATCGAACAACGCCTTTCCAAGGTGCAACTTTAAGCATAACCATCTCTCTAATTTCAAATTCTATATCTTTTCTTTTAATGTCAGCGTAGCTCTTTTGTCGACTTTGGGTGGTTTTCAACCGTTGTTGAATTTGGATGATCTTCTCGGTAGTTTCTTGTATAATCTCCGGACCCGTAATCTGTCTATCCCCCACTTCACTCCAACAAATCGGAGACCTGCACTTTCTACCATAAAGTGCTTCAAACAGCGCCATCTCAATGCTTGAATGGTAGCTGTTGTTGTAGGAAAATTCTGCTAACGGTAGATGTCGATCCCAACTGTTTTCGAAATCAATAACACATGCTTGTAGCATGTATTCAACCGTTTGTATCGTCCTTTCACTCTGCCCATCAGTTTGCGGATGATAGGCAGTACTCATGTCTAGACGAGTTCCTAATGCTTGCTGTAATGTCTGCCAGAATCTTGAAATAAATCTGCCATCCCTATCAGAGATAATAGAGATTGGTATTCCATGTCTGGAGACGACTTCCTTCAAATACAGTCGTGCTAACTTCTCCATCTTGTCATCTTCTCTTATTGGCAGGAAGTGTGCTGATTTGGTGAGACGATCCACTATTACCCAAATAGTATCAAAACCACTTGCAGTCCTTGGCAATTTAGTGATGAAATCCATGATAATGTTTTCCCATTTCCATTCCGGGATTTCGGGTTGTTGAAGTAGACCTGATGGTTTCTGATGCTCAGCTTTTACCTTAGAACACGTCAAACATTCTCCTACGTATTTAGCAACATCGGCTTTCATACCTGGCCACCAAAAATGTTTCTTGAGATCCTTGTACATCTTCCCCGTTCCAGGATGTATTGAGTATCTGGTTTTATGAGCTTCTCTAAGTACCATTTCTCTCATATCTCCAAATTTTGGTACCCAAATCCTTTCAGCCCTATACCGGGTTCCGTCTTCCCAAATATTAAGATGCTTCTCCGATCCTTTGGGTATTTCATCCTTTAAATTTCCCTCTTTTAAAACTCCTTGTTGCGCCTCCTTTATTTGAGTAGTAAGGTTATTATGAATCATTATATTCATAGATTTTACTCGAATGGGTTCTCTGTCCTTCCTGCTCAAGGCATCGGCTACCACATTTGCCTTCCCCGGGTGGTAACGAATCTCAAAGTCGTAATCATTCAACAATTCAATCCACCTACGCTGCCTCATATTCAGTTGTTTCTGATTAAATATGTGTTGAAGACTTTTGTGGTCAGTATATATAATACTTTTGACCCCATATAAGTAGTGCCTCCAAGTCTTTAATGCAAAAACAACCACGCCTAATTCCAAATCATGCGTCGTATAATTTTGCTCGTGAATCTTCAATTGTCTAGACGCATAAGCAATCACCTTCGTTCGTTGCATTAATACACAACCGAGACCTTGCTTTGATGCGTCACAATAAATCACAAAATCATCATTCCCTTCAGGCAATGACAATATAGGTGCCGTAGTTAGCTTTTTCTTCAATAACTGAAACGCTTTCTCTTGTTCATCCTTCCATTAAAATTTCTTCTCTTTATGCGTTAATGCAGTCAAGGGTTTTGCTATTCTGGAAAAGTCTTGGATGAACCTTCTGTAGTAACCAGCTAGTCCTAAAAACTGGCGTATGTGTTTCGGAGTTTTCGGGGTTTCCCACTTTTCAACAGTTTCTATCTTTGCCGGATCCACCTTAATACCTTCTTTGTTCACTATGTGACCGAGGAATTGAACTTCTTCCAACCAAAATGCACACTTTGAAAACTTAGCGTACAATTCTTCCTTCCTCAATACTTCTAACACCTTTCTCAAATGTTCACCGTGTTCTTGGTCATTCTTTGAGTAAATAAGTATGTTATCAATGAAAACAATGACAAACTTGTCAAGGTATGGTCCACACACTCGGTTCATAAGGTCCATGAACACAGCTGGTGCATTAGTTAAACCAAACGGCATGACCATAAACTCGTAATGACCGTAACGTGTTCTGAAAGCAGTCTTTGGAATATCATCTTCTTTCACCCGCATTTGATGATACCCGGAATGTAAGTCAATCTTTGAATAAACAGACGAGCCTTGTAGTTGATCAAATAAGTCATCGATTCTCGGTAGTGGGTAGCGGTTCTTGATGGTAAGTTTGTTCAACTCTCGGTAGTCGATACACAACCTGAATGTACCATCTTTCTTCTTGACAAACAAAACAGGAGCTCCCCACGGTGATGTGCTTGGTCGAATGAAACCACGCTCTAAAAGTTCTTGTAATTGGCTTTGCAGTTCTTTCATCTCGCTAGGTGCGAGTCTGTAAGGAGCACGAGCTCTTGGTGCAGCTCCTGGTACAAGATCTATTTGAAATTCAACGGATCGATGTGGGGGTAATCCCGGTAATTCTTTCTGAAATACATCAAGAAATTCTTTTGCAATGGGAACATCATTGATGCTCTTTTCTTCAGTTTGTACTTTCTTGACGTGTGCTAGAACAGCATAGCAACCTTTTCTTATTAGTTTTTGTGCCTTCAAATTACTAATAAGATGTAGCTTCGTGTTGCCCTTTTCTCCGTACACCATTAAGGGTTTTCCTTTTTCTCGTATAATGCGAATTGCATTTTTGTAACAAACAATCTCTGCTTTCA
The DNA here is from genome assembly GCF_046630445.1 of Rutidosis leptorrhynchoides. Taxonomy (NCBI): domain Eukaryota; kingdom Viridiplantae; phylum Streptophyta; class Magnoliopsida; order Asterales; family Asteraceae; genus Rutidosis; species Rutidosis leptorrhynchoides. Next base: position 37,392,462 of record NC_092335.1, on the reverse strand, counting down.
CTTCTTTCAACCAGTCCATACCGATTATCACATCAAAACTCCCTAACTCTACTGGTATCAAATCAATCTTAAATGTTTCGCTAACCAGTTTAATTTCTCGATTCCGACATATATTATCTGCTGAAATTAATTTACCATTTGCTAATTCGAGTAAAAATTTACTATCCAAAGGCGTCAATGGACAACTTAATTTAGCACAAAAATCTCTACTCATATAGCTTCTATCCACACCCGAATCAAATAAAACGTAAGCAGATTTCTTGTCAATAAGAAACGTACCCGTAACAAGCTCCGGGTCTTCCTGTGCCTCTGCCGCATTAATATTGAAAACTCTTCCGCGGCCTTATCCATTCGTATTCTCCTGGTTCGGGCAATTTCTAATAATGTGGCCCGGTTTTCCACATTTATAACAAACTACATTGGCATAACTTGCTCCGACACTACTTGCTCCGCCATTACTCGTTCCGACACCATTTGTTCCTTTCGTTCTATTAACCCCTGGTCCGTAGACCTCACACTTCACCACGCTATGACCATTTCTTTTACACTTATTGCAAAATTTGGTGCAGAACCCCGAGTGATACTTTTCACACCTTTGGCATAGCTGCTCCTGATTGTTGTTGTTGCGGTTATTATTGTTGTTGGGATGATTGTTGTAGTTGCTGTTGTTGTTGTTGTTGTTGTTGTTGTTGGGCCGTTTGTTGATGTTGCGATTGATGTTGCGATTGTTGGGATAATTGTTGCGATTATTGTTGTAATTGCTGTTGTTGTTGTATTGGTGATTCTTATCACCGTTTTCCTCCCACTTTCTTTTGACTTGCTTCACATTGGCCTCTTCAGCAGTCTGTTCTTTAATTCTTTCTTCAATCTGGTTCACTAGTTTGTGAGCCATTCTACATGCCTGTTGTATGGAGGAGGGCTCGTGTGAACTTATATCTTCTTGGATTCTTTTCGGTAATCCTTTCACAAACGCGTCGATCTTCTCTTCCTCATCTTCGAATGCTCCCGGACACAATAGGCACAATTCTGTGAATCGTCTTTCGTACATGGTAATATCAAATCCTTGGGTTCGTAACCCTCTAAGTTCTGTCTTGAGCTTATTGACCTCGGTTCTGGGACGGTACTTCTCGTTCATCAAGTGCTTGAATGCTGACCACGGTAGTGCGTACGCATCGTCTTATCCCACTTGCTCTAGATAGGTATTCCACCATGTTAATGCAGAACCTGTGAAGGTATGCGTAGCGTACTTCACTTTGTCCTCTTCAGTACACTTACTTATGGCAAACACCGATTCGACCTTCTCGGTCCACCGTTTCAATCCGATCGGTCCTTCGATTCCATCAAATTCCAAAGGTTTGCAGGCAGTGAATTCTTTGTAGGTGCATCCTACACGATTTCCTGTACTGCTAGATCCAAGGTTATTGTTGGTATGTAGAGCAGCCTGTACTGCGGCTATGTTTGAAGCTAGAAAAGTACGGAATTCCTCTTCATTCATATTCACGGTGTGTCGAGTAGTCGGTGCCATTTCCTTCAAAATAGTCAAATGGAACAAGTTAATCATACAGAATATTAAGAGTAGTTAATAGTATTTCGTAGCATAATATGAACTCATTTATAAAAGCTTTTTCTTCATATTAGCGTTTTATAAGTTTAGATTCGGGTAGTACCTACCCGTTAAGTTCATACTTAGTAGCTAATATACAATTCAACTACTACAATTCTATATGAAAAACTGATTATAATAATATTTCGCGTTCAAACTTTTATACAATATTTTACAAACTTACAATACCGCTTATTTTACATAAAGCATGAAATATAGCACACAATAACTTTGATACAAGATAGTTGTGAAGATAATTCTAGCTAGTACACAAGTCGTTCAGCAAAGGCAATAAAGACACGTAATTCATACGTCCAGAAACAAGTCATGCATTCTGGTTTTACTAGGATTACTTCCCATCCTTGGTCTTGTGGAACATAACCGTTATGGCCGTTGATAAGACAGCGTGTTGTAACGTCGTCAAAGGGACGAGGGTTACGTAGTGTCCAACAGTCCCGTAACAATCTAAAAACCTCATTTCTTACCCCAATTACCGACTCCGTCACTTGTGGAAACGTTTTGTTTAATAGTTGTAGCCCGATGTTCTTGTTCTCACTTTGGTGAGAAGCGAACATTACTAATCCGTAAGCATAACATGCTTCTTTATGTTGCATGTTAGCCGCTTTTTCTAAATCACGAAGTCCAATATTCGGATATATTGAGTCAAAATAATTTCTTAACCCGTTGCGTAAAATAGCATTTGGGTTCCCCGCAATATATGCGTCAAAGTAAACACATCGTAACTTATGGGTTTCCCAATGTGATATCCCCCATCTTTCAAACGAAAGTCTCTTATAAACCAAGACATTCTTGGAACGTTCTTCGAATGTCTTACAAACTGATCTCGCCTTAAATAGTTGTGCCGAGGAATTCTGACCGACTCTAGACAAGATTTCTTCAATCATGTCTCCGGGTAGGTCTCTTAAAATATTGGGTTGTCTATCCATTTTGTGTTTTTAAACTGTAAAATAGACAAGAGTTAGATTCATAAAAAAATACTTATTAATACAAGCAATTTTTACATATATCATAAAGCATAAGCACACTATATTACATATATTACACCACACGAATACAACTATCTTATTCCGACTCGCTCGTTTCTTCTTCTTTGGTTTTGGTTCGTTTTGCCAAGTTTCTAGGGATATATGATGTTCCCCTAATAAGAGCCGTCGTTTTCCACATTGGTTTAGAAAAACCTGGTGGTTTAGAGGTTCCCGGGTCATTGTTACAACTTAAGGACTTCGGGGGTTGACGATACATATAAAGTTCATCGGGGTTGGAATTAGATTTCTCTATTTTTATGTCCTTTCCCTTATTATTTTCTTTTACCTTTTTAAATTCAGTTGGGGTAATTTCTATAACATCATCGGAATTCTCGTCGGAATCCGATTCATCGGAGAATTGGTAATCCTCCCAATATTTTGCTTCCTTGGCGGAAACACCATTGACCATAATTAACCTTGGTCGGTTGGTTGAGGATTTTCTTTTACTTAACCGTTTTATTATTTCCCCCACCGGTTCTATTTCTTCATCCGGTTCCGATTCTTCTTTCGATTCCGATTCTTCTTCCGGTTCCGATTCTTCTTCCGGTTCTGACTCTTCTTCCAGTTCCTCTTCGGGAACTTGTGAATCAGTCCACGAATCATTCCAATTTACATTTGACTCTTCATTATTATTAGGTGAGTCAATGGGACTTGTTCTAGAGGTAGACATCTATCACATAATATCAAACGCGTTAAGAGATTAATATATCACATAATATTCACATGTTAAAAATATATAGTTTCCAACAAAATTTGTTAAGCAATCATTTTTCAAGTAAACATGGTCGAAGTCCAGACTCACTAATGCATCCTAACAAACTCGATAAGACACACTAATGCAAAATTCTGGTTCTCTAAGACCAACGCTCTGATACCAACTGAAATGTCCCGTTCTCATTGATTAAAAACGTTCCATATTAATTGATTTCGTTGCGAGGTTTTGACCTCTATATGAGATGTTTTTCAAAGACTGCATTCATTTTTAAAACAAACCATAACCTTTATTTCATAGATAAAGGTTTTAAAAAGCTTTACGTAGATTATCAAATAATGATAATCTAAAATATCCTGTTTACACACGACCATTACATAATGGTTTACAATACAAATATGTTACAACAAAATAAGTTTCTTGAATGCAGTTTTTACACAATATCATACAAGCATGGACTCCAAATCTCGTCCTTATTTAAGTATGCGACAGCGGAAGCTCTTAATAATCACCTGAGAATAAACATGCTTAAAACGTCAACAAAAATGTTGGTGAGTTATAGGTTTAACCTATATATATCAAATCATAATAATAGACCACAAGATTTCATATTTCAATACACATCCCATACATAGAGATAAAAATCATTCATATGGTGAACACCTGGTAATCGACATTAACAAGATGCATATATAAGAATATCCCCATCATTCCGGGACACCCTTCGGATATGATATAAATTTCGAAGTACTAAAGTATCCGGTACTTTGGATGGGGTTTGTTAGGCCCAATAGATCTATCTTTAGGATTCGCGTCAATTAGGGTGTCTGTTCCCTAATTCTTAGATTACCAGACTTAATAAAAAGGGGCATATTCGATTTCGATAATTCAACCATAGAATGTAGTTTCACGTACTTGTGTCTATTTTGTAAATCATTTATAAAACCTGCATGTATTCTCATCCCAAAAATATTAGATTTTAAAAGTGGGACTATAACTCACTTTCACAGATTTTTACTTCGTCGGGAAGTAAGACTTGGCCACTGGTTGATTCACGAACCTATAACAATATATACATATATATCAAAGTATGTTCAAAATATATTTACAACACTTTTAATATATTTTGATGTTTTAAGTTTATTAAGTCAGCTGTCCTCGTTAGTAACCTACAACTAGTTGTCCACAGTTAGATGTACAGAAATAAATCGATAAATATTATCTTGAATCAATCCACGACCCAGTGTATACGTATCTCAGTATTGATCACAACTCAAACTATATATATTTTGGAATCAACCTCAACCCTGTATAGCTAACTCCAACATTCACATATAGAGTGTCTATGGTTGTTCCGAAATATATATAGATGTGTCGACATGATAGGTCGAAACATTGTATACGTGTCTATGGTATCTCAAGATTACATAATATACAATACAAGTTGATTAAGTTATGGTTGGAATAGATTTGTTACCAATTTTCACGTAGCTAAAATGAGAAAAATTATCCAATCTTGTTTTACCCATAACTTCTTCATTTTAAATCCGTTTTGAGTGAATCAAATTGCTATGGTTTCATATTGAACTCTATTTTATGAATCTAAATAGAAAAAGTATAGGTTTATAGTCGGAAAAATAAGTTACAAGTCGTTTTTGTAAAGGTAGTCATTTCAGTCGAAAGAACGACGTCTAGATGACCATTTTAGAAAACATACTTCCACTTTGAGTTTAACCATAATTTTTGGATATAGTTTCATGTTCATAATAAAAATCATTTTCTCAGAATAACAAATTTTAAATCAAAGTTTATCATAGTTTTTAATTAACTAACCCAAAACAGCCCGCGGTGTTACTACGACGGCGTAAATCCGATTTTACGGTGTTTTTCGTGTTTCCAGGTTTTAAATCATTAAGTTAGCATATCATATAGATATAGAACATGTGTTTAGTTGATTTTAAAATTCAAGTTAGAAAGATTAACTTTTGTTTGCGAACAAGTTTAGAATTAACTAAACTATGTTCTAGTGATTACAAGTTTAAACCTTCGAATAAGATAGCTTTATATGTATGAATCGAATGATGTTATGAACATCATTACTACCTTAAGTTCCTTGGATAAACCTACTTGAAAAGAGAAAAATGGATCTAGCTTCAACGGATCCTTGGATGGCTCGAAGTTCTTGAAGCAGAATCATGACACGAAAACAAGTTCAAGTAAGATCATCACTTGAAATAAGATTGTTATAGTTATAGAAATTGAACCAAAGTTTGAATATGATTATTACCTTGTATTAGAATGATAACCTACTGTAAGAAACAAAGATTTCTTGAGGTTGGATGATCACCTTACAAGATTGGAAGTGAGCTAGCAAACTTGAAAGTATTCTTGATTTTATGTAACTAGAACTTGTAAAATATATGAAGAACACTTAGAACTTGAAGATAGAACTTGAGAGAGATCAATTAGATGAAGAAAATTGAAGAATGAAAGTGTTTGTAGGTGTTTTGGTCGTTGGTGTATGGATTAGATATAAAGGATATGTAATTTTGTTTTCATGTAAATAAGTCATGAATGATTACTCATATTTTTGTAATTTTATGAGATATTTCATGCTAGTTGTCAAATGATGGTTCCCACATGTGTTAGGTGACTCACATGGGCTGCTAAGAGCTGATCATTGGAGTGTATATACCAATAGTACATACATCTAAAAGCTGTGTATTGTACGAGTACGAATACGGGTGCATACGAGTAGAATTGTTATTGAAACTGAACGAGGATGTAATTGTAAGCATTTTTGTTAAGTAGAAGTATTTTGATAAGTGTATTGAAGTCTTTCAAAAGTGTATGAATACATATTAAAACACTACATGTATATACATTTTAACTGAGTCGTTAAGTCATCGTTAGTCGTTACATGTAAATGTTGTTTTGAAACCTTTAGGTTAACGATTTTGTTGAATGTTGTTAACCCATTGTTTATTATAACAAATGAGATGTTAAATTGTTATATTATCATGATATTATGATATATAATATATCTTAGTATGATGTATATACAGTTAAATGTCGTTACAACGATAATCGTTACATATATGTCTCGTTTCGAAATCATTAAGTTAGTAGTCTTATTTTTACATATGTATTTCATTGTTAATACACTTAATAATATATTTACTTATCATTTAACATAATTAACCAAGTGTATCAATATCTTAATATGATTCATATGTACCTAGTAAGACGTTGTTATAACGATAATCGTTATATATATCGTTTTTGAGTTTCTTAAATTAATAGTCTCATTTTTATGTATATAACTCATTGTTAAAATACCTAATGAGATACATACTTATAATAAAAACATGTTAACTATATATATAACCATATATATGTCATCGTATAGTTTTTACAATTTTTAACGTTCGTGAATCACCGGTCAACTTGGGTGGTCAATTGTCTATATGAAACATATTTCAATTAATCAAGTCTTAACAAGTTTGATTGCTTAACATGTTGGAAACATTTAATCATGTAAATATCAATCTCAATTAATATATATAAATATGGAAAAGTTCGGGTCACTACATTTATTAGCAAAAATAACTTTGCGACTCCTATTCAAAGTAGCCAGTTTTGTCACAGCTCCAGCAAATCAACTTCGAATTTTCAGTCAGACTAACCTTATTATAACCTTGAGATATACACCATCGTTACCAGGGAACCTTTTACATTCCACCACATTATTAGCAGATGTACCAACAACTTCATTACCCTTTGACTTTAGTCTCTCCAAAAAGTCATTATAATTATTCATTGAAACCCCATCATTTACTCATTCGCATCTTGTAATGAGAATTGCCATACGAATCATTGGGAATTAGCAATCAGTATTTTGAAATCTCGCAGCATGTCTACGCCAACAGTTATATGTGTATATATAACGTCTATCTTCTGGACTTAATTTGAATGTGAAGTTTCTGAAAAACACTCCGAACTACGAATTGGTTCTCCGAAAATGGAAAAAATGCTGATGAAGCAGCAAAAACTATAAACGACTTTAAACGGTAAAAGCTGGATGATAATGATGAAGTGTGCTGGCAAAGCGCAGAAAAAGAGAAGTTTTGGAACTGGAAAACGGATTGAGCAAAGTAGGAAGGAGGCTGTGGACAAATTACAAAGACTGAACCTGACTTCAAAGGATCCAAATGATTCAGTACCTGTTGAAGTCATTAACGAATACCTTGCTCCTGACTCTAAACCCCTGCGAACAATATTCTTCATCATCCTCTGATATTAGAAATTCTAAAATATCATCATATCTTTCATTATAAATATCCTCCATATTTCTGAAGATATTTTCTTAATTTTTCTTATTTGAAATCATTTACCTCTTCGCGCTATCTGTATTACATCATAAAAGAAACTATTTTAGTTTATAAATTCTGAAACATTCAAGTTTAAAATAGGAATATTTTGAAGTAGTGTTGGGAACTGAAGCATGAATTAGTATAATATAATGACACTTGATCAATGTGATTATATTACAGTAAGTCTTGCTGAGTTTCTAAATAGAACGTGATGATTCACAGATCATAACATTATCATGTGCCATGTTATACGACTCTTGTATTCTATTTAACCTCTAAAATATCAAGAAAATATTTCTTGATGATTCGGCCTTTTCCAAGGTATTCTAGTAATTTGACAAGTCAAGATCGTGCCATTACAATTTCCTTCCTAGAACATTAACAATGTTCATTCCGAAATTCATATCTGTGAATTCTGGACCATTACAAGCGGTGCTTAATCGCAAGAAGAAGAAACGAAAGGACAAAACTTCGAAATAGAAATTGGGGTATAAATTGCAGCAAATAAAAGAGAGCATTAACTGTGAATGATAATTATTATAGAAGACAGAAGCAGAGACTTTGAAATATAAGGGAACATATAAAGCCCAACGACAAACCAAAAATTATAAACCATATATATCGATGCATATAGCAATATAAAGACACGGGAGAACTAGAAACACTATAAACCCAAGAGTATAGTAGAAGTAAATAGATTCTTCCGGCGGTAGATGAAAAAGAAGAATGACCGATATGAAAGTTAGAAGTATATCGAGAATCAGAACTGGATGGAGTATATTGATGAATACTTTAAAATATGAGTTGAGGGGGAAAGAATAGAAGGTGAAGAAACATGACTAGGAACTTAGAAATCAATAGATTTAACTCACACAATGGCAGAATAAGTGAATCAAACCCTCTAGTGAATAGGTTAAGTTTTTTTTTTGATTAATTTAGTCAAACCACAACCAAATCAAGTGTGATTAGATCAACACCTAGAGCTATTATTCACCACTTGGGTGATTTGGACTGAGAGAGAATTGGAGGAGCTCACTAGATCTGAGTGTGTGTAACAAATGAGAGGCTTAACCTAAAATGAAGAACATAAGACTTTATATACCCCTGCTGTTGACTCACCCATACGATTCATTCATCACACGTACGAGTTGGCTTCATCAGCCGTACGGGTGATCACTCACTCGTGACTTCTCATTTAGATTGTAATTGTGACTTAGCTCAGCATCAACCGTGCGTATGAGCCTGTCAGCCGTACTAGTGAGGCTTCACTCGTACGTCTGACTAAGTCTAACATAGTCAAATATCTAAATCTCATTCCTGCAGTTCCTGTAACCACATACAAACATGGATAGGATAATAACGAGCAATCATGGTGGCCTGTAAACTGTTGTACCTGCAATGGACGTGGGTAGATGTCTAGGGACTTGCATAAAATGCATCAACAGAAGGTGTGAGTTGTAAGGAAACGAAGCAGGTGAATTTATAAGAAAATCTCCGACGGAACAATTAAAATGGACGATCGCATTTAAAGCGAATCCTAATTCCCTTGATTACCAGAGAGTCAAATCTTATTAAGAAGATTTTCTTCAAATCCCTTGAAATCTGAGAATCAATCATATCTACGTCAAATGATAAGATAAATCTACACTTACTCATTTCACTCTTCTATGTTAGCTTCATTCGTACTCTTCATATAAATGGATTGTTTATTCAAATTATTCGCTGATGATAAAACTCTATTTTTCAGCCCGTATGCATCATGAAAACATACTTATTATCATTCACGACCTTTCCACTCAAATTTCGGGACGAAATTTCTTTAACGGGTAGGTACTGTGACAACCCGGAAATTTTCAACCAAATTTAAACTTTAATCTTTATATGTTTCCGACACCGGAAATTTCCAACCAAATTTAAACTTTAATCTTTATATGTTTCCGACACGATAAGCAATATTTGTTAGGTTAAATTTCAAGAATTTTAAACTATGTTCATATATTCATTCAACCTCGACCAAGTTCCAACGATTCACGAACCATTAAACGAATATGATTATATATGTATATGTGTATATATATTATAACTTGAAACGTAAACAAAATATTAGATTAAATACTTTATATGATTATATCTGTTTCAAAATGTTTATCTATGGAATTAGAAGATAAGATCAAATGATTGAATTATCAGATATATTGAATTATGATTACAAGTCTCTGTTGAAAGGCCCACGTTGATTTGAGAAATCTTTCCATTTTAACAATATTCGGAAAATGGTAAAGTGATTTATAAATAAGAACAAATTGTCAATCATTGAGAACTAGACAAAGGATAGTGGAAGATTGAATCTCATAAAGACTCGATTGATCTATTTAGTTTCAAACGTACAAAAACGTTTTCAGTTTAAAAAGAACTTTATTATTAAAACGTATATAACTTTTATAAATATCTAGAATCACTTTTGACAACTCATTACTTAACTAGTATGATAAAGATAACGATATTTATATTTTATTTTATTAAATATATATAACGATTTAAATTAATATTATATATATTTATACACGTATTATACGTACATAGTTTTATACTTTTACTATACTTAAACTTTACCTTTACTTTATTTTTACTTTACTTTAACTTTAATAATTCATACTTTAATAATTCACTTTAATAATTCATACTTTAATAATTAACTTTAATAATTCATACTTTAATAATTCACTTTAATAATTCACTTTAATAATTCAAAAATCTATTATAAATAGAATTCAATAGGTTTTATTATTTCATAGAAACTTGAAAATATTTTTCTCTAAACTCTCTCAATTGATTTACATATATATATTTACTCTGTATTATTTCAAGATATTATTAGTATACATAAAATATTACGACGGAGTGCTGTTTGAGTGATTTCGAAATTGTTTTTCGAGTAGGATAGGATTAAGAAAATTATGGGTTATAGCTATGGAGGTGATTGAGTATGGTTCATGGGTATGCTCGTGAGGTCAATATAGTGTTTATCATTTCCGTTGCGTCTACGTACCTTTCCTGCAATATTGAATCTCAATATTGATACGTGAGTACTCATAATTTAACTTTTACATACTAATAGTGTATCCCTGACTAGTGCTCGAGTATTTAGGATTATGCATGCTTGTACTTTTGATATTGCCCTTAGACAGGTTAGGTTGAATCTTGAATTAGTTACACTTGCGGTTGAGATAAGGTATAAGATATGCATGTCCTTGGAAAGCTAGCGAAAAATTAAGAACTTTTCCTTTAGATATCGAATGGTTTCGATGAACGGATTAGAAATTATAATCAATTGAATTTTCGATATTTTTATTAAAAATGATTATTATTATCGTCGTTTTTATCGTCGTTCTAGTTTTATCTTATTATTATCATTATTATTATCTTTATCAATAAAAGGGATTTATCATTAAAAATTGTTATTTTTTTTTATTATTACTATCGTTATTATCGTTAAAGTTATAATTAGTATTATTATTATTATCCAATTATTATTATTATTATTATTATTATTATTATTATTATTATTATTATTATTATTATTATTATTATTATTATTATTATTATTATTATAATTATTATTATCATTATTAATATATATATATCATTATTTAAAAATGGTTATTGTTATTGTTATTATTATTATTACTATATTATCATTAAGATAATTATTAGTATTATCGTTAATAATGTTATAGTAACTATCATTATTAATATTAGTGTAATTAAAACAAATATTTGTAACACCTAATTATTTTGATTACTATTATTATCATTATTATGAACACGATATAAAAGACGATTAAAAGCTATTAAATGAAATGATTAGGAAATAATGAGTAAGAGTATCATGATGAAATTAAAATATTATAAGATATTGATTTAGATAAAATTATCGTTCTTATTATTTTTATCATTACTATTATTATTAAAAGTATCGTTAGTATTAAACTATCATTTTAACAAAAATTATCATTTTAATAGAAATGTCATTGTTACTATAAAATATCATTATTATTATTATTTTAAATAGAATTATTATTTTAAAGATAATATTAAAAATTATCGTAAATATTAAAGTTATCATAATTAGAATTATCGTTTTATCATAATGTCATCTTAGTAATTATAAATATTGATATTTTTATAATAATAATTATTATTACAAAATAATACAACTTTTACTTACTATCATTATAGATATTATTTTATCAAATAAATATGTGATACAAACATATTTTACTACGTGTAATAACTTACTTTAATAATACCTATCATATTATCTTTATGATATTAAATGAACCCTATAAATTTTATTACTTAATATATATAAAAGTATATTTTATTATATAAATTTAATATAAAATTTTATTTATTAATAAATAAATTATATTATTTACTCTAATAAATCTTTTAAAAATATTTAAAAATATAAAACGACGATATTTAAACTATATATTAATCATGTATAGATTTTTGGAAATTATTTTGAGTCAAATTTACTTTTGTTGACTTTTGCATATTAGTCTCGAGCATTAGGATTGTGGTACACTATGACTTGACCTAATTTGTTAGACAAATATTAACCAACGCATAAATATATATAATTAATTTAGGTTCGTGAATCCGAGGCCAACCTTGCACTTGTTCAATGACGTTATATGTATTTTTACTACGAAATACAGTATGGTGAGTTTCATTTGCCTTTTTACCCTTTATATTTTTGGGACTGAGAATACATGCGCTTTTATAAATGTTTGACGAAATAGACACAAGTAATTGAAAATACATTCTATGGTTGAATTATCGAAATCGAATATGCCCCTTTTTATTAAAGTCTGGTAATCTAAGAATTAGGGAACAGACACCCTAATTGACGCGAATCCTAAAGATAGATCTATTGGGCCTAACAAACCCCATCCAAAGTACCGGATGCTTTAGTACTTCGAAATTTATATCATGTTCGAAGTAGGATCCCGGAATGATAGGGGATATTCTTATATGTATCTAGTTAATGTCGGTTACCAGGTGTTCGCCATATGAATGATTATTTTTGTCTCTATGCATGGGACTTATATTTATGAGAACTGGAAATGAAATTCTTGTGGTCTATTAAAATGATGGAAATAAATGATTATGATAAACTAATGAACTCACCAACCTTTTGGTTGACACTTTAAAGCATGTTTATTCTCAGGTGTTAAAGAAATCTTCCGCTGTGCATTTGCTCATTTTAAAGATATTACTTGGAGTCTTTCATAGCATATTTCGAAGAACGTTGCATTCGAGTCATTGAGTTCATCAAAGATTATTATTAAATCAATTTATAGTTGGATAGTGGATATTATGAAATGGTATGCATGCCTGTCAATTTTCGATGTAAAGAAAGTTTGTCTTTTAAAAACGAATGCAATATTTGTAAAATGTATCATATAGAGGTCAAATACCTCGCAATGTTATCAACTATTGTGAATCGTTTATAATGTATATGAACGGGTCCTTTCATATAGGTTCGTGAATCGACCCGTGGCCAAGTCTTATTTCCGACGAAGGAAAAATATGTGAATGTGAGTTATAGTGCCACTTTTAAAATATAATATTTTTGGGATGAGAATACATGCAGTTTTATAAATGTTTTACAAAATAGACACAAGTAATCGAAACTACTTTATATGGGTGAATGATCGAAGCCGAATATGCCCCTTTTTGCTTGGTAGCCTAAGAATTAGTAAACCAATCTACTAATTGACGTGAATCCTAAAAGATAGATCTATTGGGCCTAACAAACCCCATCCAAAGTACCGGATGCTTTAGTACTTCGAATTCGTTTTATATCATGTCCGAAGGGTGTCCCGGAATGATGGGGATATTCTTATATGCATCTTGTTAATGTCGGTTACCAGGTGTTCACCATATGAATGATTTTTATCTCTATGTATGGGATGTGTATTGAAATATGAAATCTTGTGGTCTATTATTACCATTTGATATATATATAGGTTAAACCTATAACTCACCAACATTTTTGTTGACGTTTAAAGCATGTTTATTCTCAGGTGATTATTAAGAGCTTCCGCTGTTGCATACTAAAATAAGGACAAGATTTGGAGTCCATGTTTGTATGATATTGTGTAAAAACTGCATTCAAGAAACTTATTTCGATGTAATATATTTTTATTGTAAACCATTATGTGATGGTCGTGTGTAAACGGTATATTTTAGATTATCATTATTTGATAATCTACGTAATGCTTTTTAAACCTTTATCGATAAAATAAAGGTTATGGTTGTTTTAAAAAAATGAATGCAGTCTTTGAAAAACGTCTCATACAGAGGTCAAAACCTCGCGACGAAATCAATAAATATGGAACGTTTATAATCAATATGAACGGGACATTTCACTATCTTGTTGCTCGGTGCATGTTAAATTTTTTCGAGACCACCGTTCAATTACGAAAAAATCTTACCAACCCAACGGGACTAACTATACGTGAAACGGACACTTTTTTAAAAAACGCTAAACACAATGACAACCCGTATCTTCCCGCTCGCCACGAGTTAAATTTTTTCGACGACAACGTCTGACTCAAAATAATTTTATGAACAAAACGAAACTAACCACGTTCGAAACGGATACTTTTTAAAAAACGCTAACACAACGACAACCCGTATCTTTCTGCTCGCCGCGAGTTAAATTTTTCCGACATCACCGTTACACTCGAATTTTTTTTTTGAACAAAACAAAACTAACTACGTTCGAAACGGATACTTTTTAAAACACGCTTAACACAACGACATATAAAACGACGCTTAACACATGGGTCGTGTTCCCCTCTGTAAATACACAACGCTACGTTAAATACGAATACGCAGCCCGAAAGACCCGCCGCAACGCGCAGGCCGATCCGAACTAGTATACTATATAAACTATAATTATTAAGACAATTTAATTTTTGATTCATCCCTTAAGGATCCCGCGCATAATTTATATTTATATTTATAATTTATTTATAATAATAATAATAATAATAATAATAATAATAATAATAATAATAATATTAAGGAAAGCCCCATCCTCGTAAAAGCTAGTCTCAATTCTGTGGTTTTCCAATTATCTTGTGCCCCCCGTCGCTCTCTGTTTCGTTTTGCAATTTGCTAATTCACGGTTCATTCGTTTATTCAATTAACATCTCTGTAAGTTAATCAATTCCTTTTATTTATACTTTTAGCAGCATTTTCAATTACTACAATCTAACATTAATATGTGTATGTATATGTAAATATCTCACTATACACGTTTATTCAATTAACATCTCTGTAAGTTAATCAATTCCTTTTATTTATACTTTTAGCAGCATTTTCAATTACTGCAATCTAACATTAATATGTGTATGTATATGTAAAAAAAAAAAAAAAAAATATCTCACTATACACGTGTATTTTTATCTATAAATGCCGTATTTGATTTACACTCTAATACGGTGTATGTATCGCGTAATGCAATTTGTATAACTGATATGTGGCGCTAGGGTTTATAATTTGCTGTATCACCTGTATCTATTTTCTTCGCGAAGTTAGGGTTTTGTTATATTACCTGTATATATAATTTGATTTTTTAGGGTTTTATGCGTTTGTGTTATATTTTGATTTGATTATGTTGATGAACACCCGTTGGAGGTTTTGATTCATTATTACTTTGATTGATTTTTCTCCATGAAACAGCACAAAATAATCTACCTAATTATGGTTCATGTTTCTTTAATTATTGGTCAAAATCTAGACATGGTTTATTTAGCTGTTGCACAATTCTATTTGATCGATACAGTTTGAACTAAATTATGGCATGAAATCCTTATGTTCGAACAAATGCTGATAGCTAGAATATGATATTAGCAGAGGATGACTTAGCTAGAATATGATATCTGCTCATTATATTGATGCTCATTATCAATATAGATAGTCGGTTTTAAGAGATTCCGTTTTAACTTGGAGTTGATAATTTTTATTGAACTAGTTAACTGGTTGAACATTCTGATCTTTACGAGATGAAAAAGGTCCTATGTTTATGTTGTACTTGCACTTTGTTACATGAATGATGAGCTCTTTAATCTGATAAAGCTCCTTAACCTCCAGGAAATCTAACATGGAAAGTGATAGTGGCAGTAGTTGGTATTCAGATATAGAATGTCACAAATGGGTTGCACTACCGGTACTTGGGCCACAACCGCCTGGACACTTTGAGGTTTGATCCTAACTTTCTTTTCAGGAGCTTATTTAGAATCAAGAAATGAGCACCCCTCACCTTCGCCTTCTCTATTCTTCACCCCTCACTTTCTTTTCATATTCTTTGTAGCATGGTGCAGCTGTTGATGGTGAACAGCTCTACATTGTTGGTGGACGTCGAAGTAAACGTCGCTTATCTAGCATTTGGGTATCATTTCTGTGAAGCTGACATGTATTATTTTATGACAAGTGGTCCTATTCGTGTTGTATGTTTATTAATACTTGTTTCTTGGTAGGTATTTGATATGAAGAGTTTAATTTGGTCAACAATTAAACCAAGCACAAAGTTAGATGGTGAAATTATGCAAGATGGTACACGAACAGAAAGTTTCCCTGCATTATGTGGTCATAGTATGGTGCGTTATCTATAATTCCATTCATCTTTGTTGTGGTTGTATTACTTTATGTTTTCATTTACCCGTGCTCTTTGATACACCCTTTAATGTAGGTTAAGTGGGGAAGCAAAATCTTCATGATTGGTGGTGATGACTCTGATTATGTGACAGGTTTGTTTTCTTAAAAGAGCAAGAGCTGCTCTGACTCACTTCTGATCTTAACAAGTATTAGTTCTGATTGAAACTATTAATTAAAATGCAGTGCGTGTCATCGATCTTGAATCATTCTTGTATGGGGTGATTGAAGCCACTGGAAAAATTCCGGTAATCTAAGACTGTCATATTATATGCAGGCCATTAGTTAGTTTGTATGTGACCATTAACTAAATGACTTGTGATGTATCTTTTAGCTGGCTCGTAGTGGACAATCTACCTCATTGGTTGGTTCAAAACTCATAATGTTTGGTGGAAAGGGTAAAAACAGAAGACTTTTGAATGATGTTCACGTTCTCGATCTAGAAACGATGACATGGAACATTGTCGAGACTATGTAAGTGTACTTTACATACATTCTATCGCTTTTAATTTAATGTATCTATCTATTTATTTTGATTAGAATTAAAATTAGAATGTTTGTCTACTTACTAACCTCATTGCGTATTATAAAATGTGTATGCACTAATTTCTTTTGCTTTGATAGACACACACCGCCAGCTCCCAGGTCTGATCATATTGCGACAGTGCATGCAGGCCGCTACCTTCACGTATTTGGCGGGTGTACTAAGTCAGTTATCTTTAATGATCTACATGTGCTAGATTTAGAGACAGTAAGTGCTTACCTTTTTAACGGATTCATACCCTTTTTTAAATACTTTTGCTTTAACATATGTCTTCAACAATATCCCAACCCCCACCCACACACACATTTACCCACTTCCAACCAATAAATAAACAAAGTACTTTACTGAATTTGAAGACAGTAACTTATGAATGCTATATTTGTAACTGTATTGCAGTTAGAATGGTCCCAACCGCAGATTCAAAGTGATTTAGTATCTCCTAGGGCAGGCCATGCCGGGGTGTCCATCGATGAAAAGTGGTTTATAGTTGGTGGTGGCGATAATAAAAGTGGTATGAATGAAAGTAGGAAAAAGATCAACTGAATTAGAATAAGCTTTCCTAAGAATGGATATGAATATGTGGCTATGTTTCACCTTTTTTTTTTTTATATATACAAACTGAATATGATTTTTATTTTTTGTTGTTGCAGGCGCCTCTAAAACAATGGTGATGGATATGGACAGGCTTGTTATCTCAACTTTGACTAATGTAAACGAAAGAGATCCACTCGCCAGTGAGGTGACCATTCTATGCCTTCATTTGAGTTTGATTGTTTGTAACTGTAAAGCTTTCTGAGAATTTTTCAGCCCTTAGGACACTTGAGTTTCAATTATTCACACTTGAGAACTTTTATAACATCATGTAGCACATGTACATTCTGATCCTTCCTTTTGCCTTAAAAAAGTGATCCAATTAAAGATTCAATTCTGCAACCTTGTTGTATATATATATATATATATATATATATATATATATATATATATATATATATATATATACATATATATATATATATATATGTATGCATTTCATTGTTATTTTATGATACTCCTCATAAGTAATTCTGATCTTATTTTTAATTTCTGTATGAAACAGGGGCTATCTTTATCGTTGGCATTGATAAATGGTGACCAGTTTTTAGTAGCTTATGGAGGATATAATGAGAGATACCACAACGAGGTATTGTGATAACTCTAGTTACTAAGGAAATAGTTCACATAATATATAAATCATGAAGACATAGTCGCCATCCTGAGGCTTTTCTGTTAATTTTTTTTTTCTCATTATTAATGAATGTTCTTTTATATGATTCATTTTCTTTATATGATAAAAGGTATGTGTGATGAGACTTAATCTGAAGGATTATGAACATGCAAACATCTTTCAGTCGCCAGCGACCGTGGAATCATCCATTATTGAGGTCGAATCAGAAAATTGACCACTTATATTCACGCGTTAAGAGTTTACTTTTAGACTATGATACTTGAATAAAATATACTAACGTGTTGTGTTGTGTTGTATTTCAGGAATCTGTTGGGGAAAACAGCAAAACAGTTATGAATGGTAAGTTATTATAGAGCTTTATTTATGATTTATGATTTATGATTTATGATTTATAATGTTTAAGCTTGTTAGAATACATACATACATTAATTAATTATTGTGTTAGAATACATTGAATGGAGTATTAAATGTATATATTTAATATATTAGAGGGTACTAGGTTAGTCTCTTGACCTTTCATATGGTCTGCTTTGTATCTTATATATAGGTAGTAGAAGATATAATTTGTAAGATGAGAAATATAAGATATCAGTTGAGTTTGTCTTTGTTAACATTCTATCTCAGAGCATGGTTATAAAGTTCTTTATTTATGAATCGATCAAGAAGACCATTTGACGCCTTTTATTTATTTTTTATTTTATTTTTTTATTTCCTGGTAATCTCGTCTAGTTATTCTGAACAAAACCCGAGTGAGCATTGGTGCATTATGACACATTAAATTTGTAAAATCCGAATATGTACAGGGGGGTTTATTGGGCTGCTTCTATTTCTGGATGTGTTTATTGGCTGGTTTTGGTTTCTGATTTGTTCCCAATCTTCTGATTTGATGAGTTTCTGTTCGGCTATGTATTATTAGGGTATATTTGGGGTTGTTTTTATCTGCATCAGTGTTAAGGGTATGATTCTGATTTGCTTCAATCAGAATAAATTCCATATTTGGTCCTATTTGGATTTGATGAATATGCTAAAACTTGTTTGTGTGTCAAGAAATGCTCTTGCCAAGGCAAATATGATTAGTTGATCCTTCATCTTTTGATATTTGGTAGGCCCTTGTGAGTCTAATTTTGGTTATTTGGTAGGCCCTTGTGAGTCTAATTTTGGTTGTTGACTATAGTCCCTGGTTTCGGTTAGTTTTGTAGCCCCGCTAATTTGATTGTGTGATTGTCCCTGGTGAGACGAGTTTTTAGTTTGCCCCCATTGTGAGGCTGATTTGATTATGTGATCGACACTGGTGAGACGAGTTTAGTTGCCCTGGCTGATTTTGTTAATTAGGAAGCCCATGTGAGGCGGCATGTTTTGGTCAGAATTACCCCCACCAACCCAGCTGTAGCTGTATTGATCAGACATACATTGCTTCCAGCTTTATGTATGATGGATGTTTAAGCTAAACAATTGATTTATTTTCATTATTATTTGATTTAAATTTGTTATTAACAACATGTGTTTTCATTATCTACATGCTTAAGCTAATTACCTTTACATTTCTGTGGTTTGTGTAAGTCCAGATCATGAAGGAGAAACAACCGTGAACAACACGCTCAAGTATGCAAGTTTGGCTTTCAAGATTAAGAACAAACTCATTGTAAGTTTGAATTTAATTAAAAAAATATATATTTTTTATTAGATATATGTATATATATTTAACTTTTTTTGTTTTTCATACTATATTTTATTAGGTAAACAACGTTGGAAATAGGGTTGGAAACAGGGTTGGAAATATGGTTGGTCTTCGGTTGCAGACCATGAGATATGAAATTGGGAGTTTGAAAAACATAATTGAAACTTTACAAACTGAGTTATCTAAGAAGGAGGTGGATTCAATTGAAGAAATGAATGCAATGAGAGAGGAAAAAAGAGCATTGGAAGCGTCAGTGCAAGAAAAAGATGCTGTGATTGAAACTTTAAGAAATGAGATAGAAATCTTGCAGAAGAAGGTTCAAACGATTCTTGGAAAGGAAAAGGAGGTAGATCACTGTGAGTGCTCTTCTCGCGCCACGTGTGTAAGAGGTTGCGAGTGTGTTCAGCAGAACAGGCTATGCTCCACTTCTTGCAGTTGCATTGTAAGAAAGTGTCTTAATCGAGATGATAAAGAGAAGGCGGAATACGCTGCGAAACTCCTTCAGAACGCTGCTAAAGGCCTCGTATCTGAGGTTACTTAAAATAATAATCTGACAATCTATCTAATGTTTTTACCTGTTGGATAACACTAACACTAATGTTTGTTTTGCTGGATGTGCAGATGTAAACAACGCTGCTGCTAAAGGCCTTGGTTTTGTTGTCGTGTCTTGTTTCTGTATGGAAATACCTGTCTAGGATATGCTATGATCTAATTGTCTCTCAAATTTAGAATACCAGAACCTTTGATAGGCTACTTGTTCATTTAGCCTGATGCCCTCTGATGTCTTAATATTGATGATGATGTATGGTAGTGACTGTTTTCTTTGTTGGCCAAATGAAGAAAACATAACAAAGATTTGGTGTATGCAGTTACGGGCGGGGCGTCATCTACCTGTATCAATTACTCTCTATGTTATGTTATTGCATGCTATCAGATTAGAAAAGCTAATGATATACGTATTACACTTCACTTTCAAATTGATAAAACTATCAAGTTTACATCATTAATTGGTTATATTTTGTACAACATTTATTTAAGTGGATTATTATGCGGTATTTGATGGTGATTACTATTTTGTACAACATTTATTCAAGTAGAAAATATTCACACGACTTTAGTATCAATCCAATTACTGATTCTTTACCTACTAATCCATAATTTCCAACAATATGTAACAAGTTTTGAGAATTTTCAAGTGTAGATATTATGTGACCTTTCTGAGGCTTGAACAATGGGGAAGCCAATCTAGGTTTTATTCTGAACAAACAAACAAGCCATCCAAATTTATATTTACTAATAAGACTTCCATTGTTCCCATTAGCGTCACTATGAAACAATATTAACTTTAATTTCTCTTACATTTTTACTAAACCTTATATGGTAGATATTTGAAAAAACAGTCAAACAAAGTCAACAAAATAAGATTAAAGTAAGGTGAAGTAAGCAACATTAAAAAACTTACACTGGCCACCTCTTTTCATTCTTCCCTTTCGGAGGTAAAAGCCAACACCCCAATCATTTGAATTGTAGCTATAATCTAGCTTGAAAAATATTCATTTTAGACATTAAGCTAAAACATTTTTATTCATATAGAAAGATAATACAGTAAAATTTGTACCTGTTGAACCAGTCACCAGAATTGTACGAGTTACAGTCTAAAGACTTGGAACACAGTATCTCGTCACCACAATAGAAAAAAGGGACACCCTTGTAAGTTTATGATAATTCCGTGATTTGTGATTGCTCATATCGAGTGTATAAATACACTCACAACAACTGTAAACAAACAGGGGATATACACTATACATGAAAAAAAGATTTTGCTCATTGAATGATAAAATATAATACATATATAACTTGATTATGGTGAATGGATGACAAATAACAATGAGCCTGTTACTCCTATTAACAAGGATGGCAACATAAACCACTAGGAGTATATCCAATATACATATTCTGAAATATGTGGTCTTTGATGGTTCAAAAGGTTATAATACCTATTTGAATTGAATGTTGTTCTGAATGATTCTTTTCAAAGTTTGTAGTAGTATTAGATTAGATGTCAACTATAGTACTTACAAGTCCCTGCATACATAGCAGAAACTAAAACCAGTGGTGTTTGATTTTGAATTGATAATAGGAATATTAGGATTATGAATGTTGTTTGAGACGGAGATGGAGATGGAGATGGAAGAGAAAAGAAGAGGAATATGTAAATTGTTGAAAATATCATCACGGACATGCGTGACATGCCACGCGTATGCTACCAATTAGCGGATTTCTTTAACTGCCTTTATGACTAGAGACCATCCATGTAACTAAGTGCATAGTTGGGTGACCGAGTCAAAGATAAACATTAGTGTCAAACGTACAATATGGGGCAAACACGAGTGACTAACCACGTAATATAATCTTATTTGAATACAACAAGTAAAAGGGTCAATGCGCTACCCTGCGTGTGAAAATCTTTTTGTTGGACTTAACTATATGATACTATATGTTTCAAATTTAAAAAAAAAAAAAATGTAAGAACCGTTGTAGCGAAAAAAAATTTAATTGTGAAACTTTAATACGTGTTAAAAAAAAAAAAAAAAAAAAATCTTTTGGGTTTACATTGAAAGATTTTTAAGTTAAAGGGTAAGAAGTTAAATTTTTAAAACTATGTAGGCAAAATGTATATTAAGAAAGCAAATGGATTAAAAGTTTAAAAAATTAAAAGGATCCCAGGATTTGAACCTGAGTCGGTTGACAAACATGAAAACAAACCACTTATGCTCCATTGCCATTATGATAATCATGGAATGCAAGATTCTTAATTTTTTAAAATATTCCCAAAAAGGCTATTGCTCAATAGCCTTCGTTGTTGGCTACTATTCACATAACATGAGGCGCAATCAGTCTCCCTTCACTTTCTTAATCGCCTTCGAATCATTTATACTAAAGCATCAATTCATCATAAGCAAACAAGTTTGATTGTTTACAGGAATGCCAATTGGACATTTTGACAATTCTCTTGTTTCTACTTTCTTAAAACTTAATGTAACAAATAAAGTACTCTTATTTATACTACATGAGAGACGAAATAGTGGCCCGTGATCTACACTAACATGAAACCCACTTACTACACTAACACCATTTCTAAAGTAGTGTTAGGTACAGTTTGACTGTGCATTTGCAAATTTTGATGGCAAACCGCGTTAGTCGGTTAGCTAATGAAAACTCATAGAGGCGTTGCCATTTATTTGACCAATCAGATTTATTATTAATATTAGTTTATCAAACCAAGAATTGAAGTTATTGTTATAATTCAGTAGGCTTATAACTACCTTTAGTGGTTTGATTCTTGATGTTATAATTCAGTAGGCTTATAACTACCTTTAGTGATTTGATTCTTGATTAAGAATACTAATAATGAAGTGTAAGAACAAAGATGATAATGGAGAGAAAGAAAGAAACACTTTGTAAGTGTGAGAAATGGTGCAAGTTTAATGCTTGCATTCATGAGTATTTATAGCCTAAAATCTCAATATAAAAATACATACTTTGTGTACCAAAATTGACTATATGTATACACCAAAATTGACTATCCATATCTATATTATTATTATTATTATAACACTCCCCCTTGGATAGCAATTTTATTTTGTTGAAGATCAACTATAAATTACTGCCTCGTTAAAAACCTTGCTAAAGAAAACCCAGTGGGAAAAAACTTTAGCTAAGGGAAAAAGAGTGCAGCATGGAGTTGACTCCCCCTCAAGTAGACATCGCTTCAGCTGTTACATCTTTTGAACATGTCTCATGCCAATGTTATGAACGTGTGTTCTGAAAATAGCAGTTGGAAGTGCTTTCGTGAAAAGATCAGCAGAGTTTTGCTAGATTGCACATATCTCATTTCAATCTGGTTGTCCTTAATGAGATTTTGAGTGTATGAGAAGAATCTAGGTGGTATGTGTTTTGTTCGGTCACTTTTGATATACCCTTCTTTCATCTGTGCTATGCAAGCTGCATTATCTTCATAGATAGTTGTTGGACTTTTATCGCGTTCTAGTCCACAAGAATCAGTAATGAGTTGTGTCATTGATCTCAACCAAAAACATTCTCGAGTAGCTTCATGTAATGCAATCACTTCGGCATGATTTGACGATGTAGCAACAAGTGTTTGTTTTTGAGAACGCCATGATATTGCAGTACCTCCATTTAGGAATACATATCCAGTTTGAGATTTAGCTTTATGTGGATCAGATAAATAACCTGCATCTGCATAACCAACCAAATCTTGTTTTGATTCGTTAGAATAAAATAATCCTAAATCAGTAGTTCCTCGAAGGTATCGAAATATGTGTTTGATCCCATTCCAGTGTCTTTTGGTAGGAGCAGAGCTGAATCTTGCCAACAAATTAACTGCAAAAGAAATGTCAGGTCTTGTACAATTTGTAAGATACATAAGAGCTCCAATTGCACTAAGATATGGTACTTCTGGTCCAAGAATGTCTTCTTGATCTTCACATGGACGAAATGGATCAGCTTCAACATTGAGTGATCTAACAACCATAGGAGTACTTAATGGTTTTGCCTTGTCCATATTGAAACGTTTCAAAATCTTTTCAGTATATGTTGTTTGATGTACAAGTAAACCATTAGGCATATGCTCAATTTGTAAACCAAGGCAATACTTGGTTTTTCCGAGATCTTTCATTTCAAATTCTTTCTTTAGAAGTTGAATGGCTTCATGGATCTCTTTATTTGTACCTATGATGTTAAGATCATCAACATAAACAGCTATGATCACATATCCGGATGTTGTTTTCTTAATGAAAACACAAGGGCAAGTAAGATTATTTGTATACCCTTTGCTTATCAAGTAATCACTTAATCGGTTATACCACATACGTCCCGATTGTTTTAACCCATATAAAGATCTTTGTAATTTAATCGAATACATTTCTTTGGGTTTTGCATTTGATGCTTCTGGTACCTTAAATCCTTCAGGTATCTTCATATATATATCACTATCAAGTGATCCATATAGATAAGCAGTCACAACATCCATGAGATGCATTTCTAAATTTTTAGAAACTGCCAGACTGATTAAGTACCTAAAAGTAATTGCATCCATAACAGGAGAATAAGTTTCTTCATAATCAATTCCCGGTCTTTGAGAAAAACCTTGAGCTACAAGTCTAGCTTTATACCTTGTAACTTCATTTTTCTCATTTCTTTTTCGGACAAAAATCCATCTGTATCCTACAGGTTTCACATCTTTAGGAGTGAGAATGATGGATCCGAAAACTTTTCTTTTATTGAGTGATTCTAATTCAGCTCGTATTGCTTCTTTCCATTGAGCCCAATCATGTCTATTTTGACATTCAACCATAGATGTTGGTTCTGGATCATCATCATTATTCATGATGTCATATGCAACATTAAATGAAAATTTATCATCAAGATTTTTCATTTCATTTCGGTTCCATAATATTTTTGAATATGCATAATTGATTGCAATTTCTGTATTGACATCATCAATCTCCTCTGCAGTAGGAGTACTGATTTGTGGTTCTTCTTGAACACTTTCTTTTACTTCATTATCAGCTGATTTTCTTTTTCGAGGATTTTTATCCTTTGAACCGATTGGTCTTCCACGTTTCTGACGTGGCAAAGATTCATGAGTGACGTTATTGCCAGCTTTTGGAATTTCAATTCGAGCTGGAGTATTTACTGCTGGTATATATGATTTTGTCACCGTTTTTGTATCTGTAAATGCATCAGGCAATTGATTTGCAAGTTCTTGTATATGCATTATCTTTTGAACTTCTGTCTCGCATTCTTTTGTGCGAGGATCAAGATACTTTAATTGAGGTTCACACCATGAAACATCATTTTCTTTATTTTTCATTTCTCCCCCTAATCTAGGGAACAATGTTTCATTAAAATGACAATCAGCAAAACGTGCTGTAAAAACGTCACCTGTCATAGGTTCAATATACCTTAATATTGAAGATGTTTCATATCCAACATATATTCCCAACCTCCTTTGAGGACCCATTTTTGTACGTTGTCGTGTCGCAATTGGAACATACACTGCACAACCAAATGTTCTAAGATGGGAAATATTTGGCTCTTGACCAAAAGCAAGTTGTAGGGGGGAATATTTATGACTTGCACTTGGTCTGATGCGAATCAATGCAGCAGCATGTAAAATTGCATGACCCCATATAGATACAGGGAGTTTTGTTCTCATTATCAATGGTCTAGCGATTAACTGTAAACGTTTAATCAATGACTCGGCTAAACCATTTTGTGTATGCACATGAGCAACAGAATGTTCAACAACAATTCCTATAGACATGCAATAGTCATTAAATGCTTGAGATGTAAATTCACCAGCATTATCAAGTCTCACCCTTTTAATGGTGTAATCAGGAAAATGAGCTCTCAATTTAATAATTTGGGCAAGAAATTTTGCAAATGCCACATTACGGCTTGATAACAGACAAACATGAGACCATCTGCTAGATGCGTCTATTAGAACCATGAAATATCTAAATGGTCCACATGGTGGATGAATTGGTCCACATATATCACCTTGAATTCTTTCAAGAAACATTGGTGATTCTTTCTCAACCTTAAGTGGTGAGGGTCTAGTTATCAATTTTCCAAGAGAGCAAGATGTACATGGAACCATTGTATCATGATGGATTTTTCTATCCTTTAATGGATGTCCATGAGTACATTCAATAATCCTTTTCATCATTGTTGATCCTGGATGGCCTAATCTGTTATGCCATAAACTGAATACACCAGGATCAATATATTTTTTGTTAACTACCATATGTATTTCTGGTACATTTATATGTGTATAATGTAATACAGAACTAAGTCTTGGCAGTTTTTCAACCACATGACTCTTGTCAGTGATACTTAAATATTTCTCATTTTCTGTTGTCACTGACTGATAATCATACCCGTTAAGGTATATGTCGGAGAAACTCAATAAATTTCTGCTTGACTTGGGAGAAAATAAGGCATCATTTATTAAAAATTTTGTACCATTTGGTAGTATGAAATTTGCCTTTCCTATCCCTTTTATCAAGTTAGCAGGTCCTGATATTGTATGTATAGTTCCTTCCGTTGGTTTTAGATCAATAAAATATTTCTCGGATTTAAGTATAGTGTGTGTAGTTCCACTGTCTGCTATACAGAGATCTCCACCACTTGATTGATGTTGTATTCCAGCAAAATTCATATTGAACTTCATATATAAGAAATAAATAGTGAGTACATTAATATTACACAATATTTTAAACGCAAATAGATAGTACTGAAACATTTAGCAAACATAATGTCAAAGACAGACGATATTAAATCGTTTATTTTTCAAAAAACACACAACTTAAACATTCAAGAAATCTTCATATAAATCAGATGGTTTCTCAGTGACTGTTGGATCAATATTATCCACAAAATTTACTTCCTTTTCTTTACCTTTCAGCGAATCCTGATACATCTTAACAAGATGTTTAGATGTTCGGCAAGTATTAGCCCAGTGGCCCATTCTACCACATCTGTAGCAAGATTCTTCAGAATTTTTAGAAGAATTTTCTTCAACATCTTGTTTAATGGGCTTGTTTTGTGGTTGATATTTATATTTTCGTGGATTACTATTTCTTTGACCACCACGGCCACGACCACGACCACGTCCACGCCCATTACCATTACCATAAGGATGGTTTCTACCATAGTTATAGCTTTTGGCATGATGATGGTGATGGTTATTATAACCACGACCTTGCCCGCGTCCTTGTCCCTGTTTATAATTATTTGCAGTATTTGCTTCAGGGATTGCAAGTGTACCAGTAGGACGGGATTGCTGATTTTTCATTAATAGCTCATCATTTTGCTCTGCAACTAAGAGATATGAATTAAGTTCAGGATATGTTTTGAACTTTAGCATTCTCAAATTTCTTTGCACTGTGATGTTTGCAGCATTCATTGTGGAGAAAGTTTTCTCCATCATGTCTGCATCACTAATTTCATGTCCACAGAATTTAAGTTGTGAACATGTATTATACAGAGCTGAGCTGTATTCATTTACTTTCTTAAAGTCTTGGAACCTTAATGTTCTCCATTGTTCCATTGCAGCTGGAAGTAAAATTTCTCTTTGATTATTGAATCTGCTTTTGAGACCTTCCCATAAAACATGGGGATCTTCTACAGTCACATAATTATTTTGTAAGCATTCATCAATATGTTGATGAATAAAGCAACATGCCGTAGCTTGTTCTTTTTCAGAACAAGTGTTGTTTTCATTTATGGTTTCAAGAATGCCCATTGATTTAAGATGCATTTTTACTTTTATAACCCATGGCATGTAGTTGTTTCCAGTTGATTCTAAAGGAGTAAATTTAAGCTTTTCCAGATTCGACATTTTCTATTATCAAAAATTAAAACAAACATCATGATAAATTAGAGTCAATTTATATTCATAAGTATATAAACATTAAACATAAATTTAATATAACATAAATGATAAGTAGGTGACAGTGTCGACCATGTGTAAGCAATCATAAATAAATGTTATATAACAAAAATATAAATATTAGTAAACATAAATGAAAATTTGGCGACAGTGTCGACCATATATTTTTTTCAGGTGGTATAACCGACCTATATCATTCTGGTGGTATAACCGACCATATATCATTTTGGTGGTATAACCGACCATATATCATTTTGGTGGTATAACCGACCATATATCATTTTGGTGGTATAACCGACCATATATCATTTTGGTGGCAGAGCCAACCATATTTAGTATTAAGATTATCGTGCTGATAACGTGTTATAATTCAGTAGGCTTATAACTACCTTTAGTGGTTTGATTCTTGATGTTATAATTCAGTAGGCTTATAACTACCTTTAGTGATTTGATTCTTGATTAAGAATACTAATAATGAAGTGTAAGAACAAAGATGATAATGGAGAGAAAGAAAGAAACACTTTGTAAGTGTGAGAAATGGTGCAAGTTTAATGCTTGCATTCATGAGTATTTATAGCCTAAAATCTCAATATAAAAATACATACTTTGTGTACCAAAATTGACTATATGTATACACCAAAATTGACTATCCATATCTATATTATTATTATTATTATAACAGTTATCAAAATATGCACACGTCCATATTTTAAAGCTTCCTTCAAATCTCCTTTGCCAAAATGCATGAAAATAACGTATGATTAATATCTTCCAACCCATGATTACAAATTTGGCATCCCCAATCTCCCTTTATCTATGGTCAAACGTTATTAGTAATTTCCCTTTATTATGCCCCTGTTATAGACTTATAGGTCAACTAGTGTCCACATGCTATGCACGTGGACTTGGGGCAGAAAATTAGTTTGTTTAGTCTATAAATACTGATGGATTAGTTAGGAGTAGCTATGAATTGTATGTGCGCAACGCCTTCTCCTTCCTATATTGTTGTAATCTTAGAACTATAATTAGACTAAAAAACTAATTTTTTATATATTAATATATCCTACTTGCCTTTCAAAAAATAAAAATAAAAAAATAATTAGACTAAAAAACTAATTTACTGCCCCAAGTCACTTGTTTACGTGCATAGCATGTGGACACTTAACAGCCCCTCAATTACCTTTTAATTAATCTTGCGACTGGCGATCTTCTCCATCATCATACGTTCATATTCATATCCCAAAACCTATTCTTAAATAAAACACTGGCTACCCCCAAAATTCAACCATCAGAACACAAGAAGCAATTCGTTGATAATGCAGGTGAATTCGAACCATTCATGGGGTTATATCCCTTCAATCAATTGTCAATCATAATTCCAGCCCATAAAAAAGATTAAATTTTTAAAGATTAGGGTTCCAGTTTTGTGGGATTCTTACTCGTCAATCTATACTCTGTTTGATATCCTTCATCCATTTACTTTACTTATTTAAATTCATATAAATCCGACTGGCTAATTATTTAACCCTACATCCAATCCCTCGTCTGGCATGAGATCGACGATTATATTTAACCACAGCTTACAACTTCATCGCGTCAAAATTATGGTTTTATTCATTTCAATTAAATTATATGCTGTCTATTTAGAGATGCTGCCTAGCACTAAAGGAAAAATTAATAGTTAGCGGTTTTGGCAATGATTTCGGTGTAAACTTTGAACCAGAAAAGCATGTCTGGTTACCATCATCGTGTTCCAACTGAGAAGCCACATATATTGCTTATACTAAATAGCTAGCCTATTGATCAACACCGAAACAATGCTTTCATGAGCTTACATCAGTCCCAAGTAGTCCAAGTTTCGCACATGATGATATCATAGCAAGCAGATCCTGTTATGTTCTTGATCGAATCAGTGCAGACCCACTTGATTACCACTCGGTTAGTATGGCTGCTGAACTTTTTTTTTATTGAATACGAATATTTGGTAATGGAATTAGCATTAGCATCCTAAATGTATTGATTACAATATTTGTAAAATTTGAAAATCTGTTAAACGATATGTAGATGCAATTAGGAACCTATATAGTGTTACTAAAAGTATCAGTCTTTTAGTAAATATTTTGATTTCGATATCATCAAGTTATATGACAATGGTTAGAATTCGTATAATCTTATATATCATATACTCACTTGTAGTTACTGCAAAGATAAATCAGGGAAAACAAAATTAAGTGCATGACTTATTAGCCAATAAAAACAATTAAGAAAAACGTGTGAATGGATTATTAAGGGGTATTTGATTTGATGGTGATTACTGTATTACTGGTTGTAAGCTAGAGTTCCACGTATATTATTGAGTGTTCAAAAACATATTATTTTGTTGATCTTGATTCTTTTCAAGGTTTGTAGTAGTAGTATTAGATTAGATAGATCATAGATGTCAACTGTAGTACATTCAAGTTCATGGTGGTCATTAATTGGGATGGTACTACCTTCATCTGAAACCCAAACGTCAAATGTGTTGTGGGCAGGAATTGCCACTTACCCTAATCGTTATTTGTTAAGGAGTGATTAGGTTTTGCACATCAGTTTTCATAAAATTTTAAGTTCATATAGCTCTAGGAATTTTCATGTAGCTAGGTAAAATTTGTTAAATTTGATTTAACTTGCTGCTAGGTTCTTCCTGGACTTGGGATTTTTTTCCCAGACAATCGTCATTCCACCAAACTCTTGCTTGATCTGGGAAACTTGATAATTCGTACTCAGGTATGTTAATGTTATTATTTCAATGATCAGCTCGATTGTTCTTGTAACGTTAACTTTTTGCATTAAATATATCCAACTATCAGGATGAAGAGGAGGAGGCTGTTTCAAAAGATATTTATCTTCAGTTTGACGTGGTTTTAAGGGATGCATGCATCTGCCTGCTTTTTTTCGTTGATGGATAATATTATCACTGGAGTCAACATTCTCTGAAAGGGGCTCAAAAATCTTTGCAGTCTAGTATCATTAGTTATTTGCCTGTTATTGATTAGTGTGGTGTGAGTTTAAAGCTTCAACAGGTATTTATGTGATGATTTGTTCAAATTATAATTTTTTATCACACTTTATTTAACTTACATTGCTTGATTTTTCCATTTAGATCCGATCAGAGGACCCCACTTTTTCCACAACAAGATTGGCAGTGCAGCTTCCTTTTCTAGGGTTTCACTTCTCCCCAGCGCGTTATC
The DNA here is from genome assembly GCF_046630445.1 of Rutidosis leptorrhynchoides. Taxonomy (NCBI): domain Eukaryota; kingdom Viridiplantae; phylum Streptophyta; class Magnoliopsida; order Asterales; family Asteraceae; genus Rutidosis; species Rutidosis leptorrhynchoides. Next base: position 37,360,839 of record NC_092335.1, on the reverse strand, counting down.
ATCAACTGATGCAAGTTGCAAAGATCTTTCAGGGAGATGATATTGATATTGATATTGATGAAAGTTGCAAAGATCTTTCATCTGTCTTCGAATTTGAACTTGTGCAAGTTAGAGTTGACTTTTTTGGTCTTTTCTGTCTTTTATGTTGAATGAGGTGATAATGTTTCCTGAATAGGGGATGAAGCATCAGGGATGTGTTGTTTTAAGGGGAGTGAGAAAAGTTGAATGACTGTGTTTACAGGGGTGAGAGGACACTTTATCAATCATTACTTAGCTGAGATAATTGTTTTGTGTGTATACCATTTTGGGATTTAGGTCTTAGCTTTGCCAATTGTCAAAAACCTTAACCTTAAGGACGAATACAATAACATATGATTTCATCGCGAGGTATTGACCTCTATATGCGACATTTTTCAAAAACTGCATTCGTTTTTACAATACAAACCATAGCTTTTATTACAAATACAAGGTTTAAACAACTTAATAATGATTATCATTTAGCGATAATCTTAGACTTACAAACTTTACATGTGATAATAACAATACGACCTCCAACATATTTTACATTACAAATCCTCCGATATGCAGTTTTATTTTTGACACAAATATGCATACTCAAGATCTTGCTTAAATTCAACATGTTGCAGCGGAAGCTTTTAGTTATCACCTGAGAATAAACATGCTTAAAACGTCAACATAAAGTTGGTGAGATATAGGTTTAATGCCGGCAGCGTTATGAATATAGACCACAAGATTTCATATATAAACGTTTTAATAAGAATATTCTAAGTTGTTGAGCACTTGATAACCATACTTAACATTTAATCAACGTCGCATATTCCCTTTATTATGAAATCTTACTACACCGTACCAAGTGTAGTCACCGAAACGAAGTACTGTGCAACCGTTGAATACTGGTCGTCCAGTCCGGTTGGGGTTGTCAGGCCCGATAGATCTATCAACAGGATTCGCGTTTACAATACCTCATGTAAATAGTAGTTACCAAGTTACAGGGAAGTATGCCAGTGGTACAACTCAACGTAGAATATATATTTTTAATCACTTGTGTCCATAACGTAAATCATAAAATGCATGTATTCTCATCCCGAAATATTTAGAGTTTAAAAGTGGGACTATATACTCACTTTTGTCTTGAAGGTATTTAACTCGACTTGGTCTCCGATAGATATCACGAACCTAACCATATATATAATATATCAACATATTTTCTTTTCAAGTAATCGTTACATATATATATATATATATATATATATATATATATATATATATATATATATATATATATATATATATATATATATATATATATATATATATATATATATATATTTAATACTTTTAATATTTTCTTAGTCCGTAGTTAGCAGTCCGATGTTAGTGGTCCACAATTAGTTGCTTAAATAAAATAAATAAAGACCCCATCGTATTCGTGTTGATCAGAATTAATCTTGACCCATGGTACCATGTTGTCAAATGACGTGTTGCGTACATAAAGTACCGTGTTGTTAAATGACGTGTTGCGTACAATCATGAGGTCTTATGATTAATCTTCTCGTGTTGTTTACGGGTGGTCCTGAAATATATAAAATAAAATCATAAGTAAATATATATTAAATATTATGTTAATTAGCCAAGATATGATTAATCCGATTTTGTCATAATATGATATATTACAGGTCTTGAAGTGTTTTTAAAAATCAAATTAGAAGGATCTATTTAGTTTGCGAACAAGTTTGAAATCACTCAAACTATGTTCTTGTTGTTAAAATTTTATAACACAAAATAAGATAGCTATATAAATATGAATCGAATAAGGTTATGAATAAGGTTACTACCTCAAGTTACTTGGACAAAGCTACTGGAAAAGGTAAGAAAAATCTTGGAATCAAAAGAGTGGTGGAGTGGGATTGAAAGATTGGAAGTAATCTCCTTGAAATCGGATGACTATATTGATACGTTCTTGAGTAGGTAAATGAAGAGAGATTAGGGAGTGAATTAACTTGAAAGAAAATTGGAAATGAAATTGTATGTGTGTGTGTGCAAAATAGCATGATTATGGGATGGATATATAGGAGATTTAGTTTGTTTTCTTGCACAAAAGTCACACATGAGGTTAACTGGCTGGTTCCCACATGTAACATCATGTCTAGTGGCTGATCATTGAAGTTTATTGTTGGTATATACCAATAGTAAATACGTATAGAAGCTGGGTATAATACGGTTACATATACCCTAGATATACTTGTAGAAATTTTGAGGAATCGGAACGAGAATTCAAATATGAACGGGTTTATAACTGTAAAAGAGGCTCAAAACTGGGCTTTTATTTTTGGGTCAAACCGGGCCAAAATAAAATTTTAAGACATTTTTAATAAAGCTCTGCCCCTTGGACCCCGCCAGGGGTTGCCACCCCTTGGACCCCGCCAGGGGTTGCCACCCCTTGGACCCCGCTTATCGGGGGCGCTGCCCCCGAACCCCCGTCATAATCAAGATAAGTTCAAACAAGTGTGCACTCCACACTTCCCCAAACTTGTTCGATATTTATCAAGATTATTTTGGTTACAAATTAATCCCATTACACTTAAATCATATTGGTGACATAGATCACCAACACATTATATATTGTAAGTATATATGTCAAAGAATGTTACATATAGTTATTGTTTTAATAACTTAAGTTAGTGGTCTCAAAGTATACTTATAACTCATTGTTGTTAGTTCACAATGAAATGTTAAACCATCCTTAAATCATGTTAAATATGTATAGATATGTACATATACATAATCGTATAATTATGGTGTGTTATATAGTTCGTGATATCATCGGTCAAATTGGACGGTCAAACGTTGTGTGAAACTCTTTTCAAAAACATAAGTGTCAACAGTTTGGATTGCTTATCATGTTGGTAAGATTTATTTTATGTAAATATTAATCTCATAAGTATAAAACGATCGGAAAAATCCGGATCGTTACACCAATTGTTTTAGAAACATCACATTCTTAGCATTGAACCATGTCCTAAAATATTAAAAATATACCTAACTAGCAAATAACTACTACCGCGTATCATTCAGTGTAAGACAGTAATAGGTAACCGATACTATTGGCCTACACACGGGTTTGTCTGTAGTTATCTCATTGAAATAGTATGATTACATTTTTGCACTCGCTGATGTCTGTACAGATCTGATCGTAAAAAAAAAAAAAAAAAATATATATCAAAGGATCTTTAAATGTAGATACTAATTTGAAGTAGATACAAAATTAGTATCTTCTTATGCGTTGATTTTTGTATTTGAATGTTTCACTCCAATGCTAGTATTGCATACATAGCTAGGACACTTATATGCTTATCAGGTGGTGGTATCAAAATGCTTCTACATGTTGTTCTTTATCAATCATCCATGTACTAAACCTGATAGTTTTTAACTTTTTCTTATTCTGTTTATCTATCCTCAAATAATCGTGTGTTTTCTAACTTACATCAAGAGTAAACGTTACTATCTATGGAGGTTTTCAAGATCTTTAAAAATTAGTATCTACTTCTTATGCCTAATTATATACAAAAAATAATACTATAATACACTTTATACCCTTTGATTTGAAGTTCTTATTCGATAAATAATTTGTCATTTGATTTTTTGTGCTACTGTGTATGGTGGAGGGATGAAGGATGAGTTCAAAAGCTGTCCCCCTTAGAAAATACATTCAATAACAAATGATGTGATAGATTACTGTATGAAACCTTTGGTGTCTATCTGCTGTTTGTAGGCTAGTGCTGAAGAGTGATACGCTAGAAAAGTTCTGAATTGATTATGACCCTATATATATATATATATATATATATATATATATATATATATATATATATATATATATATATAGTGGTAGGATCAAGAGGGAAGTAACTATTCGGGGGAAAGCAAAAACTTTTTTTTTTTTTTCGTTTTTTGAAAAAACTTTGTTCACGAACATTATAGATGAGATGAAAATATGAACATTTAGTAGAGACACTTTGTAATAAATGTTTTTATATTGGCGGGAAAACGCTCGAAGAAATAATATATAACAATTATCGTGTTTTTCGAGCGTATTTTGAGGTTTTAGCTATTGGGGTTTAGATATTAGGGTTTATAGGGTTTAGATATTAGGGTTTAGAAATTTAGGGTTTAGGGTTTAGATTTTGGGTTTAGATTTAGGATTTAGATTGAGTTTTTAACACGAACGGTTTAGGATTTAGGGTTTGGTGTTTGAATAAACACCAAACCCTAAACCCTAAACTCTAAATCGGGCTAAATTTTACTTCACAAAACATGAAAAAAAAAACGTTCATATTCTTCACGAACAATATTATCTTGAATGTTATTTTTGTCGATCGTTTTCCCGCCTAAATAATAACATTCATCACGAATTGTCTCTTCTGAATGTTCATATTTTCGTGTGATCTTAATGCCGAAAAAAAAAAATTCAAAAAAATGAAAAAAAAAAAATTTTGCTTCCCCCCGCTTGGTTACTTCCCCATTGATCCTGCCCCTATATATATATATATATATATATATATATATATATATATATATATATAGGGTCATAATCAAGAGGGGAGCACTTTTTAGGGGAAGGGGGAAGCAAATTATTTTTTTTCATTTTTTCGTTTTTTGAAAAAACTTTGTTCACGAACATTATAGATTAGATGAAAATATGAACATTTAAAAAAGACACTTTGTGATAAATGTCATTATTTTGGCGGAAAAACGCTCGAATAAAAAAAAATTAAGACATTCAATGCATTGAATGTTTTGCTACTGAGTTTATTTGCATCGTTTTGTTTTCATCTTGTGTGAAGTGTTTTTTTCGAATTTAGCCCGATTTAGAGTTTAGGGTTTTGGGTTTTCGGGTTTACTCCGTAAACCCTCAACCCTAAACCCTAAACCCTAAACTCTAAACCGTTCGTGTTAAAATATTCAATCTAAACCCTAATTTCTAAAACCAAAACCCTAATTTCTAAACCCTAATAGCTAAAGCCTAATTTATAACCCCCTAATTTCTAAACCCTAATTTCTAACCTCTTAAAACAAAACTCAGCAGCAAAATATTCAATACATTGAATGTTTTTATTTTTTTTCTTCGAGCGTTTTCCCGCTAAAATAATGACATTCATCACAAAGTGTTTTTTTTAAATGTTCATATTTTCATCTAATCTATAATGTTCATGAAAAGAGTTTTTTCAAAAAACGAAAAAAAATTACTTCCCTCCACTTCTCCCAAAAAAGTGCTTCCCTTAAATCTCTCTCTCTCTCTCTCTCTCTATATATATATATATATATATATATATATATATATATATATATATATATATATATATATATATATATTATAATTTTTTATTATAAATTTTTAATTCGCTGCATTACTACGACTATTCATAGCAGTTGAGGAGGAGGATATATATATATATATTATAATTTTTTATTATAAATTTTTAATTCGGTGCATTACTACGACTATTCATAGCAGTTGAGGAGGAGGATGTTTTAGAGTTTCTAAGAATGTCATCCAGAAAATGGACGGTCCACTGCTCCGAGTTTGACAAGCTTGGCACATTCAAAAGTACGTTACACTTTATTGCGTTGGTTTGTGTGGTTCACTTTCTTCTGCTTACATACCTCTTTTTTTTTTTTTTTTTTTGCTATCTTCATGTGCACTTAGGGGGGCTGTATCACTATAATAAAGCTCTGGTGCGCGCTAAGTATGTGAAATTCTTAACTTAATACTCTTACCTAACATTTCATCCTAAAAGTAGTATAAAGAGCACAATTGTATTGCTTTATAACGTTCTCTTCTTCTTATAATTCACAGAAGCACTTCTGGATTGGCGTGTGGATAATTCTTTCGGTACTTCTCTTCCAGCGGATCCTGGGACTTTAAGTGTAATTGGTAGAGAGCCTATGAATTACACCACATACTTTTTTTATTTTTTTAAATTTACGTGGAGCATCTTCAAAGTTGAAGCACTGAAAAGTTCAGACATTCAAGCACATCCATCGGATCGTGATAGTATTCAACAAGATCAGTCGTCAAATGTAAATTCTGGTAGGCGTTTTCAAGTTGTTGCTAGTTTTCGTTTGGTATGGTGGAATCAAGGCTCCAAATCAAGAACGAAACTGTCTATATGGCGTCCTATACTTCCACAACAAGTGGTGCAATTCGTTGATATTGCTGTTAGAGAGTGTACTCCTTTCTACTGTATATATCAACATATGGCTCTGCTCTGTCATTCATGTTTGTTCTTCGACGTATATACTGTATTATGAGATATGATTTTGATTATTACAGCTGCGAGCCTCCAAACACATGCATAATTCTTTCTGATGAAGATTTACTGATTTAGTATATGGGTAGTTCTCATGGTCCGCAGTGGATTTAAGAAACCTCCCAAAAGGTTTGCTGCAAAGCTTGCAGATTCTGACTTACACCAAGTGGTTCCAGATGATACAGTTATTGATGCATAAATTACAACATTTTTTTCTACACCCTTTTTTGATGACTATGATGGCCTGGTATGAACTTTATTCCTCATTGTTGAGTCTTATAGATAGTATCGTCCATTGTACTAATAACTATGCCTGTCAAACGGGTCGGGTTGGGTCGAGACCCAAACGGGTGTGGGTCAGAACGGGTCATCGGGTCACAGTTTTCAAACGGGACAGGTGTGTCCAAGTGGTGACGGTCATTATTTCACAGGCACGGGTGTGTCCATATTCGGGTAATTTTTTTTTTTTTTTTTTTTTTTTAAACTTACAGTGCTGGAATCTTTCGTCAGGCTGCCTAACATGAACTGTCGGTGCTGGAATCTTCCATATAAGTTGTTTTTTCTTCTGTTTCAGATGATCTCACAAATGGCGGTCCACTTTCAATATAATGTTTTAAATTTCCCATTCTACCTTTAATCACATATGTTACTGTTGAAAAATTACGGTCTCACTAATTCCCACCACCCAGCCCAACAATAATAGTAAAGAAATAAGAACAATACACAACACAAGATTTAACGTGGAAACTCCAAAACAGGAGAAAAACCACCGGCCCCCAAAGAGAGAAATACACTATATCACAAATTGTTACAATGATATAGACGACTCTCTTAAGCCAACTACACTCTCCAAAATATTTAACTAATACAACTCTCAAACAAGAGTAAAAAAGAAAGAAATAATCAAATACTTAAAGTGTATTGATTGGTGCAATTTGGAATGAAGACTTAGCCCCTCTTATATAACCAAGTCACTCACCCCTCACATCTTCCTCCCACCAATGTGGGATAAACATATCTTCTACTAGCCAAAATAAACCAACAAATCTCCACCTTTTGGATAGAAGAAGATAACCATGCTTCCACATTGCTAGGATAACCGATGTAGACACTTCCTCGACGACAACTTCAAGATCCTCATCTTTATGCCGTTGACATTATCTCCCAAGAGACAAAACTTGCATCTTCATCGAACATTGTCTAAACCGACAATCATTGTCATCACAGACAATCATAACTCTTAACAAGAATTATCATACTCCACCATTAAGAGTATAGCACTTAGAATATCACATTCCAAGCATTTCACCTCGGCACATGTTGTTGAACAACCAGCTGAAACTTTATGGTGCAACTTCCTTGTTTGGCTTTCCCGAAAGTCCCATCAGCTACAACATCAGTTTCCACCACACAGCCTGCATCAACGTCAAACCAATGCCCATGTGTAATTGTGGAACCGCTAACGAACATCCCTTTCCACGGTGGCGCGGACACACCATGAGGATGACGTGACTTCAGAGGAATTCGTCACTCTCAGTAACAACGGAGACAATGTTAGCGTCTTTGGAGCCATTTGCCGGATTAGCTCCACCGGAACAATTAACCCTTACATGTCCAGTCTTTCCGCACTTTCAGCACGTCAGATTCTTTCTAGAGTTTCTCTTCTGCCTATCCGAACACAACACTATCGTATCTCCTGATGACGAGACCCCGTTACCTTCCAGTCTTTTCTCCTCGGATAGGAGCTTGCTAGTAACGTCTTCAAACTTCAGAGTTTTCTTCCCATACATCAAAATAGGTTTCATGTGTTCATAAGACGATGAAAAAGATAATATCAACCTCAAAGCTTTATCTTCATCATCCGTTTTAACTCCAATAGCCTCCAGTTATGAAACAATACCGTTAAGAATACTTAGATGATCTGAAATCTTTGAACCCCCATCCATACGCAGAGTATGAAATTGTTCTTTAAGACACAACCGATTTGAGACGCCCTTGCCCTGGTACAACTGCTCTAGTTTAACCCAAAGCTCCTTTGCCGTTGATAACCCGTGCACATTTGCAAGCACGTTCTTTGCAAGACACAAACGAATCGCACTTGCTGCCCTCAAATCCATATCATCCCATTCTTCTTCATCGAACTTACTGCTAGAATCACTGCCAGGAACAAGGGTGGGTTTACCCTTCAAAGCCTTGTGTAAACCGGACTGAATCAACACATCCTTGACTTGAACCTGCCATAAGCCAAAATTGATCATCCCATCAAATTTCTCTACATCAAACCTCATTGGACTGAACTTCGACATCGTATCCGTATCCTATAGATAACAACTTTCTCTGATTTTGCTCACGTTTCGAATAGCCAAAAGATGTAGCAGGTAGCCAGGACCCTTTAAATCGGAAATCCACAATTAGGCCACTAACAAATCCAACTATTACTACGAATCAGAAAAACTATTGTCTAACCAGATACCCTATACGATCAATAGAACTCGTTTCTGATGTGGACGATCCACTCACGTGGCAACCACAGAGCATACTCCGACTCCTATAACCGAGACCCCCGTCAAACCTGGCGCTCTGATACCAGTTGTTGGGAAATTACGGTCTCACTAATTCCCACCACCCAGCCCAACAATAATAGTAAAGAAATAAGAACAATACACAACACAAGATTTAACGTGGAAACTCCAAAACAGGAGAAAAACCACCGGCCCCCAAAGAGAGAAATACACTATATCACAAATTGTTACAATGATATAGACGACTCTCTTAAGCTAACTACACTCTCCAAAATATTTAACTAATACAACTCTCAAACAAGGGTAAGAAAGAAAGAAATAATCAAATACTTAAAGTGTATTGATTGGTGCAATTTGGAATGAAGACTTAGCCCCTCTTATATAACCAAGTCACTCACCCCTCACATCTTCCTCCCGCCAATGTGGGATAAACATATCTTCTACTAGCCAAAATAAACCAACAGTTACGAAAGTGCATTCATCAACTTTCTCGTTTCGTCTAAAAATGTAAGAGCTGCACATTCCTATAATTGTGCTTAGGCTAGACATTTGTATATATGTGTGGAGGAGAAATCGTGTTGGGTGTGTAAGTTTGCCTTTCAAAAGAAGAGAATATAGTTAGCATTAACTTGAATTCTCTAAGTTGGCTGATGACATATGAGTGTAACAATTAAGTTCTGATGACCTTTTTCTCTGTTCAAATTTTAGCAATTGCATCTAGGCAACAAGAACTATGACCAAAGGCTGATTTGTAGTCAATTAAGTAGTTCTTACCTTTGGTTGACAAAGTGCACGTACGCGTGGAGCCATCTTTGATAGTGATGAGTCCTCTAATCTGGAATTAGTCATGTGGAATGAACTTTTCTTCTACAAAGCAGATCCAATGGTTAGTTATTGACCCAAGAGACTATTACCACATTATGTTCTATCTTAACAGAAAAAGTTCACAGAAAATCCAATATAAAATATAGCATTTACAGTAAATTTAGAGAAAAGACAGATGAACACCTAGGTTTATTAGAAAGTCATTTAAGTTCAATCTAAATAACTAGACATTGTTGACCAGCAGCTTATCTTTTCACTGAACACTTTGGATTGTCTGCTTCAGCAGGTTTTAAATTCCTTCCATTTTTTGTGATATTATAACTACTTAATTATCTTTCTCGTAGCTTACCAATAACTTTTATGCTGTTCTGAGATAAGTGGAACATCATCATCAAGTAGGTCACATGGAATGTGGTTCTGTTTGGATATTCAAGCATCTGAGATCTCTAAAGTCATTTGTTCAAACCCTATTCAGGATTGGAGTATCCAACCCTATTCAGGGTTGGAGTATTGTGGTGAAATTCCCTACATCTATTACCAATTATCTTCCTTTGGCAGCTGAATTTCCAGTTCTTGAAATGCAAACAACAAGTGGTCAAGACATACAAAGTCCTAAGTCACTTTGTATAAAGATTAGAATTTGTTTTGTAAATCTCTTTTGCAATTTCGAATTACACACTCATCATTTGTTTATAACAAATTTCTATTTAAAGTTTTAAAAAAAAACAAAAGTGATAGAATGACCCATTTTATCTCTGCCAAAAAAACCCAAACCTGTTTTGTCCTGTTACACCAATTATGGGTCTTGCCACCTCTATATTTTGTTCAGAACTTACTTTCTTATTTTATCCACCTTAGGTAATTGCCGTACATCCATTTATGACATTTACCAATAGACTTGGTCAAGACATATATGTGAAGTTGAACAGTGAAGATCCGCCAAAGCTGTTGCGAGCAACTGATGTACGAGTCTCCTCCGTTTATATCGTGAGACTGATGAACCTAGTAAACTACAGGCTAGTAGAGACCCCCTCTATATGTGTGTATTTCATAGTGTAGTCCTGAGATCCATTAGATGTTGATATACAATTAACTATATTCACCTCGTGTCCTCATCATATATATGATCCAATCGTATCAAACGATGATCATTTTACAATTTCTTTCGCACGAGTTCATGGAATGAATCAGAGAGTTTTTCTTGCTTGGTCACTTCTGTTACTTCCATATTGATTCCTCAATGTGAAAGTACATTAAACTTTTATTGTTAAATCATTCTTTACAGAATGGTCATTTGTTTTGTAGATCCGTGCTGAAGATACAGAATGGTCATAACCTGTTCAAATTAAGAGGGAGGACACTATATTTCTGGTTCTGGAAAAAGAAGATGGTACTCAAGATATTTTGAGAACTGAAAATTTCAGGTTATGAAGAGGGATTGCGTTTCGGACGTGGGCCAAAAGATGTGCCTATCAGGTAGCTAACATATGAGTTTTAAATCATCTAACTTCAGTAGTTCAGGCCAGCAAAGATTTATCCCTACTTTGCTTATATGTGAAATTCTTTTGACAGGATTGAAAACAGAACAACAAGCAGAATAATAAGAATTTGCATATCTGGTTTCATTAATGATGCTTGGATTCAATTGGATCCTAGTGCAAGTATAAATTCTTTTTCGTGGGTCAACCCATATTGGTGAAAAATATATAGATACCGGAAGTACACAGCAATAATCAGGTTTTCTTGTGTAAACTAGAAATGGATAGGTCAGGAGTTTGTGTAGAATGTGGTGAAGGTTTAGGGATACTCTTCCATGTTGTAGAAATGGGTAATATCAGGATTGCTAGGTTTGTTGATGACAAAACAACTGGATCACGTTCAGATGCACTTGGTAGATCTTTAGCATCTTTTGAGAATTGGAGGAGTGTGAATATGCCAAGCACGGAACAGGTTAACCTATGTTGGATTTTGATAGTTCTTTATGCATAGAAGTGGTTGATGGTGGTTATCAGTGGTGGTGGTGTATTAGATCCGGTAGTGGATGACGGTGGTGACGACGTGATGGTAAAACGGCGCCGTGGGTGGCGGTGTGCGGAAGTAGTTGGTTGTTTTTGAAGGAGGTTGGAACTGGTTGTGTGTTGTTTATGTAATAACAAATGTTAAATGGAAAATTTTAAATGTAAAATTATCAAATTACCCTTACGTAGTCAGTGTAAAAAGACTGTTATACCCTTGTGAATAGTAGAATGCTCATGCTAATTATGAATAGTACTATTCGCACGCTTTAATCACTTATACATCGCACAATGGTTGTATACTGGTCACTATTCAATAGACAAAAGTTATGAATAATACTACTCGCACGCTTTAATCACTTGTACATTGCACAACAATGGTTGCACACCGGTCACTATTCACGTCATCAGTACTATTCACGGTACTGTAGCAATTTTTTTTTTTTAACAGTTTTTTCCCCCATTTTTTTCTTTTTTGGATTTCTTTATATTTTTCTTCACCCGCAGCAAATATCTACTAGACAAAAAATATGAATAGTACCGATGGTTTCTTTATAATTAGAAGCAACAAATATCTACTAGGCAAAAAATATGAATAGGTACGATTGTTTCCTTTATATTTTTCTCTACCCGTTGTAACAAATTTTTTTTATTTTTTCTTTTTTGGTTTCCGTTATATTTTTCTCCACCCGCAGAGATGCACCTATATTATTAATTTAAAATAACATTTAAATCTTTGACGGGTTATACCTTTTAGTTCGACTCGAGTTGCGCTTCAACGACATCATCGTTAAACTAAACGCAATAAAATACATTGAAAACTGAACCCCCGGCGCGAAGCGAGGGTAAACAACTAGTTAGTATTATTTGATGATAATTGGTAATGAGCCATGAAAATTTAGTTAACATGGGAATGAGTCAAAATCTGTCGTATGGATTGAAACTCCTTGAAATCTTTATTTAATACATACAACTCTTCAAATCATTTTAATTAAACTAATTTGATTATGTTGTAATTATAAATTTTTAATCTTAAACTCGTAGTTGATGAATATTTATATGGAATGAACCTTGGTCCATGAATGTTTAATCTTAAACTCCTAATAGCATATGATTAATTTATTTAGTTTACACTAATTATATTTGAGCTGAATATGAAATTCTCAATGTACGTAGTAGTTCGCATTATCAAAATAGTTTATGTTTGAAACATTTAACATAATTACAAAATAATAAAAGATGACCCTTTTTGTGGTGGCAAGTTAAATTTTTTTCATAAGCGAACTTTAAGAAGAAGGATTGTTTTGATACAAAGTTTCTAGCACGTTTAGTTCAAATAATTTCTATGATAATTGTGCGGTTGTGGGTTGTCCTGTCTAGCTCCTTGCTAGTTTTTTATCTCGTGTACCTTTTATATTTTTAATAAAATTTACTTGCCTTTCAAAAAAAAAAAAAAATTCTTATAATAGTTGTTTTAATGTGTTTTGCACTGGTTTTCAATGTTGGGAAATGGTTATTTTTCATCAGTCATTATTGATAGAGTAAACTATACAGTTAGTCTCTGTGATTTACTTAAAATTATACAAGTAGTCCTTTTCTTTTTTAAATTACGTTGATCATCCCTATGGTTTGATAAATCCAAGGCGCTTGTCCTATAGCTAACGCTAGTTAAATATACCCGTTAAATAATTACATGTGCTAAGCACATGGACAATACAGTAATTTTATCTATTAACTCCAAATAGAATAGAATCATCACACGTTATGATTATTTGAAGTTTTACAAGATTCTGTATTGTTTCCTTTTTTTTTTTCCTTCAGAAAAAGCCAATAATAAATTAATAATTAATAATATAATTACATTAGTAATTAGTACTCCGTAATATAATTACATTGGTAAAGTCATACTATATGCATATGCATATTTACAGGAATGAAACAATATTAGCATCAGTCATTTCAGCCCACACCCCTTCTCTACAAAAACACACTTTGATACACATTTAAAATCATCATCATCGTCATCATCTTCTTAAAATCATCATCATCATCATCCTATAATACTCATGTACAAAAAAATTCTTGAAAGTTCCTCCATCTTCAACATCTGTACCGCCATTGTCGCAGGAGCAATTGTCGCCACCACCACCGCCAGGTCTTGGTACCGATCAAATCCACAACCAGTTCTGACTTCCGAGGTTAAATGGGCATCGGTGTGAAACTCCAGTCACCACCGATTTTAAATCTGAAACAAGATATGAGCAACAATACGAAGTGGAGTTCTCATCAAAGCAATAAACCGGTGGTTTGAAACTTCAAACTTTGAACCACCATGGTTTCCAATGAGGTTTGAAACCCTTCGATTTCAGATCTACAAAAATGGGTATTGAGTTTATATTTAACAGATCTAAAAAATGGGTACTGATTTTTTATTTTTATTTGGAGCTTAGATAATGTGGGATGATGATGATGAATTGATGATGATTTAAGATAATAATGATGATAACGTAGGATGAAGAAGATGATATAGCAATAATTTGTTTTGTTGTTTCAATATTTTCTACTGCTAGAAAATAGAGATGAATTGAATTCAATCAGAGAGATGAATGGAATGTATCTTGTGATTATATTTATATTGAGGGTTATTTACTTTTCAAAAAAAAAAAAAAAAAAAATTTATATTGAGGGTTATGTTATAAGACATAAAAAAGTGGCCGACAAATTTGTACATAAAGTCAAAAAGCAAATCCTATTTGATATCTCATGAATGAATTGTACAGTGGAATTTGAGTAGTATAAATAAGGATCGATGAATGTAAATCAAATGTACCAAAAAATTATAATATACTCTCTCCCTCTCTTTTATCTTCTAATAATCAATAGCCTACAGTCAAGAACCAGACCACTAAAGGTAGTTATACTGCTAAATTATAACACGTTATCAGCACGATTATCTCAACATTTATACTAAATATGGTTAGCCCTGTCACCTAACTAATACATGGTCGGTTATACCACCTAAATGATATATGGTCGACACTGTCGCCTAATTTACATTTATGTTATCTAACATTTATTTATGTATACTAACATTTACATTTATGTTATCTAACATTTATTTATGTATACTAACATTTACAGTTATGTTCACTAACATTTATATTTATGTTATATATGGTCGGTTATACCGCCTGAATTATATTTCTGTAATCTAATTCTTATTAACTTCACTAACATTTATATTTATGTTATCTAACATTTATGATTACTTATGCAATTAATCATTATTTATTTCATGCATACTAATGTTTATTTTTATTTGAGCCTTCGGGGTCACACACATATACACCGAGACGTCAAATAAAATATATATATGATGTATATATATTACTCAAGTAACAAAATAGTAAATCGAAATTAATTCATTTACTATTCATATGAATAGTAAATGAAACGAAATTAATTAATTTACTATTCACATGAAAGTGACATGATAGAAATTATTAATTATAAGTTACATAACATACCCCTAAAGTATTTGAAAAATACGACTTTTTAAATACATAAGATTTTCAAAATCAACAAGTTGATAAATTGATCTCATATATATACTCCGTATCTTTTTGAAAGATTTTGTCTTTTGTTTTTTTTTTTCTTTACATATGATATAAAAAAAAAATCTTGTCCTTTATATTACTCATACGCGTTTTGATATAGTGACTTTATTCGTTAACGTCAACTAACGACGTTACAACGGTCATATATACATAACGATTGTTAACGTCAACTGACGACGTTACAACAACTATATTTTTCAAATATAAATTAAACATCCCCGTTTTCACATTTTCACAAATCAATCTTCATTTTCTCAAATTACTACTCTCAAATTTTTTTTTAAAAAAGATGATTAACTCAAGGATGATTTTTCCTACTGTATTGGTCATAATAGCTATCATCCTTGTTGCTTGTACACCATTAGATGAACCTATATTTTATCCTTCCCTTATGATTTTATTATTTGTAATCATACCATTATTCCTTTGTTTGCTACTTATGAATCTAAACTAATTCTAATTTCATGTTGTTATTTGTCTATGAAAAAAATTGATTATGATTATGATTTATGTTGTTCATCTTTCTGAAAATAGAAAATGTCAAACTTATCAAAGCTTGAGTTTGATGCCTTAGACGTATCGGGAACAAACTACACATCATGGGTTATGGACGTAGAAATAAATCTTGGATCATTGGGTATTCTAGAAACTTTAAAAGAAAACAATACTTGTTCCGATCAAGATAAATTAAAATCAATTGCTTTTATTCGCAAACATATTGATACCACCTTAAAACATATGTTTCTCACTATCAAAGATCCACATGTTTTATGAGAAAGTATCAAGAGTAGATTCGATAATCAAAAGGAAATATTACTCCCAGCTGCGAGGGAAGAATGGAGAAATCTAAGGTTCCAATATTTCAAAAGGGTAAGTGAATACAGCTCGGCCATGTTCAAGATCCGTTTAAAGCTTCAATTCTGTGGTCAAGAAATAAGTGATGCTGATATGATGGAGAAAACTTTCTCCACAATGCATTCTGCAAACATAACTGTGCAAGAAAATTTAAGATTGCAGAATTATAAAACTTTTTCCAAACTTCAAACTTATCTCTTAGTTGCAGAAGTTAATAAAGAATTACTGATGAAAAATCAAGAATCTCGTCCTACCGGTGCGCTAGCATTTCCTGAAGCTAATGTTATTAACAATAATAATAATAAAAGAAGAAATGCACATGGACGAGGGCGTGGACAAGGTCGTAGCCATATTGGCCAAAACCATCATCATGGAAATTACCATAACAATAATAAAAATCATAATTATGTTTGAAATTACCCTTATGGTAATGGTCGTGGTGGTGGTCGTGGTCGTGGTGGTCGTGGTCGTGGACAAAGAAATAATAATCCACAAAATTATAAAATCCAAACACCATACAATCCCACAAATCACAATGTTGAAGAAGGCTCTTCAAAGAATGTTGAAGATTCTTGTTACCGATGTGGTAAAATTGGCCACTGGTCTAAAAACTGCCGAACAAATCAACATTCTGTTAATCGGTATCAAGAATCCCTAAAGGGAAAAGGAAAAGAAGCAAATCTTGTGGATGACCTTGATACAAAAATCACTGAACCAACTTGTGACTACTTTAATGAATAAATTTCTAATATCTATATATATATATAGATATCCTATTATATGTTCTCGTTAAATAAATGGTTGTAGATTTTCAATCTACACCATATCTAGTTTACTACATATTTCCTTATTATATGCTATCGTTTGTAACATGTTTTGAATGTAATATATTGATGAATTATGTACTCATTATTTGTTTCTCATATTTTTTTTTTGAAGTTCACGATGTATACTTCCGGAGTAAGAAATCAGTCAAATGGTGGAGATATTTGTATTGCAGACAGTGGTGCTACTCACACCATACTCAAATCTAAAAAATATTTCACAGACTTGAAAGCAACGGAAGGAACTATACATACTATATCAGGTCCTGTGGACTTAATAAAAGGAATGGGAAAGGCAAAATTCATGTTACCAAATGGTACGAATTTTATGATAAATAATGCCTTATTTTCTCCCATGTCAAAGAGAAATTTGTTAAGTTTCTCTGACATATACCAAAATGGATATGATTATCAGTCAGTGACAACAGAAAATGAAAAATATTTAAGTATCACTAACAAGAATCGTGTAATTGAAAAACTACCAAGACTTCATTCTGGTTTACATTATACACATATAAATATACCTGGAGTAAATGTGGTAGTTAAAGAAAAATCATGTGATCCTGTAATGATTAGTTTGTGGCATGAGAGATTAGGCCACTCAGGATCAACAATGATGAAACGAATAATACAAAATACACATGGACATCCATTGGCGGATCAAAGGATCCCTCATGATGCACTTATCCCATGTACATCATGCTCACTTGGAAAGTTGATAATAAGACCATCACCTCTTAAGGTTGAAAAAGAATCACCAATGTTTCTTGAAAGAATTCAAGGTGATATATGTGGACCAATTCATCCACCATGTGGACCATTTAGATATTTTATGGTTCTAATAGACGCATCTAGTAGATGGTCTCATGTTTGTCTATTATCAAGTCGAAATATGGCATTTGCAAAATTTCTTGCTCAAATTATTAAATTGAGAGCACATTTCCCTGATTATACTATTAAAAGGGTGAGACTAGATAATGCCGGTGAGTTTACGTCTCAAGCATTTAATAACTTTTGCATGTCTATTGGGATTATTGTTGAACATCCCGTTGCCCATGTGCATACACAAAATGGTTTAGCTGAATCATTAATTAAACGATTGCAGCTAATAGCTAGACCATTGATAATGCGAACAAAACTCCCAGTATATGTATGGGGCCATGCAATTTTGCATGCTGCATCATTGATTCGCATTAGACCAAGTGCAAGTCATACATATTCTCCCTTGCAACTTGCTTTTGGCCATCAGCCAAATATTTCCCACCTTAGAACATTTGGTTGTGCGGTTTATGTCCCTATCGCACCACCACAATGCACTAAAATGGGTCCTCAAAGAAGGATGGGAATATATGTTGGATATGAAACATCTTCAATAATAAGATATATTGAACCCATGACGGGTGATGTTTTTACAGCACGTTTTGCTGATTGTCACTTTAATGAAACATTATTCCCTAGATTAGGGGGAGAAATAAAAAATAAAGAAAATGATGTTTTATGGTGTGAACCTCAATTAATGTATCTTGATCCTCGCACAAAAAAATGCGAGACCGAAGTTCAAAAAATAATGCATATGCAAGAACTTGCGAATAAATTGCCGGATGCATTTACAGATACAAAAAGAGTGACTAAATCATATATACCAGCAGCAAATGCTCCAGCTCGAATTGAAATTCCAAAAACTGGCAATAATGTCATTCTTGAGTCTTTGTCACGCCAAAAACGTGGGAGACCAATTGGTTCCAAAGATAAAAATCCTCGAAAAAGAAAATCAGCTGATAATAAGGTAAAAGAAAGTGTTCAAGAAGAACTACAAATCAATACTCCTTCTGCAGAGGAGATTGATGATGTCAATACGGAATTTTCAATCAATTATGCACATTCAAAAATATTATGGAACCGAAATGAAATGAAAAATCTTGATGAGATATTTTCATATAATGTTGCATATGACATCATGAATGATGATGATGATCCAGAACCAAAATCTGTCATAGAATGTCAAAATAGACATGATTGGGATCATTGGAAAGGAGCAATACGAGCCGAATTTGAATCGCTCAATAAAAGAAAAGTTTTCGGATCTATCATTCTCACACCTAAAGATGTGAAACCTGTGGGATATAGATGGGTTTTTGTGCGAAAAAGAAATGAGAAAAATGAAGTTACAAGGTATAAAGCTAGACTTGTAGCTCAAGGTTTTTCTCAAAGACCAGGAATTGATTATGAGGAAACTTATTCTCCTGTTATGGATGCAATTACTTTTAGATACTTAATCAGCCTGGCAGTTTCTAAAAATTTAGAAATACATCTTATGGATGTTGTGACTGCTTATCTTTATGGATCACTTGATAGTGATATATATATGAAGATACCTGAAGGATTTAAGGTATCAGAAGCAACCAATGCAAAACCCAAAGAAATGTACTCAATCAAGTTACAAAGGTCTTTATATGGGTTGAAACAATCGGGTCGCATGTGGTATAAACGATTAAGTGATTACTTGATAAGCAAAGGGTATACTAATAATCTTATTTGCCCATGTGTTTTCATTAAGAAAACAACATCCGGATATGTGATCATAGCTGTTTATGTTGATGATCTTAATATCATAGGTACAAATAAAGAGATCCATGAAGCCATTCAACTTCTAAAGAAAGAATTTGAAATGAAAGATCTCGGAAAAACCAAGTATTGCCTTGGTTTACAAATTGAACATATGCCTAATGGTTTACTTGTACATCAAACAACATATACTGAAAAGATTTTAAAACGTTTTAATATGGACAAGGCAAAACCATTAAGTACTCCTATGGTTGTTAGATCACTTAATGTTGACACTGATCCATTTCGTCCCTGTGAAGACCATGAAGATATCCTGGGACCAGAAGTACCATATCTTAGTGCAATTGGAGCTCTTATGTATCTTACAAATTGTACAAGACCTGATATTTCTTTTGCAGTTAATTTGTTGGCAAGGTTCAGCTCAGCTCCTACCAAAAGACACTGGAATGGGATCAAACACATATTTCGATACCTTCGAGGAACTACTGATTTAGGATTATTTTATTCTAACGAATCAAAACAAGATTTGGTTGGTTATGCAGATGCAGGTTATTTATCTGATCCACATAAAGCTAAATCTCAAAATAGATATGTATTCCTAAATGGAGGTACCGCAATATCATGGCATTCTCAAAAACAAACACTTGTTGCAACATCATCAAATCATGCCGAAGTGATTGCATTACATGAAGCTACTCGGGAATGTTTTTGGTTGAGATCAATGACACAATTCATTACTGATTCTTGTGGACTGGAACGCGATAAAAGTCCAACAACTATCTATGAAGATAATGCAGCTTGCATAGCACAGATGAAAGAAGGGTATATCAAAAGTGACCGAACAAAACACATACCTCCTAGATTCTTCCCATACACTCAAAATCTCATTAAGGACAACCAGATTGAAATGAGATATGTGCAGTCTAGCAAAAACTCTGCTGATCTTTTCACGAAAGCACTTCCAACTGCTATTTTCAGAACACACGTTCATAACATTGGCATGAGACATGTTCAAAAGATGTAACAACTGAAGCAATGTCTACTTGAGGGGGAGTCAACTCCATGCTGCACTCTTTTTCCCTTAGCTAACGTTTTTTCCCACTGGGTTTTCTTTAGCAAGGTTTTTAACGAGGCAGTAACTTATAGTTGATCTCTGTCATAACCCGTCCTTAACCATAAGAACGAGTTAGATAACGTATGATTTCATTGCGAGGTATTGACCTCTATATGCGACATTTTTAAAAGAACAACTGCATTTATTTTACATTACAAACCATAACTCTTATATTAATACAAGCTTTAGACAATATAAAGATGATTATCGTTTAGTGATAATCTTAGACTTACAAACTTTACATGTGATGATAACAATACGATTTCTAGCATATTTTACATTACAATTCCTCGGATATGCAGTTTTATTTTTGACACAAATATGCATACTCAAGATCTTGCTTAAATTCAACATACTGCAGCGGAAGCTTTTAGTTATCACCTGAGAATAGACATGTTTAAAACGTCAACATAAAGTTGGTGAGATATAGGTTTAATGCCGGCAGCAATATATATATAGACCACAAGATTTCATATATAAACATTTTAATAAAAATATTCTAAGTGGTTGAGCACTTGGTAACCATACTTAACATTTAATCACGTCGCATACTCCCTTTATTATGAAATCTTACTACACCGTACCAAGTGTAGTCACGAAACGAAGTACTGTGCAACCGTTGAATACTGGTCGTCCAGTCCGGTTGGGGTTGTCAGGCCCGATAGATCTATCAACAGGATTCGCGTTTACAATACCGCTGTAAATAACAGTTACCAAGCTACAGGGAAGTATGCCAGTGGTATAACTCAACGTAGAATATATTTTTCAGTTACTTGTGTCCATAACGTAAAACATAAAATACATGTATTCTCATCCCGAAATACTTAGAGTTTAAAAGTGGGACTATATACTCACTTTTGTCTTGAAGATATGTAATTTCGACTTGGTCTCCGATTGATATCACGAACCTATCCATATATAATTTATCAATATATTTTCATTTTAAACAAACGTCACATATATATACTTATAATACTTTTAATAATTCCTTAGTCCGTAGTTAGCAGTCCGATGTTAGTAATTCAATTTTAATGGTTCATTTTTAGGTGTTTAATAAACCCCCAACGAAATAAATAAAACCCCCATCGTATATGTATTGGTCGAGATTAATCTTGACCCACGGTACCGGTGTTGTCAAATGACGTGTTGCGTACATAAAGTACCGGTGTTGTCAAATGACGTGTTGCGTACAATCATGGGATCTTATGATTAATCTTCTCGTATTGTTTACGGGTGATCCTGAACCATATAAAATTAAATTATGAGTACATATATATAAAATATCATGTTATTTTAAAAAGATGTGATTTATTTAATTTTCTCCAATTATTTTCGTAGCTAAACTAGTCTTGGATATCCGATTTTGTTTTGGTCGTAGTTTCTTCGTTACAACTCCGTTTTCGTTGGTTCAACTTGCCGCTTCCTTGGATCGAGTCCCTCTTTAAGAATATGAACTGTAAATACCTTAGTTTGTATTCGAAATCACAGGTCATAGGTCAAACTTTAGTGAAACTTATGAAGTTGATCATTTTCCATCATGTAAACAACCTTAAATGATTATTTTTCTAAAAATACTTATACTTTGAGTTAAATCATGAAATTTTTATGTCTTAACATATTCATAGTAAATATCAATTTTCCAGAAAATAAGCCTCCAATTCAAAGTTCAAAATAGTTTTTAATTATCCAACCCAAAACAGCCCCCGGTTACACTCCGACGTCGTAAAAACAGTTTTTAAGGTAATCTTTGAAAAACCAAGTTATACCTTGTTAAGTTAACATATATTTAAGTTATATTACAGGTCTTGAAGTATTTTAAAAGTTAAGTTAGAAGGATCTATTTAGTTTGCAAACAAGTTTGAAAATATTCAAACTATGTTCTTGTTGTTAAAATCTTATACCACAAAATAAGATAGCTATATATATATGAATCGAATAAGGTTATGAACAAAGTTACTACCTCAAGTTACTTGGACAAGATTGCTGTAAAAGAGGAGTAAGAACCTAGAACCAAAAGGGTGATGGAATTGGATGAAAGATTGGAAGTAAACTTGTGTTCTTGGAAGGATTCTTGAAGTGTTTTTGTAAGAGTTTTCTTATGGTGATTAAGTGATGTTTTTATGGCTAGATCTTCATGGATATTAGCTGAATGGTTATGGAGGTTAAGGCTCTTAAAAGTGTGTGTGTTTTAGTTAAAGGAAATGTGTAGTAAAATGAAAATGGAATGGAGTATAAATGGTGGTGTAAAAGGTGTATAAGTTTGTAATTTTGTGAAAAAATCTTTTAATCATGTGAAATTGTCATACTAGATAACAAAAGTAGTTACCTTATACATAAGGCATTGAACAAGGGCTGGTTGGTGGTGATTTGATGTGTATATACCAATAGTAAATACGTATAGAGGTTAGGTATGATACGAGTACATGTACTCTAGATATACGTATAGAAATCTTGTGAAAAATGGAATGAGAATTCAAATATAGCTATCTTTTGTGAATATACTTATATTGTTTTATGTATTTAAGTCCTTAAAAGTGATTAAATACATTACTTATACGATATATGTATAAACATTATAGGTCATAAGTATTTATGTCAAATAACGTTACGTATGGTTATCGTTTTGAAAACTTAGGTTAGTAGTTTCAAAATATACTTGTAACTTATTGTTATTAATACAAAATGAGGTATTAAAACATTCTTAGATCATGTTAAATATGTATATATACATATATATACACAAACGTATAATTATCATATGTTATATAGTTCGTGATATCATCGGTCAAACTAGACGGTCAAACGTTGTGTAAAACTCTTTTCGAAGACATAAGTCTCAACAATTTGGATTGATTGTCATGTTGGTAAGGTTTAATTTATGTAAATATTAATCTTATAAGTATAGAATGATCGAAAAAGTGCGGGTCATTACAGTACCTACCCGTTAAATAAATTTCGTCCCGAAATTTTAAAATTGTACCTATTTTGCGTCATCGGGAAACAAGTGTGGATACTTTTGTTTCATTTGATCCTCTCGTTCCTAAGTAAACTCAGGACCTCTTCGAGCATTCCAACGAACCTTAACGATCGGTATGTTGCTCTGCTTGAGCCGTTTAACTTCACGATCCATGATTTCGATTGGTTCTTCGATGAATTGTAGTTTCTCGTCGACATGGATTTCTTCAAGAGGAATGGTGAGGTCTTCCTTTGCAAGACACTTCTTAAGGTTTGAGACGTGAAAAGTATTATGTACTCCGGCGAGTTGTTGCGGTAACTCGAGTCGATAAGCTACCGGTCCAATGCGTTCGATGATCTTGAACGGGCCTACATACCTTGGGTTTAGTTTACCCCTTTTTCCAAAACGTATTACACCTTTCCAAGGTGACACCTTTAACATAACCATGTCACCGATCTGAAACTCTAATGGTTTCCTTCGGACATCGGCGTAGCTCTTTTGGCGACTACGGGCTGTTTTCAATCTCTCCTTGATTTGTACTATCTTCTCAGTCGTTTCGTGTATGATCTCGGGACCAGTTAATTGTCGATCTCCTACTTCATTCCAACAAATAGGAGATCTACACTTCCTTCCGTACAATGCTTCGAATGGCGCAGCTTTAATGCTCGCATGATAACTATTATTATACGAGAATTCTGCTAATGGTAGATATTTATCCCATCCGTTTCCAAAATCGATCACACATGCCCTGAGCATGTCTTCAAGAGTCTGAATTGTTCTTTCACTCTGCCCGTCGGTTTGCGGATGATATGCGGTGCTCATATCCAAACGAGTTCCTAGGGCCTCCTGTAGTGATTGCCAGAACTTTGATGTAAATCTACTATCACGATCGGATATAATGGAAATAGGTATTCCATGCCTTGAAACTATTTCCTTTATATATAATCGTAATAATTTCTCCATTCTATCTGTTTCCTTTATAGGCAAGAAATGTGCAGATTTGGTAAGACGATCAACAATTACCCAAATGGTGTCATGTCCCCAGGCAGTCTTTGGTAACTTCGTGATGAAATCCATGGTAATACCATCCCATTTCCATTCTGGGATTTCTGGTTGTTGAAGTAACCCTGACGGCTTCTGGTGTTCTGCTTTGACCTTGGAACAAGTTAAACATTCCCCAACATATGTTGCAACGTCTGTCCTTAAATTAGGCCACCAATAATGTGTCTTAAGATCTTGATACATCTTTCCAACTCCGGGATGTATCGAGTATCTTGTCTTATGTGCCTCGTTCAATATCAACTTCCTTAATCCACCCAACTTTGGTACCCAAATACGATTTGCAAAATATCGAATTCCATCTTCCCGCATAACGAGTTGCTTCTCATACTTCTTCATTATTTCATTTCCTATATTTTCTTTAGTAAGTGCTTCTCGTTGAACTTCTTTGATTTGTGAGTTGAGATTCATGCGAATTTTTATGTTCATCGCTCGTACTCGAATTGGTTCTCGTTCCTTTCTGCTTAGAGCGTCGGCCACCACGTTCGCTTTCCCGGGATGATAACGAATTTCACAATCATAGTCATTTATTAACTCAACCCACCTACGTTGCCTCATGTTCAGCTGTTTTTGATCGAAAATATGTTGAAGGCTTTTATGATCAGTAAACACAGTGCATTTAACCCCATACAAGTAGTGTCTCCATATCTTCAATGCAAACACGACTGCTCCCAGTTCTAGATCATGCATCGTATAATTCCGCTCGTGAATCTTTAATTGTCGGGATGCGTATGCAATAACTTTCTTCCATTGCATAAGAACGCAACCAAAACCTTGTCGCGAAGCGTCACAATATATTTCAAAATCATCGTTCCCTTCTGGTAACGATAAAATAGGCGTTGTAGTCAACTTCTTTTTCAGTAATTGAAATGCACTCTCCTGCTCAGAAGTCCATTCATATTTCTTCCCTTTTTGCGTTAACGCTGTCAACGGCTTAGCTATTCGGGAAAAATCTTGAATAAACCTTCTATAATAACCGGCTAAACCCAAAAATTGGCGTATCTGCATTGGTGTCTTAGGAGTCTCCCATTTTTCAATGGCTTCAATTTTTGCTGGATCAACCTGAATTCCTTTGTTACTAACAACGTGGCCAAGAAATTGCACTTCTTTCAACCAGAAAGCACATTTAGAAAATTTAGCATATAGCTGTTCTTTTCTCAACAACTCTAATATCAACCTTAAATGCTGCTCATGCTCTTGCTCACTCTTGGAATAGATAAGAATATCATCAATGAAAACAATAACAAACTTATCTAAATACGGACTACAAACTCGATTCATGAGGTCCATGAATACAGCTGGCGCATTTGTCAACCCAAACGGCATGACCAAAAATTCGTAATGACCGTAACGTGTCCGAAAAGCAGTTTTCGGTATATCTTCTTCTTTGACACGTAATTGATGATAGCCCGATCTTAGGTCAATTTTCGAGTACACACATGATCCTTGGAGTTGATCAAATAAGTCGTCAATTCTCGGTAGTGGATACCGATTCTTGATAGTTAACTTATTTAATTCACGATAATCTATACACATTCGGAAAGATCCGTCTTTCTTCTTGACGAATAAAATTGGAGCTCCCCACGGTGAAGTACTTGGTCGTATGAATCCACGATCCAGTAATTCTTTTAACTGACTCTGAAGTTCTTTTAACTCGGACGGTGCAAGTCTATATGGAGCACGGGCAACTGGTGCAGCTCCTGGTACTAAATCTATTTGAAATTCTACAGATCTAAATGGAGGTAATCCCGGCAACTCTTCCGGAAAAACTTCAAGAAAATCTCTTGCCACAGGCACGTCGTTGATGCACTTCTCTTTTTCTTTCTTTTCGACTTTATTAACATGTGCTAGAATAGCATAACATCCCTTTTCTAAACACTTCTTGGCTTTCAAACAGCTAATGAGTTTTAGCTTTGAGTTACCCTTCTCTCCATAAATCATCACCGGCATTTTATCCTTACAAGGAATGCGAATTGCCTTCTTGGCACACACAACTTCTGCTCCTACTTTGGACATCCAGTCCATACCGACTATTACATCAAAACTTCCTAATTCTACGGGTATTAAGTCAATTTTAAATGTTTCTCCGACTAAATTTATTTTACAATCACGGCAAATTTTATCGGCTTTAATTAGTTTACCATTAGCTAACTCAATCATGTACTTAGCATCTAGAGGTAATGATGAACAATTTAATTTAGCGTAAAAACCTATACTCACGTAACTTCTATCGGTACCAGTATCAAATATAATAGATGCGGATAAGTTATTAATGGTAAACGTACCCGTAACAAGCTCTGGGTCTTCACACGCCTCTCTAGCATTAATAACAAATGCTCTTCCACGTGCAGATCCATTATTCTTCTCTGGATTCGGACACTGGCTCTTATAGTGACCTTGTTTTCCACACCCATAACAAGTAATGGTAGCCAAAGCAGTTCTATTTGCATTGGTGGCAGGAGTCTTAGTACCATTTGTATTTGTAACGAGAGCCCTACAATCTTCAGCAAGATGACCCTGTCGATTACACTTGTTGCATACCACACTACAGTAACCAAAATGATGTTTGTGGCATCGGTTGCATAAAGGACTTTGTCCTTTGTAACCAAAACCTGAACCACTACCCGCACCTTTCGTGGTTTCTTGTTTCTTAAAAGATTGTTGTTGGTTACCTCGATCATAATTTCCATTCCACTTTCTTTTGTTACCTGATACCTTCACATCAGTATTGGATACTTTCTTATCCATGATGACCTGATCCATTAGCTCGTTTGCCATGGTTATAGCTTCATGAATTGTCTTAGGTTTCGATGCTGTAACATTTGCCTTGACCTTTTTGGGCAAACCATCTTTGTACATTTCAATCTTCCGTTCTTCGGTTGGGACCAATTCAGGACATAGCAAAACTAATTCCATGAATCGCTGATTGTAGTTGGTGATTTCAGTACCAATAACCTTCAGACTTCGTAATTCATCTTCCAACTTCCTAACCTCGTTCCTTGGACAATATTCGTTGATTAACATTGTTTTGAATTCTTCCCATGGAGTATCATAAGCTACATCTCCTCCTACAGCCTTCACAAAATTTTTCCACCACGTGAGTGCACTATCTTGTAAAGTGCACGATGCATACTTGGTCATGTCCTTTTCAACACAACCACTGATTTTAAACACAGTCTCCATCTTTTCTATCCACCGGGTTAAACCGATCGGTCCTTCCGTTCCACTGAATGATGAGGGCTTGCAAGCTTGAAACGTCTTGTAGGTGCATCCCATATGAGGATTTGGGTTAACTGCAGCAGCTCTTGCAGCTTCGACCCATAACATTCTGTCATTGACTCGCTGGTTGATGAATTCCTCGACTTCTTGTTCCGTCATTCGATTCAATCGCGCCATTTCCTAATGAAAGAAAATAATTATTCACATGGAATATTATAGATGTAGTGTGTATTTATAGTACATTATAGCTTGTTAATAATATGAACTAGGTATTATTATAAAAGCCTTTTCTTCTTATTAGCGTTTTATAATTATATCTAGGGTAGTACCTACCCGTTAATGTTCATACTTAATAGCTTAGTACAGAACCAATTACTACAATCTAAATAATACTTAACCATGGAAAATTATTGCATTTCATACTTCACTATTTTACATATGCTTATCTTACATCGAACATTAAGCAAACCACTCTAATAATATTATACAAAACATTATATGATCCCATGGTTTAATACGGCAGCGCATCGTTTGGTCTATTTTCTAGGACGTTTAGGTTCAAGGAATGGCCTAACGCTTATCCTAGCTGTCTGCCTATATTTTGGCGGTGGGGCTGAAGAACTGGATGCCGGGATAGAACGAATAGGTATAGCGGGAATAGGGGTGGTAGTGTTTAGTGGAGTTGGTGCCACATCATCCTCACTAAACTCGGGATTTGAATTTTCTAATTCATTAGCCTTTCGTTTCTTTCCTAATTCGAACTTGTCTTTCGTAATTTCCTGTATTTCTTCCTCGGGTTCACTTTCCTCCTCGGGTTCACTTTCCGGGTTCCCTATAGTTGGTTCATCCGGAATTTGTGAGTCTTCCCCAAATATATTATTTTCGTCATCGGATAGGTTAATGACTGAAACGCCATCTGAAGATTCTGATTCGGAGTCGCTGAATGTGATAATAAGTTTCGAGCCCGACATCTATCACATAACAACTAACCCATTAGTACTACATAATATTTACATATAAATTTTAACCAACAATGATAAGCAATGGTTTTTAAATCAGACCCGGTCAAAGTCCAGACTTACTAATGTATCCTAACGACTTATCAATTAGACACACTAATGCAAACCTGGTTCGCTAAGACCACCGCTCTGATACCACATGTCATAACCCGTCCTTAACCATAAGAACGAGTTAGATAACGTATGATTTCATTGCGAGGTATTGACCTCTATATGCGACATTTTTAAAAGAACAACTGCATTTATTTTACATTACAAACCATAACTCTTATATTAATACAAGCTTTAGACAATATAAAGATGATTATCGTTTAGTGATAATCTTAGACTTACAAACTTTACATGTGATGATAACAATACGATTTCTAGCATATTTTACATTACAATTCCTCGGATACACAAATATGCATACTCAAGATCTTGCTTAAATTCAACATACTGCAGCGGAAGCTTTTAGTTATCACCTGAGAATAGACATGTTTAAAACGTCAACATAAAGTTGGTGAGATATAGGTTTAATGCCGGCAGCAATATATATATATAGACCACAAGATTTCATATATAAACATTTTAATAAAAATATTCTAAGTGGTTGAGCACTTGGTAACCATACTTAACATTTAATCACGTCGCATACTCCCTTTATTATGAAATCTTACTACACCGTACCAAGTGTAGTCACGAAACGAAGTACTGTGCAACCGTTGAATACTGGTCGTCCAGTCCGGTTGGGGTTGTCAGGCCCGATAGATCTATCAACAGGATTCGCGTTTACAATACCGCTGTAAATAACAGTTACCAAGCTACAGGAAAGTATGCCAGTGGTACAACTCAACGTAGAATATATTTTTCAGTTACTTGTGTCCATAACGTAAAACATAAAATACATGTATTCTCATCCCGAAATACTTAGAGTTTAAAAGTGGGACTATATACTCACTTTTGTCTTGAAGATATGTAATTTCGACTTGGTCTCCGATTGATATCACGAACCTATCCATATATAATTTATCAATATATTTTCATTTTAAACAAACGTCACATATATATACTTATAATACTTTTAATAATTCCTTAGTCCGTAGTTAGCAGTCCGATGTTAGTAATTCAATTTTAATGGTTCATTTTTAGGTGTTTAATAAACCCCCAACGAAATAAATAAAACCCCCATCGTATATGTATTGGTCGAGATTAATCTTGACCCACGGTACCGGTGTTGTCAAATGACGTGTTGCGTACATAAAGTACCGGTGTTGTCAAATGACGTGTTGCGTACAATCATGGGATCTTATGATTAATCTTCTCGTATTGTTTACGGGTGATCCTGAACCATATAAAATTAAATTATGAGTACATATATATAAAATATCATGTTATTTTAAAAAGATGTGATTTATTTAATTTTCTCCAATTATTTTCGTAGCTAAACTAGTCTTGGATATCCGATTTTGTTTTGGTCGTAGTTTCTTCGTTACAACTCCGTTTTCGTTGGTTCAACTTGCCACTTCCTTGGATCGAGTCCCTCTTTAAGAATATGAACTGTAAATACCTTAGTTTGTATTCGAAATCACAGGTCATAGGTCAAACTTTAGTGAAACTTATGAAGTTGATCATTTTCCATCATGTAAACAACCTTAAATGATTATTTTTCTAAAAATACTTATACTTTGAGTTAAATCATGAAATTTTTATGTCTTAACATATTCATAGTAAATATCAATTTTCCAGAAAATAAGCCTCCAATTCAAAGTTCAAAATAGTTTTTAATTATCCAACCCAAAACAGCCCCCGGTTACACTCCGACGTCGTAAAAACAGTTTTTAAGGTAATCTTTGAAAAACCAAGTTATACCTTGTTAAGTTAACATATATTTAAGTTATATTACAGGTCTTGAAGTATTTTAAAAGTTAAGTTAGAAGGATCTATTTAGTTTGCAAACAAGTTTGAAAATATTCAAACTATGTTCTTGTTGTTAAAATCTTATACCACAAAATAAGATAGCTATATATATATGAATCGAATAAGGTTATGAACAAAGTTACTACCTCAAGTTACTTGGACAAGATTGCTATAAAAGAGGAGTAAGAACCTAGAACCAAAAGGGTGATGGAATTGGATGAAAGATTGGAAGTAAACTTGTGTTCTTGGAAGGATTCTTGAAGTGTTTTTGTAAGAGTTTTCTTATGGTGATTAAGTGATGTTTTTATGGCTAGATCTTCATGGATATTAGCTGAATGGTTATGGAGGTTAAGGCTCTTAAAAGTGTGTGTGTTTTAGTTAAAGGAAATGTGTAGTAAAATGAAAATGGAATGGAGTATAAATGGTGGTGTAAAAGGTGTATAAGTTTGTAATTTTGTGAAAAAATCTTTTAATCATGTGAAATTGTCATACTAGATAACAAAAGTAGTTACCTTATACATAAGGCATTGAACAAGGGCTGGTTGGTGGTGATTTGATGTGTATATACCAATAGTAAATACGTATAGAGGTTAGGTATGATACGAGTATATGTACTCTAGATATACGTATAGAAATCTTGTGAAAAATGGAATGAGAATTCAAATATAGCTATCTTTTGTGAATATACTTATATTGTTTTATGTATTTAAGTCCTTAAAAGTGATTAAATACATTACTTATACGATATATGTATAAACATTATAGGTCATAAGTATTTATGTCAAATAACGTTACGTATGGTTATCGTTTTGAAAACTTAGGTTAGTAGTTTCAAAATATACTTGTAACTTATTGTTATTAATACAAAATGAGGTATTAAAACATTCTTAGATCATGTTAAATATGTATATATACATATATATACACAAACGTATAATTATCATATGTTATATAGTTCGTGATATCATCGGTCAAACTAGACGGTCAAACGTTGTGCAAAACTCTTTTCGAAGACATAAGTCTCAACAATTTGGATTGCTTGTCATGTTGGTAAGGTTTAATTTATGTAAATATTAATCTTATAAGTATAGAATAATCGAAAAAGTGCGGGTCATTACAATCTCCAACAAAATAAAATTGTCATCCAAGGGGGAGTGTTATAAGACATAAAAAAGTGGCCGACAAATTTGTACATAAAGTCAAAAAGCAAATCCTATTTGATATCTCATGAATGAATTGTACAGTGGAATTTGAGTAGTATAAATAAGGATCGATGAATGTAAATCAAATGTACTAAAAAATTATAATATACTCTCTCCCTCTCTTTTATCTTCTAATAATCAATAGCCTACAGTCAAGAACCAGACCACTAAAGGTAGTTATACTGCTAAATTATAACAGGTTAAAAATAGAGCTAATTAATAAAATCACTGTATTGCCTATCATGTCCTACTTTACCCACTTATCGCTAGATCTCTCCCTTATAAAATATATGTAATTATTATTATTATTATTATTATTATTATTATTATTATTATTATTATTATTATTATTATTATTATTATTATTATTATTATTATTAATATTAAAAAACTTAAAAGTTTTAAAACTTACAAAAAATTAGTGGGAAGCCTAGAGACAATCTGGGCCCCCACACCTCTAGCAATAGTAAAACATATCCTAGTAATTCTTATGTGGATTGTTATGGTTATTATTATTATTATTATTATTATTATTATTATTATTATTATTATTATTATTATTATTATTATTATTATTATTATTATTATTATTATAAATAATAATTATAATTATAATCTATATCTATATCTATAGTATCTATTGTAATTCTTTAATGATTATGTCATTATTAGGCTATTTTCTTTTGTTAAAAAAATCAAAAAACAAAATAAAAAAATTTAAGTATGGTGGGTGATGTCATTATTCTAAATAATTTTTTATTTTAAAATTAAATCTTATTAATTAATTATTATTATTAAATCTTATTAATAATTATTTTAATTATTAAAATTAAATAATTTTGAATTATTTTACTTAATTATTTTAAATTGATTACGAGAAGGTATAAAAGCTAAGCAGAAGGAAAGCAATTTTAAATTTATATTTTAATTTACACTTTTAAAATAAAATAATAACCAATATTATGTTATGTGGATTGTTTAATATGTCTTTTATGTGTTTGATGAAATATTCAGGTGACGAGTTTCTTTTTTTTTTTTTTTTTTGAAAAGCCAGCAGTATATATTAAAAAAGGAAATATGTACAAGTATGTTCATCACAATGGTAGACCTATGTAGGCCTTCATCACAATACATATACAGATTTACAAGAATTATAGAGTATCACATCATGGTATTCATCCGAAAGTCAGCCTGGTTCCCGGTTGTTCGTGCTTGGAGATCCCAAGTTGATCGGATTCGTAAGCCATTGTATCCATTCCAACGATTTTCTCCTCGAGCGATTAGTGATCCACTCAAATGTTTTGACTTGGATTTCACTTACAACCTTCGAGCTTGCCCATGAGTCATTCCGAAATATTTTTTGATTCCTATTTTTCCATATAAATTACCCGGTGACCCATTCAACCGCTTGCCAGATTTTCTTGTTCCCACCTGTAAGGTTATCTCTACCCGAGCCAGAGAAGTGATTGGATAAGCTAGCGTTATCGGGAGGATTAGACCCCCACCAATTATAGATAGCTTTCCATATGTCCTTCGCCACTTTACACAAGATGATAGCATGCTCCACAGTTTCGATGTAGTCATTGCACATGGGACATAATATAGAGTCTAAATCGATTCCACGTCTATCTAGTTATACTCTAACAGGGATTCTACCTCGCAAGGTTCTCCACACAAAAATACCTATTTTTTGTGGGATATAATTGTTCTTCATCGTTTCCTGATAATGCCCCGATCTCAAAATCAAAAGTTCATCAATTTTTTCAGCCACTAACCTGGAATTATACGAACCAGTGGAATCCAAGGTCCATTCCCAAACAGCAGGCCCTTCACCAAGTGTTGCATTATTGTTGATCATCAGGCTGATTTGTTGCAGCTCCCCTAAAATTCGACCCGAAGGTTCTCTTGACCAGCTCCATGCATACCTTCTTGATTCGGCCGTTCCTTGAATTCTTTCGCTAACGTACACATCCTGATTAGTTTCGAGTCTGAATAGGCGAGGAAACCTATCCTTGAAGGAGGTGCCACCAATCCAGATGTAGTGACCCGAACTTTTCCATGTTTATATATATTAATTGAGATTGATATTTACATGATTAAATGTTTCCAACATGTTAAGCAATCAAACTTGTTACGACTTGATTAAATGAAATATGTTTCATATAGACAATTGACCACCCAAGTTGACAGGTGATTCACGAACGTTAAAACTTGTAAAAACTATATGATGACATATATATGGATATATATATAGTTAACATGATACTATGATAAGTAAATATATCATTAAGTATATTAACAATGAACTACATATGTAAAAACAAGACTACTAACTTAATGATTTTTAAACGAGACATATATGTAACGATTATCGTTGTAAAGACATTTAATGTATATATATCATATTAAGAGATATTCATACATGATAATATCATGATAATATAATAATTTAAAATCTAATTTGATATTATAAACATTGGGTTAACAACATTTAACAAGATCGTTAACCTAAAGGTTTCAAAACAACACTTACATGTAACGACTAACGATGACTTAACGACTCAGTTAAAATGTATATACATGTAGTGTTTTAATATGTATTTATACACTATTGAAAGACTTCAATACACTTATCAAAATACTTCTACTTAACAAAAATTCTTACAATTACATCCTCGTTCAGTTTCATCAACAATTCTACTCGTATGCACCCGTATTCGTACTCGTACAATACACAGCTTTTAGATGTATGTACTATTGGTATATACACTCCAATGATCAGCTCTTAGAAGCCCATGTGAGTCACCTAACACATGTGGGAACCATCATTTGGCAACTAGCATGAAATATCTCATAAAATTACAAAAATATGAGTAATCATTCATGACTTATTTACATGAAAACAAAATTACATATCCTTTATATCTAATCCATACACCAACGACCAAAAACACCTACAAACACTTTCATTCTTCAATTTTCTTCATCTAATTGATCTCTCTCAAGTTCTATCTTCAAGTTCTAAGTGTTCTTCATAAATTCTACAAGTTCTAGTTACATAAAATCAAGAATACTTTCAAGTTTGCTAGCTCACTTCCAATCTTGTAAGGTGATCATCCAACCTCAAGAAATCTTTGTTTCTTACAGTAGGTTATCATTCTAATACAAGGTAATAATCATATTCAAACTTTGGTTCAATTTCTATAACTATAACAATCTTATTTCAAGTGATGATCTTACTTGAACTTGTTTTCGTGTCATGATTCTGCTTCAAGAACTTCGAGCCATCCAAGGATCCGTTGAAGCTAGATCCATTTTTCTCTTTTTTAGTAGGTTTATCCAAGGAACTTAAGATAGTAATGATGTTCATAACATCATTCGATTCATACATATAAAGCTATCTTATTCGAAGGTTTAAACTCGTAATCACTAGAACATAGTTTAGTTAATTCTAAACTTGTTCGCAAACAAAAGTTAATCCTTCTAACTTGACTTTTAAAATTAACTAAATACATGTTCTATATCTATATGATATGCTAACTTAATGATTTAAAACCTGGAAACACGAAAAACACCGTAAAACCGGATTTACGCCGTCGTAGTAACACCGCGGGCTGTTTTGGGTTAGTTAATTAAAAACTATGATAAACTTTGATTTAAAAGTTGTTATTCTAAGAAAATGATTTTTATTATGAACATGAAACTATATCCAAAAATTATGGTTAAACTCAAAGTGGAAGTATGTTTTCTAAAATGGTCATCTAGACGTCGTTCTTTCGACTGAAATGACTACCTTTACAAAAACAACTTGTAACTTATTTTTCCGACTATAAACCTATACTTTTTCTGTTTATATTCATAAAATAGAGTTCAATATGAAACCATAGCAATTTGATTCACTCAAAACGGATTTAAAATGAAGAAGTTATGGGTAAAACAAGATTGGATAATTTTTCTCATTTTAGCTACGTGAAAATTGGTAACAAATCTATTCCAACCATAACTTAATCAACTTGTGTTGTATATTATGTAATCTTGAGATACCATAGACACGTATACAATGTTTCGACCTATCATGTCGACACATCTATATATATTTCGGAACAACCATAGACACTCTATATGTGAATGTTGGAGTTAGCTATACAGGGTTGAGGTTGATTCCAAAATATATATAGTTTGAGTTGTGATCAATACTGAGATACGTATACACTGGGTCGTGGATTGATTCAAGATAATATTTATCGATTTATTTCTGTACATCTAACTGTGGACAACTAGTTGTAGGTTACTAACGAGGACAGCTGACTTAATAAACTTAAAACATCAAAATATATTAAAAGTGTTGTAAATATATTTTGAACATACTTTGATATACATGTATA
The DNA here is from genome assembly GCF_046630445.1 of Rutidosis leptorrhynchoides. Lineage (NCBI taxonomy): Eukaryota > Viridiplantae > Streptophyta > Magnoliopsida > Asterales > Asteraceae > Rutidosis > Rutidosis leptorrhynchoides. The sequence continues at coordinate 37,324,431 of NC_092335.1, read as the reverse complement.
TATTGTTATAGGTTCGTGAATCAACCAGTGGCCAAGTCTTACTTCCCGACGAAGTAAAAATATGTGAAAGTGAGTTATAGTCCCACTTTTAAAATCTAATATTTTTGGGATGAGAATACATGCAGGTTTTATAAATGATTTACAAAATAGACACAAGTACGTGAAACTACATTCTATGGTTGAATTATTGAAATCGAATATGCCCCTTTTTATTAAGTCTGGTAATCTAAGAATTAGGGAACAGACACCTTAATTGACGCGAATCCTAAAGATAGATCTATTGGGCCTAACAAACCCCATCCAAAGTACCAGATGCTTTAGTACTTCGAAATTTATATCATATCCGAAGGGTGTCCCGGAATGATGGGGATATTCTTATATATGCATCTTGTTAATGTCGGTTACCAGGTGTTCACCATATGAATGATTTTTATCTCTATGTATGGGATGTGTATTGAAATATGAAATCTTGTGGTCTATTATTATGATTTGATATATATAGGTTAAACCTATAACTCACCAACATTTTTGTTGACGTTTTAAGCATGTTTATTCTCAGGTGATTATTAAGAGCTTCCGCTGTCGCATACTTAAATAAGGACGAGATTTGGAGTCCATGCTTGTATGATATTGTGTAAAAACTGCATTCAAGAAACTTATTTTGTTGTAACATATTTGTATTGTAAACCATTATGTAATGGTCGTGTGTAAACAAGATATTTTAGATTATCATTATTTGATAATCTACGTAAAGCTTTTTAAACCTTTATTGATGAAATAAAGGTTATGGTTTGTTTTAAAATGAATGCAGTCTTTGAAAAACGTCTCATATAGAGGTCAAAACCTCGCAACGAAATCAATTAATATGGAACGTTTTTAATCAATAAGAACGGGACATTTCACCAGATGTCTTTCCAGAAAAGCGTGTCCCGACCATCACCTATATTTTTCTCAAAAAAAGAGTTAATATCCAAACCAATATTGAGTAACTCAATACCGATTTGGATAATATTACTCCATACAGAACTGCGGACAGCAGATAAGTTAGGATTAGAGTGCCCCAGCCCCCCGTCCCGCCCATAAATACTTTTTATTACGTCGACCCAAAGTGAATCGGGTTCATTCCGAAACCGCCACCACCATTTCCCCAATAATGCCCAATTTTTTGCTTTTAAAGATCCCACGTTTAAACCCCCCTCCCCGTAAGGAATTAAAATGTCATCCCATTTAACCCATGATAATTTTGAGTCCCCACCCGACCCACCCCAAAAGAACTTACGGCGCATACCTTCGAGAAGGTTGACTACGTTGGAGGGAGCACGAAACAACGAGAAGAAATAAAGCGGAAGACTACTCAGGACCGATTTGATAAGAGTTAACCTTCCCCCGAATGACATCGATCTTGCCTTCCAATCCGACAATCGTTTGTTGAATTTATCAATTACCGAACCCCACACATCTTTTTATGAGATTTCTGTCCGATAGGCATACCTAGGTATGTAAATGGCATTTTACCAATCTCACACCCGAATTTGAGAGCCATGGAAACTATATCAGCTTGTGGAATCCCAATGCCATATAACAGACTTTTACTCATGTTGATTTTTAATCCTGAAACTTTCTCAAAGCACGCGAGGGTTTTGTGAACATTTGACACATTTCGGTTATTCCATTCCCCAAAAAATATCGTATCATCAGCAAATTGAAGGTGAGAAATCCGAATTCTATTATCCCCAATACCCACACCTCTTACCAACCCATCCCTGACAGCAATATTAACAAGGATATTAAGGCCTTCGCTTGCAATAATGAATAGATATGGTGATAGGGGATCCCCCTGACGAATACCTTTTTGCAAGTTAAACTCTCTAGTTGGGGACCCATTAACAAGCACGGAGATAGACGCTGATCGTAAGCAAGAATCTATCCATTTCCTCCACTTTATACCAAACCCCATCCTACCCATAATGTCGAAGAGGTATTTCCACCGAACATTATCAAAAGCTTTCTCGAAATCTGCCTTAAATATGAAGCATTTAGCCTTTCTTTTTTTTGACATCATCCACGAGTTCGTTTGCAATTAGAATGCTATCTAGAATTGACCTTCCTTTAAGAAACGCGCTTTGTTCTACACCAATCAGTTTTGAGATGGTACCTTGTAAACGGCTCGAGAGAATTTTCGCGATTATTTTGTAGTAGCTACCAATAAGACTGATCGGACGGTAGTCACGAAGCGAGACAAGGTCTTTAATTTTTGGGGATGAGCGTAATGAACGATGCGTTACAACCCGGTGTGATTACCCCGCATTCCCAGAACCACTGTAGAGCCGTCATTAGGTCTTCTTTTATCAACCACCAGAACTTCCTGAAAAATTTAAAGTTGAATCCGTCCGGTCCCAGGGCTTTTGATGATCTACAGCCTTTAATCGCATTCCATACTTCCTCTTGACTGAAGGGTCGTTCAAGATCAGATGCTTCTTCGTAAAACATAAATTAGTCGGACTTTGTGATTCCACGGGTCATTAACTAAATTACCTTAGCATTTACGTTCACTTAATACATACTCCGTAAAACATATCATTAAACTATTTCGTTTACCACGGGTTATTTCACTAGTTTAATTATATAATTAATTATGATTATGATATTAAGGAAAGCCCCATCCTCGTAAAAGCTAGTCTCAATTATGTGGTTTTCCAATTATCTTGTGCCCCCCGTCGCTCTCTGTTTCGTTTTGCAATTTGCTAATTCACGGTTCATTCGTTTATTCAATTAACATCTCTGTAAGTTAATCAATTCCTTTTATTTATACTTTTCGCAGCATTTTCAATTACTACAATCTAACATTAATATGTGTATGTATATGTAATATCTGTAGATGTTACTATTCACGTGTATTTTTCTCTATAAATGCCGTATTTGATTTACACTCTAATACGGTGTATGTATCGCGTAATGCAATTTGTATAATTGATATGTGGCGCTAGGGTTTATAATATGCTGTGTCACCTGTATCTATTTTCTTCGCGAAGTTAGGGTTTTGTTATATTAATATGTGTATGTATATGTAATATCTCACTATACACGTGTATTTTTATCTATAAATGCCGTATTTGATTTACACTCTAATACGGTGTTAGTATCGTGTAATGCAATTTGTATATTTGATCTGTGACGCTAGGGTTTATGATTTGTTATATCACCTGTATCTATTTTCTTCGCGAAGTTAGGGTTTGTTAGCAAATTGTTTAGGTTTTGTTTTTTGTGTTAGTATGATTTTTCTATTTTATTTTGTTTTTTAAAATTGTGTGTTGTGCAGAGGTGTGTTATACTGATGAGTAACGAAGAAGAGAAGAGGTGTCCTTTGTGTGGTGAAGAGATGGATTTGACTGCTCAAAAATTGAAGCCTTGCAAATGTGGTTATGAGGTCTGCTTTTTTGAACAATTAGAAATCTTTAATACTATTTACTTGTATTGTTTTGGATGCTAATGTTGAAAATAAATACTACTGTAGTATATAGTATGTGATGAAAAGGAATTAGGTTTGTTGTGGTATAGTTACTAAATCTTATTGATTATTAGCTGTAATCTGAGACAGTTACTCGATAGAAGTTTGTGGAATCACTTAATTATCAAGGAATTATTTGAGGCTGAACGATTTGTGCTTGTTCTGAGTTGCACTATATTACATAATTATATTCAATTATGCAGTTTGTGGAATCACTTATCACTTATTAACATTATTATAGTGATTTATAATCTCATGCGTTAAGAGTTTACTTTTAGACTATGATAATTGAATAAAATATACTAACGTGTTGTGTTGTGTTGTATTTCAGGAATCTGTTGGGGGAAACAGCAAAACAGTTATGATTGGTAAGTTATTATTAAGCTTTATTTATGATTTATGATTTATAATGTTTAAGCTTGTTAGAATACATACATACATACATTAATTTATTACTGTGTTAGAATACATTGAATGGAGTATTAAATGTATATATTTAATATATTAGAGGGTACTAGGTTAGTCTCTTGACCTTTCATATGGTCTTCTTTGTATCTTATACTGTATATATGTAGTAGAAGATATAATTTGTAAGATGAGAAATATAAGATATCAATTGAGTTTGTCTTTGTTAACATTCTATCTCAGAGCATGGTTATAAAGTTCTTTATTTATGAATCGATCAAGAAGACCATTTGACGCCTTTTATTTTTTTATTTTTTTTATTTCCTGGTAATCTCGTCTAGTTATTCTGAACAAAACCCGAGTGAGCATTGGTGCATTATGACACTTTAAATTTAAAATCCGAATATGTACAGGGGTTTATTGGGCTGCTTCTATTTCTGGATGTGTTTATTGGCTGGTTTTGGTTTCTGATTTGTTCCCAATCTTCTGATTTGATGAGTTTCTGTTCGGCTATGTATTATTAGGGTATATTTGGGGTTGTTTTTATCTGCATCAGTGTTAAGGGTGTGATTCTGATTTGCTTCAATCAGAATAAATTCCATATTTGGTCCTATTTGGATTTGATGAATATGCTGAAACTTCTTTGTGTGTCAAGAAATGCTCTTGCCAAGGCAAATATGATTAGTTGATCCTTCATCTTTTGATATTTGGTAGGCCCTTGTGAGTCTAATTTTGGTTATTTGGTAGGCCCTTGTGAGTCTAATTTTGGTTGTTGACTATATAGTCCCTGGTTTCGGTTAGTTTTGTAGCCCCGCTAATTTGATTGTGTGATTGTCCCTGGTGAGACGAGTTTTTAGTTTGCCCCCATTGTGAGGCTGACTTGATTATGTGATCGACCCTGGTGAGACGAGTTTAGTTGCCCTGGCTGATTTTGTTAATTAGGAAGCCCATGTGAGGAGGCACGTTTTGGTCAGAATTACCCTCACCAACCAGCTGTAGCTGTATTGATCAGACATACATTGCTTCCAGCTTTACTTATGATGGATGTTTAAGCTAAACAATTGATTTATTATTATCATTATTATTTGATTTAAATTTGTTATTAACAACATGTGTTTTTATTATCTACATGCTTAAGCTAATTACCTTTACATTTCTGTGGTTTGTGTAAGTCCAGATCATGAAGGAGAAACAACCGTGAACAACACGCTCAAGTATGCAAGTTTGGCTTTCAAGAATAAGAACAAACCCATTGTAAGTTTGAGTTTAATTAAAAGAAAAAAAGAAAATATTTTTATTAGATATGTATATATATTTAACCTTTTGTTGTTTTTCATACTATATTCTGTTAGGTAAACAACGTTGGAAATAGGGTTGGAAACAGGGTTGGAAATATGGTTGGTCTTCGGTTGCAGACCATGAGATATGAAATTGGGAGTTTGAAAAACATAATCGAAACTTTACAAGCCGAGTTATCTAAGAAGGAGGTGGATTCAATTGAAGAAATGAATGCAATGAGAGAGGAAAAAAGAGCATTGGAAGCATCAGTGCAAGAAAAAGATGCTGTGATTGAAACTTTAAGAAATGAGATAGAAATCTTGCAGAAGAAGGTTCAAACGATTCTTGGAAAGGAAAAGGAGGTAGATCACTGTGAGTGCTCTTCTCGCGCCACGTGTGTAAGAGGTTGCGAGTGTGTTCAGCAGAACAGGCTATGCTCCACTTCTTGCAGTTGCATTGTAAGAAAGTGTCTTAATCGAGATGATAAAGAGAAGGCGGAATACGCTGCGAAACTCCTTCAGAACGCTGCTAAAGGCCTCGTATCTGAGGTAACTTAAAATAATAATCTGACAATCTATCTAATGTTTTTACCTGTTGGATAACACTAACACTAATGTTTGTTTTGCTGGATGTGCAGATGTAAACAACGCTGCTGCTAAAGGCCTTGGTTTTGTTGTCGTGTCTTGTTTCTGTATGGAAATACCTGTCTAGGATATGCTATGATCTAATTGTCTCTCAAATTTAGAATACCAGAACCTTTGATAGGCTACTTGTTCATTTAGCCTGATGCCCTCTGATGTCTTAATATTGATGATGATGTATGGTAGTGACTGTTTTCTTTGTTGGCCAAATGAAGAAAACATAACAAAGATTTGGTGTATGCAGTTACGGGCGTTATCTACCTGTATCAATTACTCTCTATGTTATGTAATTGCATGCTATCAGATTAGAAAAGCTAATGATATACGTATTACACTTCACTTTCAAATTGATAAAACTATCAAGATTACATCATTAGTTGGTTATATTTTGTACAACATTTATTTATAAGTGGATTATTATGGGGTATTTGATGGTGTTTACTATTTTGTACAACATTTATTTAAGTAGAAAATATTCACACGACTTTAGTATCAATCCAACTACTGATTCTTTATCTACTAATCCATAATTTCCAACAATACGTAACAAGTTTTGAGAATTTTAAAGTGTAGATATTATGTGACTTTTCTGAGGCTTGAACAACGGGGAAGCCAATCTAGGTTTTATTCTGAACAAACAAACAAGCATCCAAATTTATATTTACTAATAAGACTTCCATTGTTCCCATTAGCGTCACTATGAAACAATATTTACTTTAATTTCTCTTACATTTTTACTGAACCTTATATGGTAGATGTTTGAAAAAGCAGTCAAACAAAGTCAACAAAATAAGATTAAAGTAAGGTGAAGTAAGCAACATTAAAATACTTGCATTGGCCACCTCTTTTCATTCTTCCCTTTCGGAGGTAAAAGCCAACACCCCAATCATTTGAATTTTAGCTATAATCTAGCCTGAAAAATATTCATTTTAGACATTAAGCTAAAACATTTTTATTCATATAGAAAGATAATACAGTAAAATTTGTACTTGTTGAACCAGTCACCAGAATTGTACGAGTCACGGTCTAAAGACTTAGAACGCAGTATCTCGTCACCACAATAGAAAAAGGGACACCCTTGTAAGTTTATGATAATTCCGTGATTTGTGATTGCTCATATCAAGTGTATAAATACACTTACAACATCTGTAAACCTACAGGGGATATACACTATACATGGAAAAGATTTTGCTCAGTGAATGATAAAATATAGTACATATATAACTTGATTATGGTGAATGGATGACAAATAACAATGAGCATGTTACTCCTATTAACAAGGATGGCAACATAAACCACTAGGAGTATATCCAATATACATATTCTGAAATATGTGGTCTTTGATGGTTCAGAAGGTTATAATACCTATTTAAATTGAACGTTGTTCTGAATGATTCTTTTCAAGGTTTGTAGTAGTATTAGATTAGATGTCAACTATAGTACTTACAAGTCCATGCATACATCGCAGAAACTAAAACCAGTGGTGTTTGATTTTGAATTGATTATAGGAATATTAGGATTTATGAATGTTGTTTGAGAAAGCATCCAATCACCATCCTTATCTTGATAGCTGGGAACTATACCTGGCAAACGGATCAGGTTGGGTCGGTTTGGTTAACGGGTCAAAGCGGATTTCTTTAACTGCCTTTATGCCTAGAGACCATCCACGTAACTAAGTGCATAGTTGGGTGACCGAGTCAAAGATAAACATTAGTGTCAAACGTACAATATGGGTCAAACACGAGTGACTAACCACGTAATATAATCTTATTTGAATACAACAAGTAAAAGGGTCAATGCGCTACCCTGCGTGTGAAGCTTTTTGTTGAACTTAACTATATGATACTATATGTTTCAAATTTAAAAAAAAAATGTAAGAACCGTTGTAGCGAAAAAAATTTAATTGTGAAACTTTGATACGTGTTTTTTAAAAAAAAAACTAAAAGAATATCTTTTGGGTTTAAATTGAAAGATTTTTAAGTTAAAGGGTAAGAAGTTAAATTTTTAAAACTATGTAGGCAAAATATATATTAAGAAAGCAAATGGATTAAAAGTTTATAAAATCAAAAGGATCCCAGAATTTGAACCTGAGTCGCTTGGTTGACAAACATGAAAACAAACCACTTATGCTCTATTGCCATTATGATAATTATGGAATGCAAGATTCTTAATTTTTTAAAATACTCCCAAATAGGCTATTGTTCAATAGCCTTCGTTGTTGGCTACTATTCACATAACATGAGGCGCAATCAGTCTCCCTTCACTTTCTTAATCGCCTTCGAATCATTTATATCTATACTAATTGGCGTAAATATGCTGCAATCCTATTGGCTAAAAGAACCCCCTTTTACTGTTATACTGTAGTAATTTTTTTTTTTCAACTCCTCCGTACAAAAAACCCCACATACCCAGAATAAAAAAATCAAAGACACACCCTCTATCTTCTTTCCCAAACCCCCATCATTTTAGAATCAGGGTTTCTTAATGTTCTTGCAAAACTAAGCAACACCGCCACCACCATTAAACCTGAAAAACTTTTCCGAATCAACCATGACTAACTTCACCTCAGAAGTCCTTCTAACGCGCTCCTGCTACGATGGTTACTGGTGGTGACGACGGTGGTAACGACGGTACTCTACTAATAATCTCCGCCATCAACCACAGCGACTTCCGGCAACAACCAGCCTCGGTAACTGCCACTAGGGGTGTGCACCATTTGGTTTCAAACCGAAAAACCGAATATCGAATCGAATCCAAACCAAAAGAAACCAAAACCGAATTTTTTAAATGGTTTTCGGATCGATCGAAACCAAAACCGAATTCGTAATTCGGTTTTTGGTTTGGTTTTTGGTTTTAAAAATTTTAAATTTGGTTAACCGAAAACCGAATTCATATTAATAACATATTAAAACATATTTATAATTATAATATTTATATATTTATATTATATTTTATGTATTATTACGTTTTTATTAAACAATAAACATGTTATATACCCCTTATACTTAAATTAATTCAACAACTGTTATTCCTAATTTATATGTAGGTTTATGCCGGTTAGGATTTTTATTTTTAGTGATTTTTGGTTTTAACCGAACCAAATCGAAATTCAATTCGGTTTTTGGTTCGGTTTTGGTTATGGTTTTGATATTTAAATTTGGTTTCGGCTTGGTTTTCGGTTTTGATTTTATAAGCTTCAAAACCGAAAAACCGAACCGAATAAACCGAAAAACCAAAAACCAAACCGATGAACACCCCTAACTGCCACCACCATCCAGATCTGAAGAATAATATGCGATGCTAAAATAGTAAAAAAAAATTAGTAAAACACAAAAAAATATATAAACGCAAAACTAATGAGATATTAGTGGATCCGTAAAAGAATAATGAAATCTAAAGAAACTCGGATCTGAATGAAACAACCCAACCCGTCTTTAACCCGACAATTTTTTATATATATAATAAACCATTAACGTGCCACTTAAATGGTTACATGATGTAAACCGTTTCATACAAAACATTTAAACATACAACAAGTTTAATGTTTACATAAAGGGGCACGAAGGCCCTTAATCAAATGTATTACAAATTAGACCCATAAAATGATAGTTTTAAACCAAGCGACACTCGAGCATGGTTTGGGGCTAAACTACCCAAAACACTAGGCCGACTTTCAAAAGCTTCATCTAGCAACCAACATGGGAATATCTAATTCCCGGCAACCCCTTTCCCTTTCTCCATACTTGTACCTAAAAAGTATACAACGAGAGGGGTAAGCAAACGCTTAGTGAGTGCAATAAGTATACACATGCATATATAATATACCTACTTGCAACCACCTACTCACATACCACATACATGCTAACTTTCCTCGTTTTTGAAACCGAATAATACCTTTCCATGGCGAAACCTTAAGCATCACCATGTCACCTTCTTGAAACTCAATTGGTCGCCTTCGTTTATCGGCATAAGATTTTTGTCTATCTTGCCCCGCCTTAAGTCGAGCCCGAATCATCTCAATCTTACTATTCGTTTCTATAACCAAATCGGTACTCCCGATTTCTCTTTGTCACACTTCACCCCAACAAATAGGAGTTCGACACCTTCGCCCATAAAGCATCTCATACGGTGGCATTCCAATACTAGCATGATAACTATTGTTGTACGAGAATTCCACCAAAAGGCAAGCGTTCATCCCAACTACCACCGAAATCAATAACACAAGCCCATAACATATCCTCTAATATTTGGTTCGTACATTCAGTTTGACCGTCCGTTTGAGGTTGATACGCCGTGCTCATCTTCAATTGAATACCCATATCTTCATGAAACTTATTACAAAACCGAGACGTGAAACGAGTATCTCGATCCGAAACAATAGATATAGGAACCTCATGCCTTGATATCACCTCTTTGATAAACAACTTAGACAAAGTCTCCGACGATATCGTTTCTCGAATAGGAAGAAACAATGCACTTCGTTTAAATTTTCTTTAGCTAAAAGTAAAGTCACTCCTTTTTGAAACGAGCGACTCAAAACCCTTAGTTATATCGAACAACTCATCAAAAGTTTTCACCGAGTTCCTACTAATCTTCTCTTAGTAGTTGTCGTTCAAGGTTCGATAGAAATCTTCTTTCAACATATGATCTCCCGATATACTCCGGGCAAAATTGGATCTTTGACAAAAAAACGGATTTGAGAGTGTTCAAATCTATCGACCCTTGCCTCAAGGCACGCAACTCATCCTTAAGCCTAGAGAGATCGGCCGAAGTGCGGTACTCCTTGAAAAATTCCGCCTTGAACTCGTTCCACGTAAAATCCATACATTGTTCTTCACCATAAAGTTGGATTTTCGCGTCCCACCACAACTTGGCATCACCCCTTGATAATGCTAGAAATGAACACATATTTCATAGCATTATCCTTCAAGAAAGACAAGCTTTTAGTTGCAATTGTTCTAATTCTAAGTGATATTCGTTTAAATAATAAAAGGTGAAGATAAAAGACAGAATCGACGATTTGAAGACGCAAACGACCAAAAAACTAAAAAGTACAAAGTACAATCCAAGTGGTTCAATTTATTGATGAGAAACGTCTCAAAATTATAAGAGTACAAGTCGCAAAACGCAAAGTACAAGATATTAAATCGTACGAAAAGGCGTTCGAAAATCCGGAACCAAGACATGAACCAACTATCAACGTGCGACTCAACGGACGTAAAATTACAAGTCAACTATGTACAAGAATATAATATTATATATAATATTATATATTATATTTATCAGCAGCCCACGTTTTGGATATGTTCGATGAGCTGGAATCCAAAGTTCCGCAGTCGCGGAGATGTGAGGAGAAAAACATCCGCAGTCGCGGAGCTCTACAGTTCAGAGTGGGCCTATAAAAGGCCACGCATTCTGCCGATTTCTTTACACCTTTTTCTACTTCAATCTCTCAATCTATATTTATATTTATAATTTTAATTTTAATATTAAGTTAATAATAATAATAAGGTTATTTTAGCGAATGTTTTAAGGTTTGTAAGTCGAAACTCTGTCCGTGTAACACTACACGATTAATACTCATTGTAAGTTATGTTCAACCTTTTTAAATTAATGTCTCGTAGCTAAGTTATTATTATGTTTATTTAAGCCGAAGTAATCGCGATGTTGGACTAAATATTAAGACTGAGTTATTAGGCTTTGGACCATAATTGGGGTTTGGACAAAAGATCGACACTTGCGGAAATTGGACTATGGGCTATTAATGGGCTTTATATTAACTAAATGATATCTCGTTAATTTAATATAGAGATTTACAATTTGACGTATCTATATATAACCATTTACGCTTAATTGGGTACGGTGGGCGGGATATTTATAAATACGAATAATTGTTCATTTGACCGGACACGGGGATGGATTAATAGTCACTGGACTCATTAAAACAGGGGTGGATTACATTCAAGGGTAATTGGTGTAATTGTTAACAAAGTATTAAAACCTTGGAATACACGCAGTCGATAACCTGGTGTATTCATTAAACAAAGTATTAAGACCTTGTTACAGTTTAAGTCCCCAATTAGTTGGAATATTTGACTTCGAGTATAAGGTTAATTTGGCAAAGACTCTCGCACTTTATAATTATGACCGATGGACTATTATGGACAAAACCAGATGGACTTATCAAATAATCCCGAACAAAGGACAATTAACCCATGGTAATAAATTAAAATCAACACGTCAAACATCATGATTACGGAAGTTTAAATAAGCATAATTCTCCTATTTTATATCTCATCGCACTTTTATTTACTGTCATTTTATTTATTGTCATTTTATTTATCGAACTCTAAATTATCGTACTTTTATTTTATCGCACTTTTAATTATCGTCATTTACTTTACGCTTTAAATTAAGTTATATTTAATATTTTACATTAGGTTTTAATTGTGATTTAAGATGGAAAAGCGACAAACCGGTCATTAAACGGTAAAACCCCCATTTTATAATAATAATAATAATAATAATAATAATAATAACAATACTTATATATATATTTATACAAATATAGTTAATAAAAATATAGCGTTAAGCTCAGCAGATCCCTGTGGAATGAACCAGACCTACTAAAAACTACACTACTCTACGATTAGGTACACTGCCTATAAGTGTTGTAGTAAGGTTTAGGTATATCCATTCTATAAATAAATAAGTAACTTGTGTAAAATTGTATCGTATTTAATAGTATTTCGTAATAAAATAATATCTATTTCGTACTACACCTTGCACACATCAAGTATTTTTAGCGCCGCTGCCGGGGAACGCCATAAAACGATATAAAAAAAGATTTTTATTAAGTTTTAATCTATTTTTGTAAAAAAAATATATTTTTTATATATAATTTTTAAATATATAATATATATATATATATAAGTTATATTTTTAATATTTAGTTTATAAATTTATTTCTAATTTAAGTTTTTAAAATATAAGTTTTATTTTCTATAAATTAAAATCAGAAAATGAAAAATAAAAAAATATATATAAATATATATTAAAAACTGAACCTGCGAATTTGAGCCTGCAATCATCTGAGACTCCATCTCTCCGCAGTCGCGGAGCTTTTCTGGCAGAGGGTACCGCAGTCACGGAGCTGCTCTGACAGGCTCAACCTAGTACTGCATTAATTACGGGATTAGGGTTAGATTTTATAATAATTACTATTATTAGGGTTTAATTTAATTAGTTTTTAGTTTTAACTTGTAATATTAAGTTTATTTATTATTATTAACTATATAAATTAATATTTTTATAAAATAAAAATATAAAAATAAAATATTTATATAAATTTTATTTTTATCATTTTAGTTTATATCTTTTTATAATTGTATATTTTTAACGTTTAATCCGTAATTTGTAATTTATCGTTCGTAACTAGTTTTAAACTTAGTTTTTGCCGTAGTTATTTTATATTTCTAGATTCTTAGGCTTTGCCGTAAAATCCCTTAAGTAATTTTTCTTTAGATTAAGATTTAGGCACTTTAGAATTTTACGTCGTCGCTTATCGCTTTAATATTTAATAAATTTCAGTACCTTTTAAGTAATTGCCGTTTTTGGATATAGAATTCCTTTTAAGCTTTAATACTTCTAGACGCAAGTTTTAATTTTTAGTTTTTAGACTTTTAAGTTTCGACGCTTTACTTTCTTATTTTTATTTTTCTACTATTTGTTTTTCGTCGTTTGTTTTTCGACCTCTTATTTCTCGACGCGCTTTTTCTTTTTCATTTCTACGCTCTAGTTTTTAGGACCTGGAATTTTCTATATTTTCTTTAAATTTTGGCGAAAAATTATTTTAAGTGGTTAAATTGATAGACATCCAAAATTTTCTGGTTTGTAGTAATAGTTGGATTTGTTAGTGGCGAGTTGTGGGCTTCCGATTTAAAAGGTCCTGGCTACCTGCTGCATCTATTGGCTATTCGAAACGTGGGCAAAATCAGAAAAGTCTATTAATTTGATAACTTTAATAATTTTTATCTTTATAACTAATAGGATATTCAGTGAATGCACCGAGCAAAACGTTCACCACCTTTCATACGTTCACCACCTGTAACTCGATCAAGACATCTAGCCAATATTGTCGCCATTGATTTTTCTTTAGAATCATCATCAAGTCGACCAAGTACTCCAATTCAAATTTCCGATAATCCGATTTTTGAACCCGACTTCACAATTGAGAACCCGGAGGATATTCAAGGACAATTCAGAGATCCTGAACCACTAATCATTCCTCCTGAACCACAAATCATTCAACCAGAGATTGTCGAGGAAGAAACCATTAAATCAGAATCCTCGAGTGATTCAGATTCAACAAATTCAATCATGGAAAATCAGGAACCTCTAAGTATGGAAGATCGAATGAGAGCTACACGCACAGGCCAAGGTCATGCCATTATTCAACCAGACATTAATGCGCCAGATTATGAAATCAAAGGACAAATCCTACACATGGTAACTAATCAATGCCAATTTAGTGGTACGTCAAAAGAAGATCAAACGAACATCTTCGAACTTTTAATAGTATCTGTACTTTATTTAAAATCAGAGAAGTTGAGGATGAACAGATCTATCTCATGTTATTTCCTTGAAATTTAAAGGGAGAAGCCAAAGATTGGTTAGAATCATTACCTGAATGGGCGATTGACACATGGGATGTTTTAGTTGAGAAATTTCTTAAAAAATTCTTTCCGGCATCTAAAGCCGTGAGACTTCAAGGAGAAATTGTTACGTTCGCGCAAAAGCCAAATGAAACATTATATGAGGCATGGACAAGATTCGGAAAGTTGTTGAGAGGATGTCCTTAACATGAATTAGACACTTATCAAATATTGCAAATATTCTACCAAGGATGCGATGTTGCTACACGAAAAGACATCGACACAGCAGCTGGTGGTTCCATTATGAAGAAAACCGCTACTGAAGCTCACAAAATTATTGATAACATAGCCTCCCACTCACATGAGTGGCATCAGGAAAAAGATATCTTCCGTTCATCTAAAGCGGCTAGAGCCGATTCTAGCCATGACTTTGATTCCATTTTTGCAAAGCTAGATGCTTTCGAGAGACGAATGAAAAAGATGACTAAAGATATTCACGCAATACGAATTAGTTGTGAGCAGTGTGGAGGACCACATTTGACAAAAGATTGTCTCAGTATTGAACAAACAATGGAACAAAGAGAGAATGTTTCATACATGAATCAAAGGTCTGAAAATAATTATCAGAATAATTATCAACCGCCAAGACCAAACTACAATCAAAATCAGAATTATAACCGAAATATTCCATACAACAGCCAAGAAGGTCCTAGCAATCAACAAGAATCCAATAATACTTATAACCAGCAAAGACCTATTTTTTCAAATAAACCACCACAAACCGATGATAAAAAGCCAAATTTAGAAGATATGATGTCGAAGCTAGTTGAATCTCAAACTCAATTTTTCACATCTCAGAAGCAAACTAATGAACAAAATGCTCAAGCATTTAGAAATCAACAAGCTTCAATCCAAAATCTAGAACAAGAAGTAAGCAACCTAGCAAGGTTAATAGGTGAAAGAAAACCGGGGAGTCTACCTAGCGATACAAATGCTAACCCCCGAAATGAAACAGCTAAAGCCATTACCACAAGAAGTGGTATTACACTTAAACCACCTGAAATGCCTGTAAATTCAGATGACTCTATTCCTACTACACAAGAACCACAATCTGAGCAAGAGAAGGAAAAAGAACCGGTAGTTGAAAAGGTTAATGAAGATAACACAGTTAAGGCAAAGCCTTATGTTAAACCATACCAACCACCACTTTCTTACCCGAGTAAAATAAGAAAAGAAAGACTTGAAGCCGAGCAATCCAAATTCTTGGATATGTTTAATTAAATAAATGTCAATCTTCCTTTCATTGATGTGATTTCAGGAATGCCAAGATATGCTAAATTCTTGAAAGATCTAATCACAAATAGAAAGAAAATGAAAGAACTCTCGGATGTTACAATGAATGCTAATTGTTCTGCAGTGTTGTTGAATAAGCTACCAGAAAAACTCTCTAATCCAGGAAGTTTCACAATTCCATGTTTTCTGGGTAGTCTTAGTTCAATAGAAGCATTGGCAGACTTAGGTGCTAGTATAAATTTAATGCCGTATTCACTATACAATAAACTAGATCTCGGAGAATTGAAACCAACACGAATAAGCATACAACTAGTTGACCGATCAGTAAAATATTCTAGAGGGATAATGGAGAACATGCTAGTTAAAGTTGGTACTTTAGTATTTTCAGTATACTTTGTTATTCTGGACATTGAAGAAGATTCTCGAGTTCCTCTCATATTAGGAAGACCATTCTTAAACACGGCTAAAGCAATAATAGACATGTTTGGTAAGAAATTGACCCTAAGTATAGAGGACGAGAGTGTTACCTTTTCTGTTGATAGAGCCATGCAACAACCGCAATCTGCAGATGATACATGTTATTATGTTCAAACTATAGACTCACATGCAGAATTGTTAGAAGAATTTCCAGAATTACAAGGAATGGGAGAATGTTCTTTAGGAGAAGGAACTGAACCAATTGACGAAGCTGAAATGTTAGCCGCACTCATGGCTAATGAATACAAACCAACAACAGAAGAACTTCAAATGCTAAAAGAGGAAGACAGATATCGATATAAATCATCGATAGAAGAACCACCGATATTGGAGTTAAAGCCACTTCCAAACCATTTGGAATACGCTTATTTACATGGTGAATCTGAATTTCCTGTAATAATATCGTCTTCTCTTACGGAAAATGAAAAATCTCAACTCATTTCTGTGCTAAAATCTCATAAACCAGCTATTGCATGGAAGATTCATGACATTAAAGGAATAAGTCCTTCGTATTGCACACATAAAATCCTTATGGAAGAAGGTCATAAAACTTATGTGCAACACCAACGAAGACTAAATCCAAATATGCAAGATGTTGTTAAGAAAGAAATTATTAAACTGCTCGATGCAGGTTTAATTTATCCAATCTCTGATAGTCCATGGGTAAGCCCAGTTCAATGTGTATCTAAGAAGGGTGGCATGACTGTCATCACAAATGAAAAAGATGAGCTTATTCCTACTAGGACTGTAATGGGATGTCGTGTTTGTATTGATTATAGAAAACTAAATGACGCCACCAAAAAAGATCACTTTCCTTTACATTTCATTAATCAAATGTTGGAAAGGTTAGTTGGGAATAGTTACTATTGTTTTCTTGACGATTTCTCCAGATACTTTCAAATTCCAATAGCACCCGAGGACCAAGAGAAAACCACCTTCACGTGCCCTTATGGTACTTTTGCTTACAAACGCATGCCATTTGGACTTTGCAACGCCCCTGTAACCTTTCAAAGGTGCATGATGACGATTTTTCACGACATGATACAAGAATGCATGGAAGTTTTCATGGATGACGTGATACTTTTGAAACATGTCTAGTTAATCTTGAACAAATGCTTATTAGATGCGAGAAATTAAATCTAGTACTTAATTGGGAGAAATGCCATTTCATGGTTAAAGAAGGCATCGTTCTTGGTCATAAAATTTCAAAGGAAGGAATTGAAGTGGATAGAGCTAAAGTAGATGTAATTGCTAAATTTTCACATCCCACCAATGTTAGAGGAGTTAGGAGTTTTCTAGGGCATGCCGGTTTTTACCGACGTTTCATAAAAGATTTTTCTAAAATTGCCACTCCTATGAATAAACTCCTTGAAAAAGATGCTCCATTCATCTTTTTAGATGAATGCATCAAATCTTTTAATATTCTTAAAGAAAAACTCACTAATGCGCCGATCATGATAACTCCAAATTGGAATCTACCATTTAAACTCATGTGCGATGCAAGTAATTTTGCAATGGGAGCCGTTTTAGGTCAAAGGATTGAAAAACGATTTCAACCTATCTATTACGCTAGTAAGACGTTACAAGGAGCACAAACGAATTACACAACTACTAAAAAAGAACTCCTTGCTATCGTCTTTGCTTTTGACAAATTTCGTTCATATCTCGTTCTAGCTAAAACGGTGGTCTATACTGATCATTCTGCTCTTAGATACCTATTTTCAAAACAAGATGCCAAACCACGATTAATCCATTGGATCTTACTCTTACAAGAGTTCGATATTGAAATCCGAGACAAAAAGGGAGCAGAAAATCTCGCCGCTGATGTAGTGACCCGAACTTTTCCATGTTTATATATATATTAAATGAAATTGTTATTTACATGATTAAGTGTTTCCAACATATTAAGCAATCAAACTTGTTAAGACTTGATTAATTGAAATAGGTTTCATATAGATAATTGACCACCCAAGTTGACCGGTGATTCACGAACGTTAAAACTTGTAAAAACTATACGATGACATATATATGGTTATATATATAGTTAACATGATTTTATTATAAGTATGTATCTCATTAGGTATTTTAATAATGAGTTATAAACATAAAAATGAGACTATTAATTTAAGAAACTCGAAAACGATATATATAACGATTATCGTTATAACAACGTCTTACTAGGTACATATGAATCATATTAAGATATTGATACACTTGGTTAATTATGTTAAATGATAAGTAAATATATTATTAAGTGTATTAACAATGAAATACATATGTAAAAATAAGACTACTAACTTAATGATTTCGAAACGAGACATATATGTAACGATTATCGTTGTAACGACATTTAACTGTATATATATCATACTAAGATATATTATATATCATAATATCATGATAATATAACAATTTAACATCTAATTTGTTATAATAAACAATGGGTTAACAATATTCAACAAGATCGTTAACATAAAGGTTTCAAAACAACATTTACATGTAACGACTAACGATGACTTAACGACTCAGTTAAAATGTATATACATGTAGTGTTTTAATATGTATTCATGCACTTTTGAAAGACTTCAAGACACTTATCAAAATACTTCTACTTAACAAAAATGCTTACAATTACATCCTCGTTCAGTTTCATCAACAATTCTACTCGTATGCACCCGTATTCGTACTCGTACAATACACAGCTTTTAGATGTATGTACTATTGGTATATACACTCCAATGATCAGATCTTAGCAGCCCATGTGAGTCACCTAACACATGTGGGAACCATCATTTGGCAACTAGCATGAAATATCTCATAAAATTACAAAAATATAAGTAATCATTCATGACTTATTTACATGAAAACAAAATTACATATCCTTTATATCTAATTCATACACCAACGACCAAAAACACCTACAAACACTTTCATTCTTCAATTTTCTTCATCTAATTGATCTCTCTCAAGTTCTATCTTCAAGTTCTAAGTGTTCTTCATAAATTCCAAAAGTTCTAGTTTCATAAAATCAAGAATACTTCCAAGATTGCAAGTTTACTTCCAAGTTTTCAAATCCATTCCAAGTAATCATCCAAGATCAAGAAACCTTTGTTACTTACAGTAGGGTATCTTTCTAATACAAGGTAATAATCATATTCAAACTTTAATTCAATTTCTATAACTATAACAATCTTATTTCGAGTGGAAATCTTACTTGAAATTGTTTTCGTGTCATGATTCTGCTTCAAGAACTTTCAAGCCATCCAAGGATCCTTTGAAGCTTGATCTATTTTTCTCATTTCCAGTAGGTTTATCCAAGGAACTTGAGGTAGTAATGATGTTCATAACATCATTCGATTCATACATATAAAGCTATCTTTTTCGAAGGTTTAAACTTGTAATCACTAGAACATAGTTTAGTTAATTCTAAACTTGTTCGCAAATAAAAGTTAATCCTTCTAACTTGACTTTTAAAATCAACTAAACACATCTTCTATATCTATATGATATGCTAACTTAATGATTTAAAACCTGGAAACACGAAAAACACCGTAAAACCGGATTTATGCCGTTGTAGTAACACCGCGGGCTGTTTTGGGTTAGTTAATTAAAAACTATGATAAACTTTGATTTAAAAGTTGTTATTCTGGAAAAATGATTTTTATTATGAACATGAAACTATATCCAAAAATTATGGTTAAACTCAAAGTGGAAGTATGTTTTCTAAAATGGTCATCTAGACGTCGTTCTTTCGACTGAAATGACTACCTTTATAAAAACGACTTGTAACTTATTTTTCCGACTATCAATCTATACTTTTTCTGTTTAGATTCATAAAATAGAGTTCAATATGAAACCATAGCAATTTGACTCACTCAAAACGGATTTAAAATGAAGAAGTTATGGGTAAAACAAGATTGGATAATTTTTCTCATTTTAGCTACGTGAAAATTGGTAACAAATCTATTCCAACCATAACTTAATCAACTTGTACTGTATATTATCTGTAGTGACCCGAACTTTTCCATGTTTATATATATTAATTGAGATTGATATTTACATGATTAAATGTTTCCAACATGTTAAGCAATCAAACTTGTTAAGACTTGATTAATTGAAATATGTTTCATATAGACAATTGACCACCCAAGTTGACCGGTGATTCACGAACGTTAAAACTTGTAAAAACTATATGATGACATATATATGGATATATATATAATTAACATGATACTATGATAAGTAAACATATCATTAAGTATATTAACAATGAACTACATATGTAAAAACAAGACTACTAACTTAATGATTTTAAAACGAGACATATATGTAACGATTATCGTTGTAAAGACATTTAATGTATATATATATCATATTAAGAGATATTCATACATGATAATATCATGATAATATAATAATTTAAAATCTCATTTGATATTATAAACATTGGGTTAACAACATTTAACAAGATCGTTAACCTAAAGGTTTCAAAACAACACTTACATGTAACGACTAATGATGACTTAACGACTCAGTTAAAATGTATATACATGTAGTGTTTTAATATGTATTTATGCACTTTTGAAAGACTTCAATACACTTATCAAAATACTTATACTTAACAAAAATGCTTAAAATTACATCCTCGTTCAGTTTCATCAACAATTCTACTCGTATGCACCCGTATTCGTACTCGTACAATACACAGCTTTTAGATGTATGTACTATTGGTATATACACTCCAATGATCAGCTCTTAGCAGCCCATGTGATTCACCTAACACATGTGGGAACCATCATTTGGCAACTAGCATGAAATATCTCATAAAATTACAAAAATATGAGTAATCATTCATGACTTATTTACATGAAAACAAAATTACATATCCTTTATATCTAATCCATACACCAACGACCAAAAACACCTACAAACACTTTCATTCTTCAATTTTCTTCATCTAATTGATCTCTCTCAAGTTCTATCTTCAAGTTCTAAGTGTTCTTCATATATTCTACAAGTTCTAGTTACATAAAATCAAGAATACTTTCAAGTTTGCTAGCTCACTTCCAATCTTGTAAGGTGATCATCCAACCTCAAGAAATCTTTGTTTCTTAAAGTAGGTTATCATTCTAATACAAGGTAATAATCATATTCAAATTTTGGTTCAATTTCTATAACTATAACAATCTTATTTCAAGTGATGATCTTACTTGAACTTGTTTTCGTGTCATGATTCTGCTTCAAGAACTTCGAGCCATCCAAGGATCCGTTGAAGCTAGATCCATTTTTCTATTTTCCAGTAGGTTTATCCAAGGAACTTAAGGTAGTAATAATGTTCATAACATCATTCGATTCATACATATAAAGCTATCTTATTTGAAGGTTTAAACTTGTAATCACTAGAACATAGTTTAGTTAATTCTAAACTTGTTCGCAAACAAAAGTTAATCCTTCTAACTTGACTTTTAAAATAAACTAAACACATGTTCTATATCTATATGATATGCTAACTTAATGATTTAAAACCTGGAGACACGAAAAACACCGTAAAACCGGATTTACGCCGTCGTAGTAACACCGCGGGCTGTTTTGGGTTAGTTAATTAAAAACTATGATAAACTTTGATTTAAAAGTTGTTATTCTGAGAAAATGATTTTTATTATGAACATGAAACTATATCCAAAAATTATGGTTAAACTCAAAGTGGAAGTATGTTTTCTAAAATGGTCATCTAGACGTCGTTCTTTCGACTGAAATGACTACCTTTACAAAAACGACTTGTAACTTATTTTTCCGACTATAAACCTATACTTTTTATGTTTAGATTCATAAAATAGAGTTCAATATGAAACCATAGCAATTTGATTCACTCAAAACGGATTTAAAATGAAGAAGTTATGGGTAAAACAAGATTGGATAATTTTTCTCATTTTAGCTACGTTAAAATTGGTAACAAATCTATTCCAATCATAACTTAATCAACTTGTATTGTATATTATGTAATTTTGAGATACCATAGACACGTATACAATGTTTCGACCTATCATGTCGACACATCTATATATATTTCGGAACAACCATAGACACTCTATATGTGAATGTTGGAGTTAGCTATACAGGGTTGAGGTTGATTCCAAAATATATATAGTTTGAGTTGTGATCAATACTGAGATACGTATACACTGGGTCGTGGATTGATTCAAAATAATATTTATCGATTTATTTCTGTACATCTAACTGTGGACAACTAGTTGTAGGTTACTAACGAGGACAGCTGACTTAATAAACTTAAAACATCAAAATATATTAAAAGTGTTGTAAATATATTTTGAACATACTTTGATATATATGTATATATTGTTATAGGTTCGTGAATCAACCAGTGGTCAAGTCTTACTTCCCGACGAAGTAAAAATATGTGAAAGTGAGTTATAGTCCCACTTTTAAAATCTAATATTTTTGGGATGAGAATACATGCAGGTTTTATAAATGATTTACAAAATAGATACAAGTACGTGAAACTACATTCTATGGTTGAATTATCGAAACCGAATATGCCCCTTTTTATTAAGTCTGGTAATCTAAGAATTAGGGAACAGACACCCTAATTGACGCGAATCCTAAAGATAGATCTATTGGGCCTAACAAACCCCATCCAAAGTACCGGATGCTTTAGTACTTCGAAATTTATATCATATCCGAAGGGTGTCCCGGAATGATGGGGATATTCTTATATATGCATCTTGTTAATGTCGGTTACCAGGTGTTCACCATATGAATGATTTTTATCTCTATGTATGGGATGTGTATTGAAATATGAAATCTTGTGGTCTATTATTATGATTTGATATATATAGGTTAAACCTATAACTCACCAACATTTTTGTTGACGTTTTAAGCATGTTTATTCTCAGGTGATTATTAAGAGCTTCCGCTGTCGCATACTTAAATAAGGACGAGATTTGGAGTCCATGCTTGTATGATATTGTGTAAAAACTGCATTCAAGAAACTTATTTTGTTGTAACATATTTGTATTGTAAACCATTATGTAATGGTCGTGCGTAAACAGGATATTTTAGATTATCATTATTTGATAATCTACGTAAAGCTTTTTTAAACCTTTATTGATGAAATAAAGGTTATGGTTTGTTTTAAAATGAATGCAGTCTTTGAAAAACGTCTCATATAGAGGTCAAAACCTCGCAACGAAATCAATTAATATGGAACGTTTTAATCAATAAGAACGGGACATTTCAGTTGGTATCCGAGCGTTGGTCTTAGAGAACCAGAATTTTGCATTAGTGTGTCTTATCGATTTTGTTAGGATGCATTAGTGAGTCTGGACTTCGACCGTGTTTACTTGAAAAATGATTGCTTAACAAATTTTGTTGGAAACTATATATTTTTAACATGTGAATATTATGTGATATATTAATCTCTTAACGCGTTTGATATTATGTGATAGATGTCTACCTCTAGAACAAGTCCCATTGACTCACCTAATAATAATGAAGAGTCAAATGTAAATTGGAATGATTCGTGGACTGATTCACAAGTTCCCGAAGAGGAACCGGAAGAAGAGTCGGAACCGGAAGAAGAATCGGAACCGGGAGAAGAATCGGAACCGGATGAAGAAATAGAACCGGTGGGGGAAATAATAAAACGGTTAAGTAAAAGAAAATCCTCAACCAACCGACCAAGGTTAATTATGGTCAATGGTGTTTCCGCCAAGGAAGCAAAATATTGGGAGGATTACCAATTCTCCGATGAATCGGATTCCGACGAGAATTCTGATGATGTTATAGAAATTACCCCAACTGAATTTAAAAA
Organism: Rutidosis leptorrhynchoides; assembly: GCF_046630445.1. Taxonomy (NCBI): domain Eukaryota; kingdom Viridiplantae; phylum Streptophyta; class Magnoliopsida; order Asterales; family Asteraceae; genus Rutidosis; species Rutidosis leptorrhynchoides. Next base: position 37,300,344 of record NC_092335.1, on the reverse strand, counting down.
GGAAAAAGAAAATAATAAGGGAAAGGGCATAAAAATAGAGAAATCTAATTCCAACCCCGATGAACTTTATATGTATCGTCAACCCCCAAAGTCCTTAAGTTGTAACAATGACCCGGGAACCTCTAAACCACCAGGTTTTTCTAAACCAATGTGGAAAACGACGGCTCGTATTAGGGGAACATCATATATCCCTAGAAACTTGGCAAAACGAACCAAAACCGAAGAAGAAGAAACAAGCGAGTCGGAATAAGATAGTTGTATTCGTGTGGTGTAATATATGTAATATAGTGTGCTTATGCTTTATGATATATGTAAAAATTGCTTGTATTAATAAGTATTTTTTTTATGAATCTAACTTTTGTCTATTTTACAGTATAAAAACACAAAATGGATAGACAACCCAATATTTTAAGAGACCTACACGGAGACATGATTGATGAAATCTTGTCTAGAGTCGGTCAGAATTCTTCGGCACAACTATTTAAGGCGAGATCAGTTTGTAAGACATTCGAAGAACGTTCCAAGAATGCATTGGTTTATAAAAGGCTTTCGTTCGAAAGATGGGGGATATCACATTGGGAAATCCATAAGTTACGATGTGTTTACTTTGACGCATATATTGCGGGGAACCCAAATGCTATTTTACGCAATGGGTTAAGAAATTATTTTGACTCAATATATACGAATATTGGACTTCGTGATTTAGAAAAAGCGGCTAACATGCAACATAAAGAAGCATGTTATGCTTACGGATTAGTAATGTTCACTTCTCACCAAAGTGAGAACAAGAACATCGGGCTACAACTATTAAACAAAACATTCCCACAAGTGACGAAGTCGGTAATTAGGGTAAGAAATGAGGTTTTTAGATTGTTACGGGACTGTTGGACATTACGTAACCCTCGTCCCTTTGACGACGTTACAATACGCTGTCTTATCAACGGCCATAACGGTTATGTTCCACAAGACCAAGGATGGGAAGTAATCCTAGTAAAATCAGAATGCATGACTTGTTTCTGGACGTATGAATTACGTTTCTTTATTGCCTTTGCTGAACGACTTGTGTACTAGCTAGAATTATCTTCACAACCATCTTGTATCAAATTTATTGTGTGCTATATTTCATGCTATATGTAAAATAAGCGGTATTGTAAGTTTGTAAAATATTGTGTAAAAGTTTGAACGCGAAATATTATTATAATCAGTTTTTCATATAGAATTGTAGTAGTTGAATTGTATATTAGCTACTAAGTATGAACTTAACGGGTAGGTACTACCCGAATTTAAACTTATAAAACGCTAATATGAAGAAAAAGCTTTTATAAATGAGTTCATATTATGCTACGAAATACTATTAACTACTCTTAATATTCTGTATGATTAACTTGTTCCATTTGACTATTTTGAAGGAAATGGCACCGACTACTCGACACACCGTGAATATGAATGAAGAGGAATTCCGTACTTTTCTAGCTTCAAACATAGCCGCAGTACAGGCTGCGCTACATACCAACAATAACCTTGGATCTAGCAGTACAGGAAATCGTGTAGGATACACCTACAAAGAATTCACTGCCTGCAAACCTTTGGAATTTGATGGAACCGAAGGACCGATCAGATTGAAACGGTGGACCGAGAAGGTCGAATCGGTGTTTGCCATAAGTAAGTGTACTGAAGAGGATAAAGTGAAGTACGCTATGCATACCTTCACAGGTTCTGCGTTAACATGGTGGAATACCTATCTAGAGCAAGTGGGACAAGACGATGCGTACGCACTACCGTGGTCAGCATTCAAGCACTTGATGAACGAGAAGTACCGTCCCAGAACCGAGGTCAATAAGCTCAAGACAGAACTTAGAGGGTTACGAACCCAAGGATTTGATATTACCATGTACGAAAGACGATTCACAGAATTGTGCCTATTGTGTCCGGGAGCATTCGAAGATGAGGAAGAGAAGATCGACGCGTTTGTGAAAGTATTACCGGAAAGAATCCAAGAAGATATAAGTTCACACGAGCCCGCCTCCATACAACAGGCATGTAGAATGGCTCACAAACTAGTGAACCAGATTGAAGAAAGAATTAAAGAACAGACTGCTGAAGAGGCCAATGTGAGGCAAGTCAAAAGAAAGTGGGGGGAAAACGGTGATAAGAATCACCAATACAACAACAGCAATTACAACAATAATCGCAACAATTATCCCAACAATCGCAACATCAATCGCAACTACAACAAACGGCCCAACAACAACAACAACAACAACAACAACAACAACAACAACAACAACAACAACAACAGCAACTACAACAATCATCCCAACAACAATAATAACTGCAACAACAACAACAATCAGAAGCAGCTATGCCAAAGGTGTGAAGAGTATCACTCGGGGTTCTGCACCAAATTTTGCAACAAGTGTAAAAGAAATGGTCATAGCGCGGCGAAGTGTGAGGTCTACGGACCAGGGGTTAATAGAACCAAAGGAACAAATGGTGTCGGAATGAGTAATGGCGGAGCAAGTAGTGTCGGAGCAAGTTATGCCAATGTAGTTTGTTATAAATGTGGAAAACCGGGCCACATTATTAGAAATTGCCTGAACCAGGAGAACACGAATGGACAAGGTCGCGGAAGAGTTTTCAATATTAATGCGGCAAAGGTACAAGAAGACCCGGAGCTTGTTACGGGTACGTTTCTTATTGACAATAAATCTGCTTACGTTTTATTTGATTCGGGTGCGGATAGAAGCTATATGAGTAGAGATTTTTGTGCTAAATTAAGTTGTCCATTGACGCCTTTGGATAGTAAATTTTTACTCGAATTAGCAAATGGTAAATTAATTTCAGCAGATAATATATGTCGGAATCGAGAAATTAAACTGTTTAGCGAAACATTTAAGATTGATTTGATACCAGTAGAGTTAGGGAGTTTTGATGTGATAATCGGTATGGACTTGTTGAAAGAAGTGAAAGCAGAGATCGTTTGTTACAAAAATGCAATTCGCATTATACGAGAAAAAGGAAAACCCTTAATGGTGTACGGAGAAAAGGGCAACACGAAGCTACATCTTATTAGTAATTTGAAGGCACAAAAACTAATAAGAAAAGGTTGCTATGCTGTTCTAGCACATGTCGAGAAAGTACAAACTGAAGAAAAGAGCATCAATGATGTTCCCGTTGCAAAAGAATTTCCCGATGTATTTCCGAAAGAATTACCGGGATTACCCTCACATCGATCCGTAGAATTTCAAATAGATCTTGTACCAGGAGCTGCACCAATAGCTCATGCTCCTTACAGACTCGCACCCAGCGAGATGAAAGAACTGCAAAGCCAATTACAAGAACTTTTAGAGCGTGGTTTCATTCGACCAAGCACATCACCGTGGGGAGCTCCTGTTTTGTTTGTCAAGAAGAAAGATGGTACATTCAGGTTGTGTATCGACTACCGAGAGTTGAACAAACTTACCATCAAGAACCGCTACCCACTACCGAGAATTGACGACTTATTTGATCAACTACAAGGCTCGTCTGTTTATTCAAAGATTGACTTACGTTCCGGGTATCATCAAATGCGGGTGAAAGAAGATGATATTCCAAAGACTGCTTTCAGAACACGTTACGGTCATTACGAGTTTATGGTCATGCCGTTTGGTTTAACTAATGCACCAGCTGTGTTCATGGACCTTATGAACCGAGTGTGTGGACCATACATTGACAAGTTTGTCATTATTTTCATTGATGACATACTTATTTACTCAAAGAATGACCAAGAACACGGTGAACATTTGAGAAAGGTGTTAGAAGTATTGAGGAAGGAAGGATTGTACGTAAGTTTTCAAAGTGTGCATTTTGGTTGGAAGAAGTTCAATTCCTCGGTCACATAGTGAACAAAGAAGGTATTAAGGTGGATCCGGCAAAGATAGAAACTGTTGAAAAGTGGGAAACCCCGAAAACTCCGAAACACATACGCCAGTTTTTAGGACTAGCTGGTTACTACAGAAGGTTCATCCAAGACTTTTCCAGAATAGCAAAACCCTTGACTGCATTAACGCATAAAGGGAAGAAATTTGAATGGAATGATGAACAAGAGAAAGCGTTTCAGTTATTGAAGAAAAAGCTAACTACGGCACCTATATTGTCATTGCCTGAAGGGAATGATGATTTTGTGATTTATTGTGACGCATCAAAGCAAGGTCTCGGTTGTGTATTAATGCAACGAACGAAGGTGATTGCTTATGCGTCTAGACAATTGAAGATTCACGAACAAAATTATACGACGCATGATTTGGAATTAGGCGCGATTGTTTTTGCATTAAAGACTTGGTGGCACTACTTATATGGGGTCAAAAGTATTATATATACCGACCACAAAAGTCTTCAACACATATTTAATCAGAAACAACTGAATATGAGGCAGCGTAGGTGGATTGAATTATTGAATGATTACGACTTTGAGATTCGTTACCACCCGGGAAAGGCAAATGTGGTAGCCGATGCCTTGAGCAGGAAGGACAGAGAACCTATTCGAGTAAAATCTATGAATATAATGATTCATAATAACCTTACTACTCAAATAAAGGAGGCGCAACAAGGAGTTTTAAAAAAGGGAAATTTAAAGGATGAAATACCCAAAGGATCGGAGAAACATCTTAATATTTGGGAAGACGAAACCCGGTATAGGGCTGAAAGGATTTGGGTACCAAAATTTGGAGATATGAGAGAAATGGTACTTAGAGAAGCTCATAAAACTAGATACTCAATACATCCTGGAACGGGGAAGATGTACAAGGATCTCAAGAAACATTTTTGGTGGCCGGGTATGAAAGCCGATGTTTCTAAATACGTAGGAGAATGTTTGACGTGTTCTAAGGACAAAGCTGAGCATCAGAAACCATCAGGTCTACTTCAACAACCCGAAATCCCAGAATGGAAATGGGAAAACATTACCATGGATTTCATCACTAAATTGCCAAGGACTGCAAGTGGTTTTGATACTATTTGGGTAATAGTTGATCGTCTCACCAAATCAGCACACTTCCTGCCAATAAGAGAAGATGACAAGATGGAGAAGTTAGCACGACTGTATTTGAAGGAAGTCGTCTCCAGACATGGAATACCAATCTCTATTATCTCTGATAGGGATGGCAGATTTATTTCAAGATTCTGGCAGACATTACAGCAAGCATTAGGAACTCGTCTAGACATGAGTACTGCCTATCATCCACAAACTGATGGGCAGAGCGAAAGTACGATACAAACGCTTGAAGACATGCTACGAGCATGTGTTATTGATTTCGGAAACAGTTGGGATCGACATCTACCGTTAGCAGAATTTTCCTACAACAACAGCTACCATTCAAGCATTGAGATGGCGCCGTTTGAAGCACTTTATGGTAGAAAGTGCAGGTCTCCGATTTGTTGGAGTGAAGTGGGGGATAGACAGATTACGGGTCCGGAGATAATACAAGAAACTACCGAGAAGATCATCCAAATTCAACAACGGTTGAAAACCGCCCAAAGTCGACAAAAGAGCTACGCTGACATTAAAAGAAAAGATATAGAATTTGAAATTGGAGAGATGGTCATGCTTAAAGTTGCACCTTGGAAAGGCGTTGTTCGATTTGGTAAACGAGGAAAATTAAATCCAAGGTATATTGGACCATTCAAGATTATTGATCGTGTCGGACCAGTAGCTTACCGACTTGAGTTACCTCAACAACTCGCAGCTGTACATAACACTTTCCATGTCTCGAATTTGAAGAAATGTTTTGCTAAAGAAGATCTCACTATTCCGTTAGATGAAATCCAAATCAACAAAAAACTTCAATTCATCGAAGAACCCGTCGAAATAATGGATTATGAGGTTAAAAGACTTAAGCAAAACAAGATACCAATTGTTAAGGTTCGATGGAATGCTCGTAGAGGACCCGAGTTCACCTGGGAGCGTGAAGATCAGATGAAGAAGAAATACCCGCATCTATTTCCAGAAGATTCGTCAACACCTTCAACAGCTTAAAATTTCGGGACGAAATTTATTTAACGGGTAGGTACTGTAGTGACCCGAACTTTTCCATGTTTATATATATTAATTGAGATTGATATTTACATGATTAAATGTTTCCAACATGTTAAGCAATCAAACTTTTTAAGACTTGATTAATTGAAATATGTTTCATATAGACATTTGACCACCCAAGTTGACCGGTGATTCACGAACGTTAAAACTTGTAAAAACTATATGATGACATATATATGGATATATATATAGTTAACATGATACTATGATAAGTAAACATATCATTAAGTATATTAACAATGAACTACATATGTAAAAACAAGACTACTAACTTAATGATTTTTAAACGAGACATATATGTAACGATTATCGTTGTAAAGACATTTAATGTATATATATCATATTAAGAGATATTCATACTTGATAATATCATGATAATATAATAATTTAAAATCTCATTTGATATTATAAACATTGGGTTAACAACATTTAACAAGATCGTTAACCTAAAGGTTTCAAAACAACACTTACATGTAACGACTAACGATGACTTAACGACTCAGTTAAAATGTATATACATGTAGTGTTTTAATATGTATTTATACACTTTTGAAAGACTTCAATACACTTATCAAAATACTTCTACTTAACAAAAATGCTTAAAATTACATCCTCGTTCAGTTTCATCAACAATTCTACTCGTATGCACCCGTATTCGTACTCGTACAATACACAGCTTTTAGATGTATGTACTATTGGTATATACACTCTAATGATCAGGTCTTAGCAGCCCATGTGAGTCACCTAACACATGTGGGAACCATCATTTGGCAACTAGCATGAAATATCTCATAAAATTACAAAAATATGAGTAATCATTCATGACTTATTTACATGAAAACAAAATTACATATCCTTTATATCTAATCCATACACCAACGACCAAAAACACCTACAAACACTTTCATTCTTCAATTTTCTTCATCTAATTGATCTCTCTCAAGTTCTATCTTCAAGTTCTAAGTGTTCTTCATATATTCTACAAGTTCTAGTTACATAAAATCAAGAATACTTTCAAGTTTGCTAGCTCACTTCCAATCTTGTAAGGTGATCATCCAACCTCAAGAAATCTTTGTTTCTTACAGTAGGTTATCATTCTAATACAAGGTAATAATCATATTCAAACTTTGGTTCAATTTCTATAACTATAACCATCTTATTTCAAGTGATGATCTTACTTGAACTTGTTTTCGTGTCATGATTCTGCTTCAAGAACTTCGAGCCATCCAAGGATCCGTTGAAGCTAGATCCATTTTTATCTTTTCCAGTAGGTTTATCCAAGGAACTTAAGGTAGTAATGATGTTCATAACATCATTCAATTCATACATATAAAGCTATCTTATTCGAAGGTTTAAACTTGTAATCACTAGAACATAGTTTAGTTAATTCTAAACTTGTTCGCAAACAAAAGTTAATCCTTCTAACTTGACTTTTAAAATAAACTAAACACATGTTCTATATCTATATTATATGCTAACTTAATGATTTAAAACCTGGAGACACGAAAAATACCGTAAAACCGGATTTACGCCGTCGTAGTAACACCGCGGGCTGTTTTGGGTTAATTAATTAAAAACTATGATAAACTTTGATTTAAAAGTTGTTATTCTAAGAAAATGATTTTTATTATGAACATGAAACTATATCCAAAAATTATGGTTAAACTCAAAGTGGAAGTATGTTTTCTAAAATGGTCATCTAGACGTCGTTCTTTCGACTGAAATGACTACCTTTACAAAAATGACTTGTAACTTATTTTTCCGACTATAAACCTATACTTTTTCTGTTTATATTCATAAAATAGGGTTCAATATGAAACCATAGCAATTTGATTCACTCAAAACGGATTTAAAATGAAGAAGTTATGGGTAAAACAAGATTGGATAATTTTTCTCATTTTAGCTACGTGAAAATTGGTAACAAATCTATTCCAACCATAACTTAATCAACTTGTATTGTATATTATGTAATCTTGAGATACCATAGACACGTATACAATGTTTTGACCTATCATGTCGACACATCTATATATATTTCGGAACAACCATAGACACTCTATATGTGAATGTTGGAGTTAGCTATACAGGGATGAGGTTGATTCCAAAATATATATAGTTTGAGTTGTGATCAATACTGAGATACGTATACACTGGGTCGTGGATTGATTCAAGATAATATTTATCGATTTATTTCTGTACATCTAACTGTGGACAACTAGTTGTAGGTTACTAACGAGGACAGCTGACTTAATAAACTTAAAACATCAAAATATATTAAAAGTGTTGTAAATATATTTTGAACATACTTTGATATATATGTATATATTGTTATAGGTTCGTGAATCAACCAGTGGCCAAGTCTTACTTCCCGACGAAGTAAAAATCTGTGAAAGTGAGTTATAGTCCCACTTTTAAAATCTAATATTTTTGGGATGAGAATACATGCAGATTTTATAAATGATTTACAAAATAGACACAAGTACGTGATACTACATTCTATGGTTGAATTATCGAAATCGAATATGCCCCTTTTTATTAAGTCTGGTAATCTAAGAATTAGGGAACATACACCCTAATTGACGCGAATCCTAAAGATAGATCTATTGGGACTAACAAACCCCATCCAAAGTACCGGATGCTTTAGTACTTCGAAATTTATATCATATCCGAAGGGTGTCCCGGAATGATGGGGATATTCTTATATATGCATCTTGTTAATGTCGGTTACCAGGTGTTCACCATATGAATGATTTTTATCTCTATGTATGAGATGTGTATTGAAATATGAAATCTTGTGGTCTATTGTTACGATTTGATATATATAGGTTAAACCTATAACTCACCAACATTTTTGTTGACGTTTAAAGCATGTTTATTCTCAGGTGAATACTAAGAGCTTCCGCTGTTGCATACTAAAATAAGGACAAGATTTGGAGTCCATGTTTGTATGATATTGTGTAAAAACTGCATTCAAGAAACTGATTTCGATGTAACATATTTGTATTGTAAACCATTATGTAATGGTCGTGTGTAAACAGGATATTTTAGATTATCATTATTTGATAATCTACGTAAAGCTTTTTAAACCTTTATTTATGAAATAAAGGTTATGGTTTGTTTTAAAAATGAATGCAGTCTTTGAAAAACGTCTCATATAGAGGTCAAAACCTCGCAACGAAATCAATTAATATGGAACGTTTTTAATCAATAAGAACGGGACATTTCACTTGTTATCCGAGCGTTGGTCTTAGAGAACCAGAATTTTGCATTAGTGTGTCTTATCGAGTTTGTTAGGATGCATTAGTGAGTCTGGACTTCGACCGTGTTTACTTGAAAAATGATTGCTTAACAAGTTTTGTTGGAAACTATATATTTTTAACATGTGAATATTATGTGATATATTAATCTCTTAACGCGTTTGATATTATGTGATAGATGTCTACCTCTAGAACAAGTCCCATTGACTCACCTAATAATAATGAAGAGTCAAATGTAAATTGGAATGATTCATGGACTGATTCACAAGTTCCCGAAGAGGAACCGGAAGAAGAGTCGGAACCGGAAGAAGAATCGGAACCGGAAGAAGAATCGGAACCGGATGAAGAAATAGAACCGGTGGGGGAAATAATAAAACGGTTAAGTAAAAGAAAATCCTCAACCAACCGACCAAGGTTAATTATGGTCAATGGTGTTTCCGCCAAGGAAGCAAAATATTGGGAGGATTACCAATTCTCCGATGAATCGGATTCCGACGAGAATTCCGATGATGTTATAGAAATTACCCCAACTGAATTTAAAAAGGCAAAAGAAAATAATAAGGGAAAGGGCATAAAAATAGAGAAATCTAATTCCAACCCCGATGAACTTTATATGTATCGTCAACCCCCGAAGTCCTTAAGTTGTAACAATGACCCGGGAACCTCTAAACCACCAGGTTTTTCTAAACCAATGTGGAAAACGACGGTTCGTATTAGGGGAACATCATATATCCCTAGAAACTTGGCAAAACGAACCAAAACCGAAGAAGAAGAAACGAGCGAGTCGGAATAAGATAGTTGTATTCGTGTGGTGTAATATATGTAATATAGTGTGCTTATACTTTATGATATATGTAAAAAAAATTGCTTGTATTAATAAGTATTTTTTTTTATGAATCTAACTCTTGTCTATTTTACAGTATAAAAACACAAAATGGATAGACAACCCAATATTTTTAGAGACCTACACGGAGACATGATTGATGAAATCTTGTCTAGAGTCGGTCAGAATTCTTCGGCACAACTATTTAAGGCGAGATCAGTTTGTAAGACATTCGAAGAACGTTCCAAGAATGCCTTGGTTTATAAAAGGCTTTCATTCGAAAGATGGGGGATATCACATTGGAAAATCCATAAGTTACGATGTGTTTACTTTGACGCATATATTGCGGGAAACCCAAATGCTATTTTACGCAATGGGTTAAGAAATTATTTTGACTCAATATATCCGAATATTGGACTTCGTGATTTAGAAAAAGCGGCTAACATGCAACATAAAGAAGCATGTTATGCTTACGGATTAGTAATGTTCGCTTCTCACCAAAGTGAGAACAAGAACATCGGGCTACAACTATTAAACAAAATGTTCCCACAAGTGACGGAGTCGGTAATTGGGGTAAGAAATGAGGTTTTTAGATTATTACGGGACTGTTGGACATTACGTAACCCTCGTCCCTTTGACGACGTTACAACACGCTGTATTATCAACGGCCATAACGGTTATGTTCCACAAGATCAAGGATGGGAAGTAGTCCTAGTAAAACCAGAATGCATGACTTGTTTCTGGACGTATGAATTACGTGTCTTTATTGCCTTTGCTGAACGACTTGTGTACTAGCTAGAATTATCTTCACAACCATCTTGTATCAAATTTATTGTGTGCTATATTTCCTACTATATGTAAAATAAGCGGTATTGTAAGTTTGTAAAATATTGTGTAAAAGTTTGAACGCGAAATATTATTATAATCAGTTTTTCATATAGAATTGTAGTAGTTGAATTGTATATTAGCTACTAAGTATGAACTTAACGGGTAGGTACTACCCGAATTTAAACTTATAAAACGCTAATATGAAGAAAAAGCTTTTATAAATGAGTTCATATTATGCTGCGAAATACTATTAACTACTCTTAATATTCTGTATGATTAACTTGTTCCATTTGACTATTTTGAAGGAAATGGCACCGACTACTCGACACACCGTGAATATGAATGAAGAGGAATTCCGTACTTTTCTAGCTTCAAACATAGTCGCAGTACAGGCTGTGCTACATATCAACAATAACCTTGGATCTAGCAGTACAGGAAATCGTGTAGGATGCACCTACAAAGAATTCACTGCCTGCAAACCTTTGGAATTTGATGGAACCGAAGGACCGATCGGATTGAAACGGTGGACCGAGAAGGTCGAATCGGTGTTTGCCATAAGTAAGTGTACTGAAGAGGAAAAAGTGAAGTACGCTACGCATACCTTCACAGGTTCTGCGTTAACATGGTGGAATACCTATCTAGAGCAAGTGGGACAAGACGATGCGTACGCACTACCGTGGTCAGCATTCAAGCACTTGATGAACGAGAAGTACCGTCCCAGAACCGAGGTCAATAAGCTCAAGACAGAACTTAGAGGGTTACGAACCCAAGGATTTGATATTACCACGTACGAAAGACAATTCACAGAATTGTGCCTATTGTGTCCGGGAGCGTTCGAAGATGAAGAAGAGAAGATCGACGCATTTGTGAAAGGATTACCGGAAAGAATCCAAGAAGATATAAGTTCACACGAGCCCGCCTCCATACAACAGGCATGTAGAATGGCTCACAAACTAGTGAACCAGATTGAAGAAAGAATTAAAGAACAAACTGCTGAAGAGGCCAATGTGAAGCAAGTCAAAAGAAAATGGGAGGAAAACGGTGATAAGAATCACCAATACAACAACGACAGCAATTACAACAATAATCGCAACAATTATCCCAACAATCGCAACATCAATCGCAACTACAACAAATGGCCCAACAACAACAACAACAACAACAACAACAACAACAACAGCAACTACAACAATCATCCCAACAACAATAATAACTGCAACAACAACAACAACAATCAGAAGCAGCTATGCCAAAGGTGTGAAAAGTATCACTCGGGGTTCTGCAGCAAATTTTGCAACAAGTGTAAAAGAAATGGTCATAGCGCGGCGAAGTGTGAGGTCTACGGACCAGGGGTTAATAGAACGAAAGGAACAAATGGTGTCGGAACGAGTAATGGCGGAGCAAGTAGTGTCGGAGCAAGTTATGCCAATGTAGTTTGTTATAAATGTGGAAAACCGGGCCACATTATTAGAAATTGCCCGAACCAGGAGAACACGAATGGACAAGGCCGCGGAAGAGTTTTCAATATTAATGCGGCAGAGGCACAGGAAGACCCGGAGCTTGTTACGGGTACGTTTCTTATTGACAATATATCTGCTTACGTTTTATTTGATTCGGGTGCGGATAGAAGCTATATGAGTAGAGATTTTTGTGCTAAATTAAGTTGTCCATTGACGCCTTTGGATAGTAAATTTTTACTCGAATTAGCAAATGGTAAATTAATTTCAGCAGATAATATATGTCGGAATCGAGAAATTAAACTGGTTAGCGAAACATTTAAGATTGATTTGATACCAGTAGAGTTAGGGAGTTTTGATGTGATAATCGGTATGGACTGGTTGAAAGAAGTGAAAGCAGAGATCGTTTGTTACAAAAATGCAATTCGCATTATACGAGAAAAAGGAAAACCCTTAATGGTGTACGGAGAAAAGGGCAACACAAAGCTACATCTTATTAGTAATTTGAAGGCACAAAAACTAATAAGAAAAGGTTGCTATGCTGTTCTAGCACATGTCGAGAAAGTACAAACTGAAGAAAAGAGCATCAATGATGTTCCCGTTGCAAAAGAATTTCCCGATGTATTTCCGAAAGAATTACCGGGATTACCCCCACATCGATCCGTAGAATTTCAAATAGATCTTGTACCAGGAGCTGCACCAATAGCTCGTGCTCCTTACAGACTCGCAACCAGCGAGATGAAAGAACTGCAAAGCCAATTACAAGAACTTTTAGAGCGTGGTTTCATTCGACCAAGCACATCACCGTGGGGAGCTCCTGTTTTGTTTGTCAAGAAGAAAGATGGTACATTCAGGTTGTGTATCAACTACCGAGAGTTGAACAAACTTACCATCAAGAACCGCTACCCACTACCGAGAATTGACGACTTATTTGATCAACTACAAGGCTCATCTGTTTATTCAAAGATTGACTTACGTTCTGGGTATCATCAAATGCGGGTGAAAGAAGATGATATTCCAAAGACTGCTTTTAGGACGCATTACGGTCATTATGAGTTTATGGTTATGCCGTTTGGTTTAACTAACGCACCAGCTGTGTTCATGGACCTCATGAACAGAGTGTGTGGGCCATACCTTGACAAGTTTGTCATTGTTTTCATCGATGATATACTTATTTACTCAAAGAATGACCAAGAGCACAAAGAACATTTGAGAAAAGTGCTAGAGTTGTTAAGAAAGGAAAAACTATACGCTAAGTTTTCAAAGTGTGCATTTTGGTTGGAAGAAGTTCAATTCCTCGGTCACATAGTGAACAAAGAAGGTATTCAAGTGGATCCAGCAAAGATTGAAACCGTTGAAAAGTGAAAACCCCGAAAACTCCGAAACACATACGCCAGTTTTTAGGACTAGCTAGTTACTACAGAAGGTTCATCCAAGACTTTTCCAGAATAGCAAAACCCTTGACTGCATTAACGCATAAAGGGAAGAAATTTGAATGGAATGATGAACAAGAGAAAGCGTTTTAGTTATTGAAGAAAAAACTAACTACGGCACCTATATTATCATTGCCTGAAGGAAATGATGATTTTGTGATTTATTGTGACGCATCAAAGCAAGGTCTCAGTTGTGTATTAATGCAACGAACGAAGGTGATTGCCTATGCGTCTAGACAATTGAAGATTCACGAACAAAATTATACGACGCATGATTTGGAATTAGGCGCGGTTATTTTTACATTAAAGACTTGGAGGCACTACTTATATGGGGTCAAAATTATTATATATACCGACCACAAAAGTCTTCAACACATATTTAATCAGAAACAACTGAATATGAGGCAGCGTAGGTGGATTGAATTGTTGAATGATTACGACTTTGAGATTCGTTACCACCCGGGGAAGGCAAATGTGGTAGCTGACGCCTTGAGCAGAAAGGACAGAGAACCCATTCGAGTAAAATCTATGAATATAATGATTCACACTAACCTTACTACTCAAATAAAGGAGGCGCAACAAGGAGTTTTAAAAGAGGGAAATTTAAAGGATGAAATACCCAAAGGATCGGAGAAGCATCTTAATATTCGGGAAGACGGAACCCAGTATAGGGCTGAAAGAATTTGGGTACCAAAATTTGGAGATATGAGAGAAATGGTACTTAGAGAAGCTCATAAAACTAGATACTCAATACATCCTGGAATGGGGAAGATGTACAAGGATCTTAAGAAACATTTTTGGTGGCCAGGTATAAAAGCCGATATTGCTAAATACGTAGGAGAATGTTTGACGTGTTCTAAGGTCAAAGCTGAGCATCAAAAACCATCAGGTCTACTTCAACAACCCGAAATCCCGGAATGGAAATGGGAAAACATTACCATGGATTTCATCACTAAATTGCCAAGGACTGCAAGTGGTTTTGATACTATTTGGGTAATAGTTGATCGTCTCACCAAATCAGCACACTTCCTGCCAATAAGAGAAGATGACAAGATGGAGAAGCTAGCACGACTGTATTTGAAGGAAGTCATCTCCAGACATGGAATACCAATCTCTATTATCTCTGATAGGGATGGCAGATTTATTTCAAGATTCGGGCAGACATTACAGCAAGCATTGGGAACTCGTCTAGACATTAGTACTGCCTATCATCCACAAACTGATGGGCAGAGTGAAAGGACGATACAAACGCTTGAAGACTTGCTACGAGCTTGTGTTATTGATTTCAGAAACAGTTGGGATTGACATCTACCGTTAGCAGAATTTTCCTACAACAACAGCTACCATTCAAGGATTGAGATGGCGCCGTTTGAAGCACTTTATGGTAGAAAGTGCAGGTCTCCGATTTGTTAGAGTGAAGTGGGGGATAGACAGATTACGGGTCCGGAGATAATACAAGAAACTACCGAGAAAATCATCCAAATTCAACAAAGATTGAAAACCGCCCAGAGTCGACAAAAGAGCTACGCGGACAGTAAAAGAAAAGATATAGAGTTTGAAATTGGAGAAATGGTCATGCTTAAGGTTTCACCTTGGAAAGGCGTTGTTCGATTTGGTAAACGGGGGAAACTAAATCCAAGGTACATTGGACCATTCAAGATTATAGATCGTGTCGGACCAGTAGCTTACCAATTGGAGCTACCTCAACAACTCGCGGCTGTACATAACACTTTCCACATCTCAAATTTGAAGAAATGTTTTGCTAAAGAAGAACTCACTATTCCGTTGGACGAAATCCAAATCAATGAAAAACTTCAATTCATTGAAGAACCCGTCGAAATAATGGATCGTGAGGTTAAGAGACTTAAACAAAACAAGATATCGATTGTTAAGGTTCGATGAAATGCTCGTAAAGGACCCGAGTTCACCTGGGAGCGTGAAGATCAGATGAAGAAGAAATACCCGTATTTATTTCCAGAAGATACGTCAACACCTCCAACTGCTTAAAATTTCGGGACGAAATTTATTTAACGGGTAGGTACTGTAGTGACCCGAACTTTTACATGTTTATATATATATATATATATATATATATATATATATATATATTAAATGAAATTGTTATTTACATGATTAAGTGTTTCCAACATGTTAAGCAATCAAACTTGTTAAGACTTGATTAATTGAAATAGGTTTCATATAGACAATTGACCACCCAAGTTGACCGGTGATTCACGAATGTTAAAACTTTTAAAAACTATACGATGACATATATATGGTTATATATATAGTTAACATGATTTTATTATAAGTATGTATCTCATTAGGTATTTTAATAATGAGTTATATACATAAAAATGAGACTATTAATTTAAGAAACTCGAAAACGATATATATAACGATTATCGTTATAACAACGTCTTACTAGGTACATATGAATCATATTAAGATATTGATACACTTGGTTAATTATGTTAAATAATAAGTAAATATATTATTAAGTGTATTAACAATGAAATACATATGTAAAAATAAGACTAATAACTTAATGATTTCGAAACGAGACATATATGTAACGATTATCGTTGTAACGACATTTAACTGTATATATATCATACTAAGATATATTATATATCATAATATCATGATAATATAACAATTTAACATCTCATTTGTTATAATAAACAATGGGTTAACAACATTCAACAAGATCGTTAACCTAAAGGTTTCAAAACAACATTTACATGTAACGACTAACGATGACTTAACGACTAAGTTAAAATGTATATACATGTAGTGTTTTAATATGTATTCATGAACTTTTGAAAGACTTCAAGACACTTATCAAAATACTTCTACTTAACAAAAATGCTTACAATTACATCCTCGTTCAGTTTCATCAACAATTCTACTCGTATGCACCCGTATTCGTACTCGTACAATACACAGCTTTTAGATGTATGTACTATTGGTATATACACTCCAATGATCAGATCTTAGCAGCCCATGTGAGTCACCTAACACATGTGGGAACCATCATTTGGCAACTAGCATGAAATATCTCATAAAATTACAAAAATATGAGTAATCATTCATGACTTATTTACATGAAAACAAAATTACATATCCTTTATATCTAATCCATACACCAACGACCAAAAACACCTACAAACACTTTCATTCTTCAATTTTCTTCATCTAATTGATCTCTCTCAAGTTCTATCTTCAAGTTCTAAGTGTTCTTCATAAATTCCAAAAGTTCTAGTTTCATAAAATCAAGAATACTTCCAAGATTGCAAGTTTACTTCCAAGTTTTCTAAATCCACTCCAAGTAATCATCCAAGATCAAGAAACCTTTGTTAATTACAGTAGGTTATCTTTCTAATACAAGGTAATAATCATATTCAAACTTTAATTCAATTTCTATAACTATAACAATCTTATTTCGAGTGGAAATCTTACTTGAAATTGTTTTCGTGTCATGATTCTGCTTCAAGAACTTTCAAGCCATCCAAGGATCCTTTGAAGCTTGATCTATTTTTCTCATTTCCAGTAGGTTTATCCAAGGAACTTGAGGTAGTAATGATGTTCATAACATCATTCGATTCATACATATAAAGCTATCTTATTCGAAGGTTTAAACTTGTATTCACTAGAACATAGTTTAGTTAATTCTAAACTTGTTCGCAAATAAAAGTTAATCCTTCTAACTTGACTTTTAAAATCAATTAAACACATGTTCTATATCTATATGATATGCTAACTTAATGATTTAAAACCTGGAAACACGAAAAACACCGTAAAACCGGATTTATGCCGTCGTAGTAACATCGCGGGCTGTTTTGGGTTAGTTAATTAAAAACTATGATAAACTTTGATTTAAAAGTTGTTATTCTGGGAAAATGATTTTTATTATGAACATGAAACTATATCCAAAAATTATGGTTAAACTCAAAGTGGAAGCATGTTTTCTAAAATGGTCATCTAGACGTCGTTCTTTCGACTGAAATGACTACCTTTATAAAAACGACTTGTAACTTATTTTTCCGACTATAAACCTATACTTTTTCTGTTTAGATTCATAAAATAGAGTTCAATATGAAACCATAGCAATTTGATTCACTCAAAACGGATTTAAAATGAAGAAGTTATGGGTAAAACAAGATTGGATAATTTTTCTCATTTTAGCTACCTGAAAATTGGTAACAAATCTATTCCAACCATAACTTAATCAACTTGTACTGTATATTATGTAATCTTGAGATACCATAGACACGTATACAATGTTTCGACCTATCATGTTGACACATCTATATATATTTCGGAACAACCATAGACACTCTATATGTGAATGTTGGAGTTAGCTATACAGGGTTGAGGCTGATTCCAAAATATATATTGTTTGAGTTGTGATCAATACTGAGATACGTATACACTGGGTCGTAGATTGATTCAAGATAATATTTATCGATTTATTTCTGTACATCTAACTGTGGACAACTAGTTGTAGGTTACTAACGAGGACAGCTGACTTAATAAACTTAAAACATCAAAATATATTAAAAGTGTTGTAAATATATTTTGAACATACTTTGATATATATGTATATATTGTTATAGGTTCGTGAATCAACCAGTGGCCAAGTCTTACTTCCCGACGAAGTAAAAATCTGTGAAAGTGAGTTATAGTCCCACTTTTAAAATCTAATATTTTTGGGATGAGAATACATGCAGATTTTATAAATGATTTACAAAATAGACACAAGTACGTGAAACTACATTCTATGGTTGAATTATCGAAATTGAATATGCCCCTTTTTATTAAGTCTGGTAATCTAAGAATTAGGGAACAGACACCCTAATTGACGCGAATCCTAAAGATAGATCTATTGGGCCTAACAAACCCCATCCAAAGTATCGGATGCTTTAGTACTTCGAAATTTATATCATATCCGAAGGGTGTCCCGGAATGATGGGGATATTCTTATATATGCATCTTGTTAATGTCGGTTACCAGGTGTTCACCATATGAATGATTTTTATCTCTATGTATGTGATGTGTATTGAAATATGAAATCTTGTGGTCTATTGTTACGATTTGATATATATAGGTTAAACCTATAACTCACCAACATTTTTGTTGACGTTTAAAGCATGTTTATTCTCAGGTGAATACTAAGAGCTTCCACTGTTGCATACTAAAATAAGGACAAGATTTGGAGTCCATGTTTGTATGATATTGTGTAAAAACTGCATTCAAGAAACTGATTTCGATGTAACATATTTGTATTGTAAACCATTATGTAATGGTCGTGTGTAAACAGGATATTTTAGATTATCATTATTTGATAATCTACGTAAAGCTTTTTAAACCTTTATTTATGAAATAAAGGTTATGGTTTGTTTTAAAAATGAATGCAGTCTTTGAAAAACGTCTCATATAGAGGTCAAAACCTCGCAACGAAATCAATTAATATGGAACGTTTTTAATCAATAAGAACGGGACATTTCAGCTGATCATCTTTCTCGCCTTGAAAATCCCGAATTAGAAGTTCTAAATGAATCGGCCATACAAGACAACTTTCCTGATGAATATCTCTTGAAAATCGATTATAATGAAATTCCATGGTTTGCAGACTTTGCAAACTACTTAGTATGTGGATTCCTTGAAAAATGGTTGTCGTACCAAAAACGAAAGAAATTCTTTAGTGATATAAAACACTATTTCTGGGAAGATCCACATTTGTTTAAAAGTTGTCCCGATGGAATAATACGCCGATGCGTATTCGGAGATGAAGCTAGTCAAATCTTAAACCATTGTCACACAGGACCAACAGGAGGGCATTATGGGCCTCAGCTCACAGCAAGAAAAGTTTACGATGCTGGATTCTATTGGCCTAAAATTTTCAAAGACGCACACCTTCTTTGTAAATCATGTGATGCATGTCAAAGGGCCGGAAAAATAAGTCAACGTGGTGAAATGCCACAAAATGTCATTCAAGTATGTAAAGTATTTTACGTTTGGGGTATTGACTTCATGGGTCCATTTCCAAAATCTCATAATAATCTCTACATTCTCGTTGCCATTGATTATGTATCTAAATGGGCGGAAGCACAAGCTCTCCCAACTAACGATGCACAAGTTGTAGTCAACTTCTTAAAACGTCTTTTTGCAAGGTTCGGAACACCGAAAGCTTTAATAAGTGATCGGGGTACTCATTTTTGTAATAACCAACTTGAGAAAGTTCTCAAAAGATATGGAGTAACGCATAAAATCTCAACCACTTATCATCCACAAACAAGTGGACAAGTTGAAAATACCAACCGAGCTTTAAAACGCATTCTAGAGAAAACCGTAGGATCGAATCCAAAGGAATGGTGAAATTGGAAGATTCACTTTGGCTTTTAGAATAGCCTACAAAACTCCAATTGGCACCACACCTTTTAAACTCATTTACGGAAGAGCATGTTACCTTCCAGTAGAAATTGAGCACAAAGCATTTTGGACTTTGAAGACATGTAATCTTGATTTGCATGAAGCCAGACGTCTACGGTTAAGTCAATTAAACGAATTAGAAGAATTAAGACATGATGCATATGAAAATTCGTTAATCTATAAGGAAAGAACGAAGGAATGGCATGATAAAAAAAATCAGAAGTTCAAAAGAATTTAAGGAAGGAGACAGAGTCCTTCTTTTCAATTCACGATTCAAGCTATTTCCTTTAAAATTGAAATCAAGATGGTCTGGACCATTCATAGTCAAAAGAGTTTTCCCATACGGAATAATAGAATTAATAAATTCAAATGGAATTGAATTTAAAGTTAATGGTCACAGAGTTAAACATTACATACATGGTCCGATGGAAGTTGACAATGAAGTTAATCATAATTTCACCACCAAAGAAAACCCTCAGAATGAAAACATAAATATGTTTTCAACGACATGTGAAAAACCAAAAGTAGAAGATGGAGAGATTTCAAATTGGAGTGATGAAGAAGAATTTCTATATAAACCTCCCATTCCAAGAAACGAAGAAAAATATGAACAAGAAGTTCAAGTAGAAGTGAAAGAACCAAGAAAAGAGCACCCGAAAAAGGTTGACAAACCAACTCTACTAAATAAAGTAGGAGACCCAGGTGAATTTATCATTTCTTTCTTGCTTAATGATGGTGCTATGTATAATGGGTTCGCAGATTTAGGAGCGAGTGCGAATGTTATGCCTCTTTCCTTATACAAAAGATTAGGTGTGGGTAAATTAAGACCAACCAGAATAGGTGTTCAATTATTTGATCAAACCATTAAACACCCAGTTGGAATAGCCAATAATTTACTTGTTAAAGTGGGAAGTTTGACATTTGTTGCAAATTTCATAGTTATTAATATGGAGGAAGACCTTGATATTCCTCTAATTTTAGGTCGCCCATTTTTAGCAACCACCGAGGCGTTCTTTGATGTAAGAGAAGGTAGAATGACACTTAGGCACGGTGATAAATCGATCACCTTTGTGAATAGAAAGTTTCAATCTTCACCAACCAAAACTGTTGAACCAATAAAAATGCCTAAGTGTGGGGAAGATGAAGCAACACCCAATGATGACCTGATAACAAAGAACCCCGTTGTTGATACAAAATTAGATGGACCCGTTTTTAACAGTTCAACGAAGAAACTTTATAAACGGATTCAAGATGCTAGGATTAAGGGGAACTTTAAGTCATGTAACAGATTAGTATCCAATTTGTCCACTAAAGAAAAGGCGATGTTAATTAAATTTGTGAATATTAAAGAGGAAATCAACAAATGGCTTGAAGCAAAAGTCAGAGATATGCAAGTTGTTGATGTTCCAATTGAAGTTAATAATGAAGTTAATCACAATTTTGATACCACAGCTAACTAAGTGTGGGGAGATTCAAATGTTTTAAAGGATAATATAATGCTGTCTAGGGTTAGATTTTCTGTTTTCGTGTAGTTCTCGAGAATGGAATCCGAATGGTCTTTCCCTAGCAGACCCTAAAGAACTAGTCTTCTCCCTCTATTCTGAATTTTTATTTCTTTTAGGTTTTACGAGATGAAGAATTCCTTTGATCTGAACCTTGGTTTACTACTACACACTATGATTACTAAACGTAATAATAACACCTTCCCGAGTGAAGTGGTATCATTCATAAGAGGCAAAATGGATGAAGTAAGAAAAGAACTCAGGAACAATCATAATAAGACACATTTTGGTAAAGGAAAATCAAAATCCGCAGCAAAAAGAAGAGCACGACACCTTGAAAGATGTCATAAATGTGGAAAATGGTCACATGAAGGGAAATGTTTGAACAATCAATCACATTCCAATACCGAGTTCGTTACTTTATGCAGAGAAGGACCGTTCATATGTTTAGAAGAAAAATTATTAAAAAATCGAGGTTACGCTTATGTAGCAATGGAAAACCAAATCGTACGACTCTCTTATGTGTCAACTAAAGCAGGTCTCTGAGAATTCTATCTAGACAAAATTACACGGGGGGTCCCTGTGGTTTGTTCAAAACATCAACCGGAGTCCAAAAGAAATTTTTGAACTTGGGGGGTCACTGTGGTTTGAATTAGTTTCATGGGAGTCCATTTGCTAACATCTGTCAATATTTCCCGTTAAACACTGTCATGTGCAATGCACATGAGGGTAAAATAGTCATTCAGTTGTTTGTCTTCCTCTTTCTCTCTTGATTTCTTTACCTGCAACTTTCTTTCAAGATTTATTTCATATATAATATATAATATAGAATATATAACTAAACATAAATTACAAACTCTAACTAAAATCAAACAACAATTTCATCTTCACCTCCATCGTTTTTGTCAATTAATTTCAAACCAAAACCCTATTTTTCATACCACTCACCACACTATTTTCGATTACCAATTCCATTGCCACTCAGCACACTATTTTCTATAAATAGTTTAGTAAGGAATACAAAATGGACTATCCTTTAAATCAATTTATATTTCCACTTCACAGATAATTTGCATAAAGTGAAACAAGATTCATAATTAAAACTTTTTTCACAGCAGATCAATTAATCAATTTATAGTTTAGTAAGCAACTGATCAATTAATAACACAAAATGATCACCCATTTTAATAAATCAACTGGAAATTCCTATTTTGGTTTGAAGTACACCAGACACACACACACACACACACCCCTTTCTGTCGGGAGATCACTACAAAATATGAATTCGAGTGTTGTGAGGAAAGGAGGTCCCTGGCGCTAGAGACTCGCTGAAAATCTGGTCGGAGAAAGACGGAAGCCGGAAAACGAGGACAAAGGCTATTTTGTGGGTATAGGTTGAAACATAACCTAATTATCTGATGAGTACATTCAAAAGAAAGCAAATTCGGCGAACTACCATCCTCGGTTGAACTCAGGTAACAGGCCAACTTTGAAGAGATCCTTCATCACTATCGCACTAAACATCGAACCCCACAAGATCCACAGACTACCAAGGTAGTCGCTGCCTGTGCACGACGGTAGGTGAAAGGATACGGCGAGATCCGATGGACTTTTTTGACAGCCTTTTTTAAACGAGAGTGTAATTTTTGAAGGGTAAGGACAAAGATTAGGGTTTCAGAGTGGGGGAAAGGAAAAATAAGGATCTGTAAGAAATGAGATGGAGGTGGGCCAGCGATGCAATTAATGTGAATTTTTTTTTAGCATGACTATGTTACCCTCATGTGCATTGCACATGACAATGTTTAACGGAAAATATTGACAGACGTTAGTAAATGGACTCCCCATGAAACTAATTCAAACCACAGTGACCCCCCAAGTTCAAAAAAAAATTTTGGACTCATGTTGATGTTTTGAACAAACCACAGGGACCCCCCGTGTAATTTTGTCTTCTATCTAATAGGTAAGTATGTACAGTTTTTATTTTATTTTTATTTATTGCTTTTAACCTTTTGATAATAAACGCTGAATCGTTCGCTATAAAGTATTAAATTGATATTCAATAAAATTAGGTATAATAAATCGAAATTATTGATAACAGACAAAAATTTAATTCATCACTGCGAAATTTACCGTTTATTCATAAGGTATAAATATCTTTAATCAATCAACTCAAAATATTTCAAAAATTCGTCAGGAGTAAAACTAGGTAATATAGCCGAAATTACTTTACCCAAAAGAGGGACGTATATTTTTGTTAATATTTGATTGATTAAAGTGGGATAAAAGACCAAAAAGATTTTTATTGTTTTCTAAATTAATATATAACTATATTATTTTTAAATGTAAGTTAGTAAACTAATGTATATAAATACTAATAATATTTATATGAAATTTTATGCATTTTAAATTTAAGTTTGGTGTGAATTTAAAAACAAAAAAATTTACTTTACTTCATTAAGTTAAAAATTTGATTTCTAAAATTCATCGTGAGTTGAAGACTAGGTCGTTGAACCGAAATTGCTTTACCCGAGGGCGGGATGAGAAATTTTATTATCATTATTTTTAATTTTATTGATCTAAAGTATGCCAAAAACATTAAAAAACCCAAAAATCTTTCCTTTTAAAACAATCGCTTTAAAATGACAATTTTTAAATTTTGTCAAGGGACGAACTAGGTAACCGAAACGACCTCAACCCAAAGAAAGGAACAAGATTTTAAAAATTACTCCATTAATTGTTTTATTAATAAAGGTTTTTATATATATAAAAAAAAGAGCACCGCACTCGCGGAGCTCCTGAGGGGAATTAGCACCGCAGTCGCGGAGCTTCCAAAACCCAGACCAGAATATAGGTGGTCGACAGACCAGTCCACCATCCCCATCTCATTTTTCTGCGAAAAAACCCACAAAAACACTCTCAAATTCGCAATTTTTCACCGATAATCATATTATTTCTTGCTAAAATCATGTTGAGAAGAATCCTACCAAGAAGTTTTTCAAGAAGATCGGTAATTTCTACACACAAACACTCTTTAATTCGTATTTATAGTGTTCTTGGGCATATTTTAACCTAATTTGATTTTGATGAATTCTAGCCTAATTGTGCTTAAATTGTTTGTATATTATGATTGTATAACCTAGATTGATGCTATTTAACATGATTAGAAGCCTTAAACTTCAAATTTTTAACAATCTAGGGTTTGTGTTCTTTAGCAAAATTGGGGTTTTTTGATATAAACGGGTTATGGCCGAATTTTGTTGTTAGTTCATGCTTAATTAAGTAGTGTAACATGTTTAGGTTGCTAAATGATCCAAATTTTGAACCTAAACATGATTTTTGAGCATTAAAGTGGACTTTTTAAGTCTAAAATACATGAACTTGATTAATTTGATATGAATGCCATTTGAAACTTTTTTAATTGCTATAATGATTATTTTTTATATGTTTTAGAAGATGAATGCTTAGAAACATTGTATACATTTTCATATATGTTTATTTGTAAAAGTGTAGAATTGTTAATATTATGAAAATGCGTATAAGTTTAATATTGTTCAAACATGTCATTATATTGTTTTGATTTATAATTTTGCTAACACTAATGCATATTTGGATGCACAAAAATTGTGTTTAATATGTTTTGTAGACTGAAAGGGGTGAATCTTCATCCGCTTCCCATGCTCACAATGCTCCTCCTGAGAATGTAGACGAACAGGAGATTAACGACCAATACAGACAAAATCTACCGCATCAATTTATTTCATATTCAAATATACAAGTGGCAGATTTACACCCTAATTTAAGATTTGACAGACATTGGATAGATTATCCGAAATATCAGAGGAACTTACACATTCTTCAGTCAAAGAATGTTGAAATACCCAGGGTGATAGATTGGGAACCGTTAGAAACAGTGGAATTAGCCGAACGAATCAGGGAATTACTTTACCAAAGGTATGGTAATTCTACTTTTAATGATTGGGAACGTTTATTCACTATACGCAGGCCTGTATATAGGGAATGGTGTGTGGAATTATTAAGTACAGTTGAAATAAATGATCAGGTAGCTAGCTTAACTGATATGAGTTTTATTAGATTTTTGTTAGGAGGTGTGATGTGCCATATGTCTCTATTAGATATGGCTCAGGCTTTGCGTATATATACACTTGAGGAATTAGTATCTAATGATTGTCAAAGGTTGATAATTAATGGTAGAAGGGTTGATGAAAATTTTGATATGAATGGAATATGGAGTAGAATGACTAGCCATAACCGATTTCGTAGGGGATCTTACTCTTATACTGATATTAATAAAGCTGAGCTAAGAGTGATCCATAAGTTTTTAGCAAACTCGATTACACAACGAGGTAGGAATAAAGAAAAGCTAAATGAAAATGATCTATTTTACCTCATGTGTATTCGAGACCCACAGAGCGTTGTGAACATACCTTATTGTGTGGGTTATTAATTATCGGTAATGGTAAGGGGTATGCGAAATAATAGTATAATAGGAGGTGGAATTTTCATTACTTTAATTGCTGAGTATCTCAATGTGGATAGAAGTCAGGGGGGATTATTAGTTGCAGTACCAGAACCGATAGAATTGATTTACGTATGCCATATGATGGCGCACATGCACAGGTAGAACGAGATCAGGAGCAAGGTAATGTGGGTGGAAGAAACCAAATGATAGATATAGAAAGAATAATGGCCCAAAGTGCATACAATCAGGCTATGCAACGTGAGTTTCAGACTTGGCAATATCATAAAGAATATATCAAAGCCTATTTAGCCTCCCAAGGTAGGAACTACATTCCTACTGAACCGGCCTATTTTCCTCCATGGACCGACGATACACGACCACCTTTTCCTACATATGATCCATTCCAAGCGTATCAAAACATATACCATGAACCTTAGAACCCCTTCTGGTACAATCAGAATCAACCTTAGTCTTATTTATTTTATTATTGGTAATGTTACTACTTTTAATACTTATTTCGGTATTGTAACAGTTTTTATAGTTTTCTAACGTTTTAAATATTAGATTTTATAAATTTTTGAACGTGGGGTGATATACCCAACTATATATATATATATATATATATATATATATATATATATATATATATATATATATATATATATATATATATGTTTGTAGTTTATCTTATGTACAAAACAGGGTAAAACAGCGTACTTTCAAAGACTGGCATTAAGTTCAGCAAAAGCTATTAATTTTGACGACAAGACGAAAAACAAATGTGATATAACAACTGCAGGATGTTTGACCAAATGATGTGCACCAGTTATCATTCAAACAAAGAACAATATATTTTGGAACTTTGGTAAATCTTAATCATTTTTATACGCTAATCACCCTCAATAATTTAAATTGTTACTGATTTCTTGCAAATGAGGGCATTGCAAGATCTTAAGTGTGGGAAGGGATTAAATTCTTTTGGTTTTAAAAAATTTGACTTATACACTTGGTTTAATAGCCACCGTTAAATTTTACTAGTAAAGCAGTAGTTGTATTTGAATCTAGTACTCTCTGATAATAAAGAACATCCCTAGTCTTATATACTGACTACCCACTTCTAGTAAAATTTTTAAAAATTTTCAACTAAATGAACTCAAAATCATGTTTATACATATTTATGAACGATAAAACTAGGTGCTAACACCGAAATTATTGTTACCTCGAAAAGGACATAAATTGAGAAACAATCCAAAATGTTTGAATTCATTTAAAATGGAATAGAAGAGAATAAAAAGACAAAGAAAAAAAAATAAAAGCCAAGTGTGAGAAAAATTTATCAAGTTATTTAGAACATATATCACATATTTTTGTACAAATAATTGAAGATACTTTTGTTTTGGACGATATTAATCAGTTTTACCCAGTTTATTGTAAAATAAATGGAATTTAAAAGGAAGTAAAGTCTTCTGAGAAAAAGACACGGGCTTCTTGATTTAGGTCAGGAAGTTGTCGTCCAGACCAGTTGTAGAGTCTGCGAAAAACCTTGAAAAGTTTTCTCGAAAATCAGCTGAAAATCCACGAACCTCAGCATCAAACAGGGTCGGCATGTGGTCAGACTTATCCTAACCATGAGAGGATCTGTCTCGTACAATGGGGGCACCGTGCAAATTAGCTTATAAGACTAATGAATCAGATCCCCAGAAAGGATAATCTCCTTAAAGATCAAAAATCAGCTTTTAAGCCTGATATTACTCAATCCTTGAGATTGATGTTAAAGATTGAGAATTACAAACTCATGGAATTCAATGATATCTAAACTCGAGCTTGAACGAGAAAATATTTTGATCAAATTAGAAACCGATTTGTTTTCTGAAAACCTATTTTCAATGCGTTCATTACCATTGAACGTAAAAATTCTAAGAATTCACCGGAATTCATTAGATCACCTAAACCAAATCGGGTGTCAACCATAAGAACGGTGGTTGCATAGCATGGTCGAAGACAGGACTTTATGCCGGACTAAAAAACTATAGGGTGATCTTTACTATTGCTCCTACAAAGGATAGTAATTGCATCCGACACGTTGTGGACCATGATCATATGCATGTCATTAGACATTGCCTTAACAGTTGTTTGTTCAGCGCTTTCCTTTACAACCGGACTGTAGTTTACCAAAAGGTAATATACGGAGCAAGTATACTGGATGTGTTATTTTCCTAATACAAGGTTAGCAAGTGGGTGACACAAAACCATAAGTTTTGAGCTAAAATTTTCAAATCTGAAACCCGCAAAACCCACAAAAACATTTTGCAAACACCGGTGAAGGGTTATTCAGGAAGACTTATCTAAGGTAACAGCTAGATTGAATTTTTAAAAGATCAAATGTTCTCATAAAGATCCAATTTCCGAAAGGATCTAAATTTTCATAGTCATGTGGGACTGTAAACCACAATGTTACTATCATTGTTCATACCGCCGTATCAAAATCACTGATGTACAAAGTGTGAAGAATAAAGAAGTGATTCAAGTATGTTTTTTTTATTTCAAGTTCTATATTGCTTGAGGACAAGCAACGCTCAAGTGTGGAAATATTTGATAATGCTAAAAACGAACACATATTTCATAGCATTATCCTTCAAAAAAGACAAGCTTTTAGTTGCAATTGTTCTAATTCCAAGTGATATTCGTTTAAATAATAAAAGGTGAAGATAAAAGACAGAATTGACGATTTGAAGACGCAAACGACCAAAAAGCTAAAAAGTACAAAGTACAATCCAAGTGGTTCAATTTATTGATGAGAAACGTCTCAAAATTACAAGAGTACAAGCCGCAAAACCCAAAGTACAAGATATTAAATCGTACGAAAAGGCGTTCGAAAATCCGGAACCAAGACATGAACCAACTATCAACGCGCGACTCAACGGACCTAAAATTACAAGTCAACTATACACAAGAATATAATATAATATATAATTAATTATATATAATATTATATATTATATTTATCAGCAGCCCACGTTTTGGATATGTTCGATGAGCTGGAATCCAAAGCTCCGCAGTCGCAGAGCTGTGAGGAGAAAAACATCCGCAGTCGCGGAGCTCTACAGTTCAGAGTGGGCCTATAAAAGGCCGCGCATTCTGCCGATTTCTTTACACCTTTTTCTACTTCAATCTCTCAATCTATATTTATATTTATAATTTTAATTTTAATATTAAGTTAATAATAATAATAAGGTTATTTTAGCGAATGTTTTAAGGTTTGTAAGTCGAAACTCTGTCCGTGTAACACTACGCGATTAATACTCATCGTAAGTTATGTTCAACCTTTTTAAATTAATGTCTCGTAGCTAAGTTATTATTATGTTTATTTAAGCCGAAGTAATCGTGATGTTGGACTAAATATTAAGACTGGGTTATTAGGCTTTGAACCATAATTGGGGTTTGGACAAAAGATCGACACTTGTGGAAATTGGACTATGGGCTATTAATGGGCTTTATATTAACTAAATGATATCTCGTTAATTTAATATAGAGATTTACAATTTGACGTATCTATATATAACCATTTACGCTTAACTGGGTACGGTGGGCGGGATATTTATAAATACGAATAATTGTTCATTGACCGGAAACGGGGATGGATTAATAGTCACTGGATTCATTAAAACAGGGGTGGATTACATTCAAGGGTAATTGGTGTAATTGTTAACAAAGTATTAAAACCTTGGAATACACGCAGTCGATAACCTGGTGTATTCATTAAACAAAGTATTAAGACCTTGTTACAGTTTAAGTCCCCAATTAGTTGGAATATTTGACTTCGGGTATAAGGTTAATTTGACGAAGACTCTCGCACTTTATAATTATGACCGATGAACTATTATGTACAAAACCAGATGGACTTATCAAATAATCCAGGACAAAGGACAATTAACCCATGGTAATAAATTAAAATCAACACGTCAAACATCATGATTATGGAAGTTTAAATAAGCATAATTCTCCTATTTTATATTTCGTCGCACTTTTATTTACTGTCATTTTATTTATTGTCATTTTATTTATCGAACTCTAAATTATCGTACTTTTATTTTATCGCACATTTAATTATCGTCATTTACTTTATGCTTTAAATTAAGTTATATTTAATATTTTACAATAGGTTTTAATTGTGATTTAAGACGGAAAAGCGACAAACCGGTCATTAAACGGTAAAACCCCCCCTTTTATAATAATAATAATAATAATACTTATATATATATATATATATATATATATATATATACAAATATAGTTAATAAAAATATAGCATTAAGCTCAGCAGATCCCTGTGGAACGAACCAGACCTACTAAAAACTACACTACTCTACGATTAGGTACACTGCCTATAAGTGTTGTAGCAAAGTTTAGGTATATCCATTCTATAAATAAATAAATAATTTGTGTAAAATTGTATCGTATTTAATAGTATTTCGTAATAAAATAATATCTATTTCGTACTACACCTCGCACACATCACCCCTTAACATACTACTCCCGTACCTTGCCTTTTTATCGAGAGGGCATTCACTAGTACGGAAGGCCCCCTCCATATCGGAGATCCAACGGTTTCTCTTTAGTAGATCCCGCTCACCGTCAAAGGTGGGAGGTTGAGCATCTTTGAAATTTTTATAGTGAAAGTCTCGCCTTCCCACATTATCACTGTGAATAATAGCATTAATTTGTTCCTTGATTAGATCGGTCACTTACTCGTTGACCGACTCTAGAAACATATTCTTAACGTCCCCTAGAAAGGACGCATGATGCCTTTGCAAGATGGCCTCAACCTTGGCCGTAAACTCAGAATCTTCGCTCGTACCTCCGTTATCGGTATCATGTCCGTTTCTCATCTTCATTCTATAAAACAGAATAGGTTAAACAACGAAACGAATGGAAACGACATATAAACATACCACACCACCCCACCTTACTCAACATTCGTTGTACATCGCTTGTTTGACACGATTTGCACCCGTAATAATGGTAGCTAGTCATTATTATGCGAGCACGTCGCATTAACTCGCTAGTACAACGCCTATCTCACTTAATGATTGCAAACACAATACGAAACAATTAATTACAAGATTAGTTCACCTAAACCTAGGCACTAACCAAACCCGGTCCGACCCGTCTCCTACAAGTCCCGCATAAAACGCATACACAATAAAGTCTAAGTCTAGGCACCTATCCCAAGTCGCCTAAATCCTTTACACCATGCTCTGATACCACTTGAAACAACCCAACCCGTCTTTATCCCTGCAATTTTTTTTTATATATATGATAAACCATTAACGCGCCACTTAAATGGTTACATGATATAAACCGTTTCATACAAAACATTTAAACATACAACAAGTTTAATGTTTACATAAAGGGGCACGAAGGTCCTTAATCAAATGTATTACAAGTTCGACCCATAAAATGATGGTTTTAAACCAAACGACACTCGAGCATGGTTTGGGGCTAAACTACCCAAAACACTAGGCCGACTTCCAAAAGTTCCATCCAGCAACCAATATGGGAATATCTAATTCCCTTTAACGACCCGTCCTAATCCATCTAGACAAATAAATTACATTTGGTTACATCGCGAGGTATTTGACCTCTATATGATACAATTTACAAACATTGCAATTGTTTTTAAAAGACAAAATTTCTTTACATCAAAAGTTGACGGCATGCATACCATTTCATAATATATCCAACTATAAATGACTTAATAATATTCTCGATGAACTCAACGACTCAAATGCAACGTCTTTTGAATTATGTCATGAATGACTCCAAGTAATATCTCTAAAATGAGCAAATGCACATCGGAAGATTTCTTTCATACCTGAGAATAAACATGCTTTCAAGTGTCAACCAAAAGGTTGGTGAGTTCATTAGTTTATCATAATCATTCATTTCCATAATTTTAATAGACCACAAGATTTCATATTTTCATTTCTCATAAACATCATGCATGCATATAGCCATCTGCATAAAAATCATTCATATGGATTGAACACCTGGTAACCGACATTAACCATAATGCATAGAATATCCCCACAGACATCGTCGTCTGTATAATAATAATCTCGAAGTACTAAAGCCATCCATAGACATGAATGGGGGTTGTTAGGCCCAATAGATCTATCTTTAGGATTCACGTCAATTAGGGGCCATTTCCCTAATTCTTAGGTTACCAAACTTGAAGGGCGATATTCGTTTCGATAATCCAACCATAGAATGTAATTTCGATTACTTGTGTCTATTTCGTAAAATATTTATAAAAGCAGCGCATGTATTCTTAGTCCCAAAAATATATATTGCAAAAACATTTAAAAAGGGAGCAAATGAAACTCACTATAGTGTATTTTGTAGTAAAAATACATATGACGAAACTGAACAATGCGGGGTTGGCCTCGGATTCACAAACCTATATATCAGTTGCATATATATTAACATATATCCCATTTAATCAACTAAGTTTACTTGTATTTTATAATTTATTAAAATTAATATCTTTTAATATAATTATAATTATAATAAATATATGATATATAACTTAATTAAGGTTTTATCAATATAAATGGTGATATATTAGTTAAAAACATATTATTATGTAATATTAGTTGTCTTGTAATATATTTTTATATAGATGACATTTGTGTGTTAAAAATAATAATTATAATAATACTAAAAATAAATTTGGTAATGATAATAATAAAAATGATAATACTTTTAATAATAATGATAATACTAATAATAAAAGGATACAAATGTTATATGTTAATAATGATAATAATAATAATAAAAGTGATAAAAATAATAGTAATAATAATAATAATAATGTTAGTAATGATAATAAAAAATAATAATACTTATAATGATAATGAAAATAAAAATACTTTTGTTAATAATAATAATTTCAACAATGATAATTTTAGAATTAAGAATAATAATTGCAATAATAATCCTAATACTTATTTTGATGATAATAATAATAATGAGTATAACATTTATATTAGTGTAATAATAATAATAATAATAATAATAATAATAATAATAATAATAATAATAATAATAATAATACCTTAAAGAGCAAGCTTAAAAAGGAATGTCACGGTCGAGATTCGAACCCACGACCTCTTGGTTCCCGAATCCCACGACCTCTTGGTTCCCCACCATACTCAATAACCATCTGCGCTACCCAGACTCTTCCGAATTTATATAACACTTAATATATATAACCCGTACTATGTGATGTGTGCAGCAGCGTATACGAAATAGTTATATTTTTATTGCGAAATACTATTAAATACGATACAATTTTACACAAGTTATTTATTTATTTATAGAGTGGATATACCCAAACCTTGCTACAACACTTATAGGCAGTGTACCTAATCGTACAGTAGTGTAGTTTTTAGTAAGTCCGGTTCATTCTACAGGGAGCTAGCCAAGTTTAAAGCTATATTTTTAAACTATATTTATATCAATATATATTTATAAGTAATATTATTATTATTATAAAAGGGGGTTTTTACCGTTTAATGACCGGTTTGTCAATTTTTAAAACTTAAATCACAATTAAAACCTAATGTAAAATATTAAATATAAAAATGGCTTAATTTAAAGCGTAAAGTAAATGACGATAAATAAAATTGCGATAATTAAAAAGTAAGATAATTAAAAGTGCGATAAATAAAATGACAGTAAATAAAAGTGCGATGAGATATAAAATAAAGGAATTATGCTTATTTAAACTACCGTAATCATGATGTTCGACATGTTGATTTTAGTTTATTACCATGGGTTAATTGTCCTTTGTCCTGGATTATTCGATATGTCCATATGGTTTTGTCCATAATAGTCCATCAGCCATAAATATAAAGTACGAGGATCTTCGTCAAATTATCCTTATACCCGAAGTCAAATATTCCAACTAATTGGGGATTTGAACTGTAACAAGGTCTTAATACTTTGTTTAATGAATACACACCAGGTTATCGACTGCATGTAGTCCAAGGTTTTAATACTTTGTTAACAATTACACCAATTACCCTTGAATGTAATCCACCCCTGTTTCAATGAGTCCATTGACTATTAATCCATCCCCGTGTCCGGTCAAATGAACAATAATTCGTATTTATAGATATCTCGCCCACCGTACCCGATTAAGCGTGTGTGGTTATATATAGATACGTCAAATTGTAACCTTTATATTAAATTAATGAGGTATCATTTAGTTAATATAAAGCCCATTAATAGTTCATAGTCTAATTTCCACAAGTGTCGTTCTTTGGTCCAAACCCCAATTATGGTACAAAGCCCAATAACCCCGTCTTTAATATTTAGCCCAACATCACGATTACTTCGATTTAAATAAGCATAATAATAACTTAGCTACGAGACATTAATTTAAAAAGGTTGAACATAACTTATAATGAGTATTAATCGCGTAGTATTACACGGACAGAATTTTGACTTACAAACTTACAACATTCGCCACTATAACCTTATTATTATTAAACTTAAATTAAAATTAAAATTAAAATTAATATATATATATATATATATATATATATATATATATATATATATATATATATATATATATATATACGTATATAAAAAAAGAAAAGGGGTAATGAATCGATCAGAATGCGCGGCCTTTTATAGGCCCACGTTTCACTGTTGAGCTCCGCGAGTGCGGAGGTCTGAAATCCAACTCATAGATCAAATTCAAAAAGTGGGCTGCGTATAATTATAATATATAATAATATATATAATTAATTATATATTATATTATATTCTTGTGCATAGTTGACTTGTAATTTTTGGTCCGTTGCGTCGCACGCTGAAAGTTGGTTCATGTCTCGGTTCCGAATTTTCGAACCCCTTTTCGTACAATTTAATATCTTGTACTTTGTGTTTCACGGCTTGTACTCTTGTAATTTTTAGACGTTTCTCATCAATAATTTGAACCACTTGGATTGTACTTTGTACTTTTTAGCTTTTTGGTCATTTGCGTCTTCAATTCGTCGAATCTGTCTTTTGTCTTCACCTTTTATTATTTAAACGAATATCACTTGTAAATAGAACAATTGCAACTAAAAGCTTGTCTTTCTTGAAGGATAATGCTATGAAATATGTGTTCGTTTTTAGCATTATCAAATATTCCCATACTTGAGCGTTGCTTGTCCTCAAGCAATATAGTCTTGAAATAAAAATACTAGAATCACTTCTTTATTCTTCACACTTTGTACATCAGTGATTTCTATACGGCGGTATGAACAATGGTAGTAACATTGTGGTTTACAGTCTCACATGACTATGAAAATTTAGATCCTTTAAGGAAATTAGATCTTTTATGAAAACATTTGATCTTTTTGAAAATTCAATCTAGCTTTTACCCTAGATAAGTTTTCCGGAATAACCCTTCTCCGATGTTTGCAAAATATTTTTGTGGGTTTTATGGGTTTCAGATTTGAAAATTTTAGCTCAAAACTTGCGGTTTTATGTCACCCACTTGCTAACCTTGTATTAGGAAAGCAACACGTCCAGTATACTTGCTCCGTATATTACCTTTCGGTAAACTACTGTCCGGTTATAAAGGAAAGCGTTGAACAAGCAACTGTTGAGGCAATGTCCCGTGACATGCTTTTGATTATGGTCTATAACATGTCGGATGCAATTACTATCCTTTGTAGGAGCAATTGCAAAGATCACCCTATAATTTTTTGGTCTGGCACAAGGTCCTGTCTTTGACCATGCTATGCAACCACCGTTCTTAAGGTTGACACCCGATTTGGTTCAGGTGACCTAATGAATTCCAGGTGAATTATTAGGATTTTACGTTCAATGGTAATGAACGCATTGAAAATGGGTTTTCAGAAAACAAATCAGTTTGTAATTTGATCAAAAAATTTTCTCGTTCAAGCTCGAGTTTAGATATCATCGAATTCCATGAGTTTGTAATTCTCGATCTTTAAGGTCAATCTCAAGGATTGAGTAATATCAGACTTAAAAGCTGATTTTTAATCTTTAAGGAGATTATCCTTTCTGGGGGTCTGATTCATTAGTCTTATCAAGCTAATTTGCACGGTGCCCTCCCCATTTTACAAGACAGATCCTCTCTTGGTTAGGATAAGTCTAACCACATGGCGACCCTGTTTGATGCTGAGGTCCGTGGATTTCCAGCTGATTTTCGAGAAAACTTTTCATGGTTTTTCATAGACTCTACAACTGGTCTGGACGACAACTTCCTGACCTAAATCAAGAAGCGCGTGTCTTTTTCGGAAGACTTTACTTCCTTTTAATGATGGACTTGATTCATCGTGCAGATCCATCTTTCTTTCAAATATATTACAGTAAATTAGGTAAAACTGATTAAAATCGTCCAAAACAAAAGTACCTGTAATAATCTTGTACAAACATATGTGATATGTGTTTTAAATAACTTGGTAAATTCTTCCCACACTTAGCTTTTATTTATTTTTTCTTTGCCTTTTTATTCTCCTCTATTCCATTTTAAATGAATTCTAACGTTTTGGGTTGTTTCTCCATTTATGTTCTCTCTGAGGTAACAATAATTTCGGCATTAACACCTAGTTTTATCGTTCATAAATATGTATAAACATGATTTTGAATTCATTTTATTGAAAATTTTTCAAATTTTCACAAAATTTGGCAATTAAACTAAGTGTAAACCCGAGAGAATTTATAACCCTTCCCCACACTTGAGATCATGCAATGCCCTCATTTGCTTGAAATCAGACTATAATTATAAATTCATGAGGGTGATTAGTGTAGAAAAGTGATTAAAAATACCGAGTTTGCAAACATATTATTTTATATCACATTTGATATTTTGCTTCTTGTCGTTAAAATTAGTAGCTTTTGCTGAACTTAATGTCAGTCTTTGAAAGTGCGCTGTTTTACCCTGTTTGTACATAAGATAAACTACAAACATACGTAATATTTTTATTATATTTTTTTTATAAAACCTTTATTTATTAAAACAATTTAAATGAATAATTTTTTTTTTAAAAATTTTGTTTCCTTTTACTTTTGGTAGTTTCGGTACGTTTACCTAGTTCGTCCTTCGACTAAATTTTAAATTTGTTGTTTTTAAAGCGATTGTTTTAAAAGCAAAGATTTTTGGATTTTTTAATTTTTTTTGGTATACTTTAGATCAATAAAATTAAAAATAATGATAACAAAATTTTTCGCCCCGCCCTCGGGTAAAGCAATTTCGGTTCCATGACCTAATCTTTAACTTACGATGAATTTTAGAAATCATTTTTTTAACTTAATGAAATAAAGTAAATTTTATTTTTAAAATCACACAAAACTTAAATTAAAAAATATATATTAATTTCATACAAAACCTACAAAACAAAAATTCAGAATGGGGGGAGAAAACTAGTTCTTTAGTGTCTGCTAGTGGAAAAGACCAATCGGATTCCATTCTCGGAACTACACGAGAACAGAACAACTAACTCTAGACAACGTTTTCTTTTTAGAACATTTGAATCTCCCCACACTTAGGTAGCTGTGGTGTCGAATTTATGATTAATTTCATCGTCAATTTCTTTTGAACCATAATCAACTTGCATATCTGTGACTTTTGCTTTAAGCCATTGGTCAGATTCTTGTGTAATATCCACACATTCAACTAGTTTCGCCTTTTCTTTAGGCGATAGATTGGATACTAACCGGTTACATAACTTAAAGTTCCCCTTGGTTCTAGCATCGCGAATCTTTTTAATAAGTTTCTTCATTGAACTATTAATAACGGGGTCATTTAATTTCGTATCAACAACGGGGTTCTTTGTTATCAGGTCATCATTAGGTGTTACTTCATTTTCCCCACACTTAGGCGTTTTATTATTGTTAAGCACTACCGTTGGAGTTGGTAAAACAATATGGTTCTTACCAATCGTTTTTGTTGGTTCAACGGTTTTGGTTGGTGGAGATTTAGCCTTTCGACTCACAAAGATGATCGATTTTTCATCATTACTAAGTGTCATTCTACCCCCTCTTACATCAAATAACGCCCCGGTGAACGCTAAGAATGGTCAACCTAAAATTAGAGGAATGTTTGGGTCCTCTTCTATGTCAATGACAATAAATTCGATTAAAAAGGTTAAATTACCCACTTGAACGGGTAGGTTGTCAGCAATTCCAACTGGGTGCCTAATTGTTTGATCAAAGAGTCGAACACTCATCTCTGTTGGACTTAAGTCACCTACACCTAATCTCTTATATAATGAAAGAGGCATAAAACTTATACTCGCACCTAAATATGCTAGTGCATCATACATGACACAATCACTAAGTAGACAAGGAACAATAAATTCACCCGGATCACCCAACCTGGGTGGAGGTTTTGGTGGAACTGTCTTCACCGGGTTTATCTTTACGGTTTTTGTTTCTTGTACTTTCTTATTCTTCTTCTTCTTCTTCTTTCCAGAGGTATCACAAACTTTATTACCTATTACTTGCTCATACTCAACTCCTTTTCTTGGAAACGGGATGGGTGGTCTGTATGGTGCCACCACTGGCTTTACATACTCGGGTGGTGGTGGTGTTGTAACTTCTTCATTGTTACTCACATTTAAAACCTTCCTATCTTCTGATGCTGGATTTTCAGAATTTGTGGACACCATATTAACATTCTCATTCCGAGGATTTACTTCAGTATTACTCGGTAGCTTTCCTTATTCCCTCTCACTCATCATGCTAGAAAGAGTACCTACGTGTTTTTCTAGATTTAAAATGAAGGCTTGTTGAGTTCTTAATGACTGATCAAACCTCTCATTCGTTTGGGTTTGAGATGTAATAAATTGTGTTTGAGATTCCATTAGCTTTGCCATCATTTCTTCTAGATTTGGATTTTTCTCTTCGGTTTGTTGTGGTGGTTTATACAAGCTAGGTCTTTGTTGATTGAAAGTGTTGTTTTGAGTTGGTTGGCTATTTGGACCTTGTTGGTTGTACGAGTTATTGTTGGGTCCATTTGGATTGTAAAGAATGTTTTGATTTCGATTGAAGTTTGGCCTTGGAGGTTGATAATTATTTTGATAATTATTTCCCGGCCTTTGATTCATGTAGGAAACATTCTCTCGTTGTTCCATCGTTTGTTCAATGTAACAATCTTTTGTTAAGTGTGGTCCACCGCATTGCTCACAACTGATTCGTATTGCGTGAATATCTTTAGTCATCTTTTCCATTCGTCTCTCGAAAGCATCTATTTTTGCGGAAACGGAATCAAAGTCATGGCTAGAATCGGCTCTAGCCGCTTTAGATGAACGAAAAATATCTTTTTCTTGGTGCCACTCATGTGAGTGGGATGTTGTGTTATCAATGATTTTGTGAGCTTCAGTTGCGGTTTTCTTCATAATGGAACCACTAGCTGCTATATCGATGTCTTTTCGTGTAGCAATATCGATACCTTGGTAGAATATTTGTACTATTTGATAAGTGTTTAAACCGTGTTGCGGACATCCTCTCAACAATTTTCCAAATCTTGTCCACGCCTCATATAGAGTTTCATTTGGCTTTTGCATGAACGTAACTATTTCTCCTTGAAGTCTTACGGCCTTGGATGCCGGAAAGAATTGTTTAAGAAATTTTTCAATTAAAACATCTCATGTATCAATCGCTCCTTCAGGTAACGATTCTAACCAATCTTTGGCTTCTCCCTTTAAAGTCCAGGGAAATAACATGAGATAGATCTATTCATCCTCAACTTCTCTGATTTTAAATAGAGTACAGATCCTATTAAAGGTATGAAGATGTTCATTTGGATCTTCCTTCGGCGTATCACTATATTAGCATTGATTAGTTACCATGTGTAGGATTTGTCCTTTGATTTCATAATCTGGCGCATTAATGTCTGGCTTAATAATGGTGTGACCTTGGCCAGTGCGTGTAGCTCTCATTCGATCTTCCATACTTAGAGGTTCCGTTACTTCCATAATTGAATTTGTTGAATACGAATTACTAGAGAATTCTAATTTAACGGTTTGTGGTTCAAGAGAAATGATTAGTGGTTCTGGATCTTAGAATTGTCCTTGAATATCCTCCGAGTTTTCATTTTTGAATTCGGGTTCAAAAAATGGATTATCAAAAATTTGAATTGGAGTACTTGGTTGACTAGATGACAATTCTAAAAAAAATCAACAGCGACAATGTTGGCTAGATGTCTTGATCGAGTTACAGGTGGTGAACGTATGAAAGGTGGTGAACGTTTTGCTCGGTGCATTCACCGAATGTCCTATTAGTTATAAAAGATAAAAATTATATAAGTTATTAAATTAATAGACTTTTCTGATTTTGCCAACATTTCGAATAGCCAATAGATGCAGCAGGTAGCTAGGACCCTTTAAATCGGAAGCCCACAACTCGCCACTAACAAATCAAACTATTACTACGAACCAGAAAATTTTGGATGTCTATCAATTTAACCGCTTAAAATAATTTTTTTATTTTGAATTTTTAGAGAAGAAATAGAAAATTCGATGTCCTAAAAACTAGAGCGTCGAGAAATAAAAAAGAAAAAGAGCGCGTCGGAAAACGTCGAAAAATAAAAAGTTAAAAAATAATAAAATGCAGCGTCGAAACTTAAAAGCCTAAAAACTAAGAATTAAAAGTTGTGTCTAAAGGAATTAAAACTTAAAGGAATTCTATATCCAAAAAGGCAATAACTTAATTAGGCACTAAAATCTATTAAATACTAAAGCGATAAGCGACGTCGTAAAATTCCAAAGCACCTAAATCTTAATCTAAAGAAAAAGCACTTAAGGGA
The DNA here is from genome assembly GCF_046630445.1 of Rutidosis leptorrhynchoides. NCBI lineage: Eukaryota > Viridiplantae > Streptophyta > Magnoliopsida > Asterales > Asteraceae > Rutidosis > Rutidosis leptorrhynchoides. The sequence continues at coordinate 37,259,220 of NC_092335.1, read as the reverse complement.
TAATACGGCAAAGCCTAAAAATCTAGAAATATAAAATAACTACGGCAAAATACTAATCTTAAAACTAATTACGAACGATAAATATATAAATTACGAATTAACAATTAAAAAGATACGATATATAGAAATAAAACTTAAAGTTATAAAAATACAATTTTTAAAAAAAAAAAATATATTATTTTTATATTATGATTTTATAAAAGTATTAATTTATAAAATTAATAATAATAAAAACACTTAATCTTACAAATAAAATTAAAACTAAACTAAATATATTAATTAACTAAAACCCTAATTAGGTTAAATATTAATAATAATAAAATTATTAACCCTAATCTGTAATTAATGCGTACTAGGTTTGCTACCAGAGCAGGCTCCGCGAGTGTTGATTTTTTCTTCCCCGGAGCTCCGCGAGTGCGGAGTATGCAGGTTCAGAAGAGATGCAGGCCAGAAATCGCAGGTTCAGTTTTAATTTTTTTATTTTATTTTATTTTTTTATATATATATTTTTTATAGAAAATATAATATAACTTAAACTAAAAATAAATAAATTACTTATTAGTTTTTATAACTCTTTTTAAAAAAATTGAACTTTTTAATTTCGTACTTAAAATATATATATATATATATATATATATATATATATATATTATATTTTTTAAAAACTTATATATTTTTACAAAAATATCTTAAAAGCTTATATATTTTTTTATAGCGTTTCGTTTCGGCTTTGTTGAGTTCCCCGGCAGCGGCGCCAAAAACTTGATGTGTGCAGCAACGTATACGAAATAGTTATATTTTTATTGCGAAATACTATTAAATACGATACAATTTTACACAAGTTATTTATTTATTTATAGAGTGGATATACCTAAACCTTGCTACAACACTTATAGGCAGTGTACCTAATCGTACAGTAGTGTAGTTTTTAGTAAGTCCGGTTCGTTCCACAGGGAGCTAGCCAAGTTTAACGCTATATTTTTAAACTATATTTATATCAATATATATTTATAAGTAATATTATTATTATTATAAAAGGGGGGTTTTACCGTTTAATGACCGGTTTGTCAATTTTTAAAACTTAAATCACAATTAAAACCTAATGTAAAATATTAAATATAAAAATGGCTTAATTTAAAGCGTAAAGTAAATGACGATAAATAAAATTGCGATAATTAAAAAGTACGATAATTAAAAGTGCGATAAATAAAATGACAGTAAATAAAAGTGGATGAGATATAAAATAAAGGAATTATGCTTATTTAAACTTCCGTAATCATGATGTTCGACGTGTTAATTTTAGTTTATTACCATGGGTTAATTGTCCTTTATCCTGGATTATTCGATATGTCCATATGGTTTTGTCCATAATAGTCCATCAGTCATAAATATAAAGTGCGAGAATCTTCGTCAAATTATTCTTATACCCGAAGTTAAATATTTCAACTAATTGGGGATTCGAACTGTAACAAGGTCTTAATACTTTGTTTAATGAATACACCAGGTTATCGACTGCGTGTAGTCCAAGGTTTTAATACTTTGTTAACAATTACACCAATTACCCTTGAATGTAATCCACCCCTGTTTCAACGAGTCCATTGACTATTAATCCATCCTCGTGTCCGGTCAAATAAACAATAATTCGTATTTATAGATATCCCGCCCACCGTACCCGATTAAGCGTGTTTGGTTATATATAGATACGTCAAATTGTAACCTTTATATTAAATTAACGAGGTATCGTTTAGTTAATATAAAGCCATTAATAGTCCATAGTCTAATTTCCACAAGTGTCGTTCTTTTGTCTAAACCCCAATTATGGTACAAAGCCCAATAACCCCGTCTTTAATATTTAGCCCAACATCACGATTACTTCGATTTAAATAAGCATAATAATAACTTAGCTATGAGACATTAATTTAAAAAGGTTGAACATAACTTACAATGAGTATTAATCGCGTAGTGTTACAAGGACAGAATTTCGACTTACAAACTTACAACATTCGCCACTATAACCTTATTATTATTAAACTTAAATTAAAATTAAAATTAAAATTATAATATATATATATATATATATATATATATATATATATATATATATATATATATATATATATATATATATATTCATATATGGAGAAAAAAGAAAAGGGGGTAATGAATCGATCAGAATGCGCGGCCTTTTATAGGCCCACGGTTCACTGTTGAGCTCCGCGAGTGCAGAGGTTTTCTTCATCAAAGCTCCGCGAGTGCGGAGGTCTGGAATCCAGCTCATAGATCAAATTCAAAACGTGGGCTGCGTATAATTATAATATATAATAATATATATAATTAATTATATATTATATTATATTCTTGTGCATAGTTGACTTGTAATTTTTGGTCCATTGCGTCGCACGCTGAAAGTTGGTTCATGTCTCAGTTCCGGATTTTCGAACGCCTTTTCGTACAATTTAATATCTTGTACTTTGTGTTTCACGGCTTGTACTCTTGTAATTTTTAGACGTTTCTCATCAATAATTTGAACCACTTGGATTGTACTTTGTACTTTTTAGCTTTTTGGTCATTTGCGTCTTCAATTCGTCGAATCTGTCTTTTGTCTTCACCTTTTATTATTTAAACGAATATCACTTGTAAATAGAACAATTGCAACTAAAAGCTTGTCTTTCTTGAATGATAATGCTATGAAATATGTGTTCGTTTTTAGCATTATCACTATGCTCATTGGGCCTCTGCAGCCCACTTAACTAACAATCCGTTTAAGAAGCCCAACTCGTTACCATGGTTATTTGGGTTTGCTGTATGTGGCCCAAAATAACAATTCAGTTGGTTTTGATTCAACAATAATTGAAAAGAAAAAAAAATGTAGCAAATGAGGATTGAACACAAGACCTCTCGTTCCCCAAGATACTCCCTAACCACCCGAGCTACTTCGTTTTTTTTCTGATATAGTTTGGGTTTGAATTTTTTTATTTAACTCGTCTCTCCAATTATTACTATATATCTATCATCATCTTCATCTCCTTAACATCATCATCCATGTTCATAGTCATCATCATCACAGCTCACGATTATCTTCATCATCACACGATCATCATCATCATCCTAACATCACAACATCACCATCGATCATAATCATGATCAACATCATCAAAATCGTTATCTTTTCATCATACCATTATCATCTTCACTATCTTATCATTAATCTCAATATCATGTACCTAACCTAATCATCACGACACCCTTATCATCATTTTCGTTTTATAATCTTATCATCGTCTAATTATCATCATAATTATCATCTAATTATTATCATACTTTTCATCTATTTATTATCATACGCGTATACTAATATAACCATACCATCATAACATAATCACGATTATCTTCACTGTTATCATCGACCCATCATCATCAAGGAATCACGATCATATCATCACCAAGCTTGTCACAGTCACTCGTCATCATCATTTATCGGTTTGCATAGAAAACTTTAACATTGAATGTTGCTGTAGCGAAGAAGAAAAATAAAATAAAATAAAACAACGGTGATTTGCAGCAGTCCTTCACAAGTTCTTGGTGGTTTTCGAGCAAGCAAATATGGGTTTAGGGTTGTTTTCACAGCGGACTACAGCAGTAGTTTGATAGTGTGTGACGATTAAAAAAATGACAGTAGCGGAGGTAATAGGGTGATTGTGAGAGGTGGTTGTGATGGTTATTGGCGGTGACAACATCAGCTAATTAATTGCAGGTGATGTCGGTTGTTTACAACAAAAACAGAAAACCAATCGTGGTATATGTGGTGGTCGTTTGGACAAAAGAGAGGTGATGGATGTATGGTGGTTTTAATGGTCTCACCGTGGTGATGGGTTTTGTGGTGATGGTTGTGGCCGGCTTGTGGTGTGAGCTTCAAAACAGAAATATTAACAGCGGTGGCGGTTGTGATGGTAGGGAAGAAGAAGAGTGTAGTGATCAAGGTTGATGAAGGTGTTCGGTGGTTCGATGGTGTGGCGTGAATGGTCACAATAAGAAAGGAAGAAGATGGAGGATGTGTTATTAATATGTATGTAATGTATATGTATATGTAACTCTTCAGGAAACAAGTGGTGATATATATATATATATATATATATATATATATATATATATATATATATATATATATATATATATATATATATATATATATATATATAGAGTAAGATAAAGAACACAGTGACCATACATGATAATTCACATATTCACGGGTTCCTTTAACTATTAGACTGCCGACATCTATCACGGGGTATTATATCGTGTCTTTTGCTAAACAGTTAACGTATAAAAGTCTTCAGAAAAATCCCCAATTTTTAAATTAAGTTCATTTAATTATTTCAGTCATTTACTGTTTAAAACCTGATCAAAAAGGTTCGATAATTATTCATTTCTGTTCCAATTTATATGTACGGAGTACTAATATTTAAACTTAAAAAGGTAAAAATATTTTAAACAAATCTAAAATCTTCGTAATCAATTTACAGTCCAACTTTTATCTTAATCCTTCGTATATATATATTATCTCTATGTAAACACTAACGAAATGTCAACCGAGTGTTACAGACGTTTACTATTTAAGCTCGAAATCATTCATATTCCATTTTCTCTCTCTCTCTCTCTCTCTATATATATATATATATATATATATATATATATATATATATATATATATATATATATATATATATATATATATATATAGTCAGTTTTTAAGTAACAAGTTTACCACATAAAAATATGTTATATAATTTTAAACAAATAGATTTAATATAATTTTATATATTTACAAATAATATTTATATATATATATATATATATATATATATATATATATATATATATATATATATGATAATAGTTTTCATTACATCATATAATATTTTACATATTTATTTCCAACAATTAACCATATATTATTTCAAATAATATTTCAAATTATTATATATATATATATATATATATATATATATATATATATATATATATATATATATATATATATATATATATATATATATATATATATATATATATCTATTTACAAATAATTGTTGATGAATCGTCGGAAATGGTCCAAGGGTAATTGAATACATGAACACAGTTTAAAATTTTTGAGACTTCAACATTACAGATTTTGCTTATCGTGTCGGAAACATATAAAGATTAAGTTTAAATTTGATCGGAAATTTCCGGGTCGTCACAGTACCTACCCGTTAAAGAAATTTCGTCCCGAAATTTGATCGAGGTCGTCATGGCTAACCATAAAAATGTTTTCATGACGAATATGAGTTGATAAATAGAGTTTTATCATCATTGAGTAATATGGATAGAACAATTCGTTTATTTGAAGCGTACGAGTGAAGCTGTCACAGTAGATGGAGATAGAGATTTAACTTTTGACGTAGCCACGGTGGATTTCCGGAATTCAAGGGATTAAAGAAAATCTTCGAAATCTAAAAAGATTTGATTCTTCGACAAATAAGGAAATTAAGATCTCTATAATTAAATGCGGTGATCTGCCTCGATTACTCTGTCTGATATTTCCATTATAAATTAAACTTTTTTCGTTCCATTATTCTCACCATTCCTATATTTTCTTTCTTAGTTCATACATCCAAAAGATTGTGAAAATGCTTAATCCAGTTCTAATCCTTGATATTTTCCTAATTATCATTTCTGTCATCCTTCTTTTCAATCTTCCACCAGAAAAATCTGTTTACTTTTACTATTACCTTGGGGTGATACTATTCTTAATTCTACCGTGTCTTTATATTGCTATTCGTATTAATATCCACGATTTGTGACCTCCGTGTTGTTATTGGGCTTTATATTTTCTCTTATATTTTGGAGCTCTTTGCCTTTTTATTCTCTTCTCGACCTCTAGTAAAGCGAGTAATGGTCCAGAATTTGTAAGTATGGAGTTTCGAATGAACTTCATGTTCTAAACAAGAAAGAACGTAATAGCACGATTTGATTTGTCAAATTACCAGAATCACTGAGAATAGAACTATCAAGAATATATTTTCTTGATATGTTCAGAAGTTAAGCAGAATGAAAGAGTTATGTAACATGGCACGTGATGACGTTATGATCTGTGAATCATCACGTCCCATTAGAAACTCAGCATGACTTACTGCAATATAATCACGTTGATCAAGGGTCATTATATTATACTAACTCATGCTTCAGTTCCCAACACTACTTCAAAAACATTCATATTTTAAATTCGAATTTTTTAGAATTTAGAAACTAAAACAGTTTCCTTTCTGATGTAACACTGATATCGCGAAGAGATAAATGATTTCAGATAAGAATAGTTATGAAAATATCTTCAGAAATATCGAGGATATTTATAATGAGAGATACGATGATATCTTAGAATTTCTATTATCAAAAGGTGATGAAGAAGATTTGTCCGCAAGAGTTTACAGTCAGGAGCAAGGTATTTGTTAATGACTTTAGCAGATACTGAATCATTTGGATTCTTTGAAGGCAGGGTTAGTCTTTGTGATTTTTCCAGAGCCTTCTTCATAGTTTGCTTAATCCTTTTTCTGGTACCAAATTTTCTCATTTTCTGAGCTTTTTCAACGCACTACTCTTTATCATCAAACTTCCAACTGTTAAGGTCATTTACAGGTTTTGCTGCTTCATTCAGCTTTTTCAACATTTAGAGTATTGATTCGTAGACTGAGTGCTTTTCAGAATTTCAGAATGGGAGATCATAATCCTAAGAGATGAATGTTATATGTAAACATATAACTGTTGATGTAGAAACATTGCGAGATTCAAAATACTGATTACTAATTCCCAGTAATTGGTATGGTGATTCTCGTTATAAGATGTGGATGAGTATATGATAAGGTTTTAATGAACAATTATAATGGTTCTTCGGAGAGACTTAAGCCAATGAGTAATGAAGTTGCTGGTAAGTTTACTGCTAATGTGGTGGAATATAAACGGTTCTCCGGTAACGATGATGAAGGGGTTATCTTTATAATAAGGTTTATTCAAGTGAAAAATTGAAGTTGATTTGCTGGAGCTGTGACAGAATTGGCTAATTTGAAAAAGAAATGCAATGTTATTTTCGGTAATAACAATGCCAAGGGAGCTAGCACAGATACATGTTAAATGTTTACTCAAGTTCTGAGTGTGTTCAGGTGCATGCATCAATCTTTTCTTTCGTAGATGAAGTGCAGTTGGTTCATCCTCTCGATTGAGGTGTTTTTAAGAATCATGAAAGGTTTGAACGCATATTGTAATCGTCAAGATACAAATGAGGTTTAAGATGAAATCAAGTGGCAAACTTGAAGAAATGCTTAGTTTCATATGTTATAATCAATATTTTAATTCATTTTAATTGTCCAATGTTAGTAGTCCACAGTTAGTAGTTCAATAATTCATATATAGCTTAACATATAATATTTGAATTAATTAATACGTGTCGTGACCCATTGTATACAAGTCTCAGACTCGATCACAACTCAAAGTATATATATTATTTGAGAATCAACCTCAACCTGTATAGCTAACTCGAGCATTACTGCATATAAAGTGTCTATGGTTATTCCAAATAATATATATAGATGACGTCGATATGATATGTCAAAACATTGTATATGTGTCCCGACGATATTTAAAGTGCGTAAAATAAATAACAGAAATTAAATGACGATAAATAAAATTGCGAGAATTAAAATTGCAATAAATAAATTGCGATAAATAAAATGTAATAAGAAATTAGCAGTTAGATAGGATTTTGTTAGCGTGGATTCTTAACAAAATTTCTCATAGTTAATTTGTTTGTTTCTAACAAATTTTATTTTATCAAATGTTTTCTTCATTATGCCACTTGTTGGATTCTGATAGGTCAAAATCCAAATATGAAATTGAATAAAAATGGTTATTTTGTGGTGAACGGATTCGTATATCTGTGAATGTACGTAGGATAGTAAATGACTGTTGAGTCAGATTTGAAGAAAGTACAGTGTAACATGTTAATGTGAGATCTAAATATTTCTAGGGTATTACCTACCCGTTAAAATATTTTCACCATTAACAGATTGTACAAAAGAATTTTTAATTACAATCTTTATGAAAATATACGTACATATATATTTTCTTCAGATGTAACTATGGATTTAATGAGTCAAAATGATATTAATCTCATTTGATTTATCGTTAGGACTAAAATACATAATCTCTTAAATATTAGAAATTATATAATCGTCATGTAGAACGAAGATAAATGATGTAGAACGATTCGTAGAACGATGATTATGCTCGAGGTACAGAATGAGATATTGAGGCGAGTGTTGTTGAGACTTGGGTTGTTGGTGGTACTGGTGTTGATGTTGGTGGTGTGATGATCCGGAAATTTCTGACCAAATTTAAACTTAATCTTTACTTGATTCTGACACGATAAGCAAAGTCAGTAGTGTTGAGTCTCGAAAATTTTGGAAACCATGTTCATATATTCAAATTACCCTTTGATTGATTCCGACGATTCACGAACATATGTTGTAAGTATATATATATATAAATATGTATATATAAATATAAAAATAAGTACATATAATGATTTGGAATTATAGAATATAGTTTTATCATCTGAATTAAATAAGTAAAATAATATAATTAAGTTATTACTAAAATGAATCTATATATATATATATATATATATATATATATATATATATATATATATATATATATATATATATATAGGATTTCAGTACATGATTATTATATGTACAATGTATATGCATTAAAATGTATAAGAAATTAATACTCAATATAAATTATTATTATGTAGTATAACCAATAAAAAATGTAATACCAATATAGTAAATTTAATTATAAATATAGGTTGTTATAATTATTACTTTCAATATTAATACCAAATTCAATACTAATACCAACACTAAGTGATATTAATATTTAATCTATAAGTATAAGTTTGATATATATAAATTGTTATAGTTACTCATATTATTATTATCATTGATAATATTATTAATATCAATGTTATAGATATTTTTATCATTATTAACATAATTAAAAAATATATTCATTTTCATTATTTCTATTACTTTTATCATTTTTTTTTCTTATTAGTAGTATTATTTGGTGATTAGTATTATTAACATTATTATTATTAATTCTATTATTATTATTATTATTATTATTATTATTATTATTATTATTATTATTATTATTATTATTATTATTATTATTATTAGTATTTATCTTTATTAATATTAATTATTAATATTAATCAACTTTCCATCACAATCTTGTCCTATTTTTTCTCATAAAAATTCGTTACTGTCTATTAAAATCCAAATGGTCGATGACTTTTTCATTCCCAAACAAAATCAGTTAGAAGTCTTCATCTACTTTTTTTATTTTTTTTATTTTTTTTCTCTTCACTGATTAATTGACGATTATAGCTGTATATATATATAATGATCAATTACTTGAGGATATTAGGCAAGATATTCGATTATCCATCCATAACATCAAATTACAGAAGTCTATGATTTCTTGCATCTGTAATATTTTTTTTTATATTTTTTTTTTAAGCTCGTCTGCTCTGTCTCTCTATATTTTTTGTCAAATCACGATTACTTATCACTTTTTCAAATCCATAAATGCTATGTTGTTAGGAATGCTTCTTTGAAACTGTCTGTAAACTCTTGGATTCCAAATCGATTTATTAATTGAGAATTTTCGAGTCAAAGTTTTCTAAAAAAAGTCAACAGGATGTTCTTCGATCAAATTCGTACTATCTGTTTCGATTCAAGATAAATTGTTGATTCCTAATGTTTGTATACACAAATTGCAAACTAATTCATGTAGAAAGTTTCTGTTAAAAGAGCCTTTTTGTCGAAAATCATTTTTTTTTTGTGTTCTTCACTTTGAAGCAGCGACAGTTTTATCTGTTTAATTCTTTCTATATTTTTTTATTTAATTCATCAACCTTAGTCGTTTATAAATCAATTTCTAACCTCAATTGAAAATTGTAGATTAATGTGTCGATTTCAAACTGGTCACTGGTCGTTCAGTTACTTGAAGAAGAACATGAATAAGGAAAACAGAAAAAGAAGGTTTAAATGATTTTGGGTTTGGGTTTATACAAATATGACGAGTCAGCAGATTGGTTTGATGAGTAAGCCGGGATTTGAGAGGTCGCGGGTTCAATCCTGGCTTGGGGCAGTTTTCTTTTTAAAAGGGGTTTCTTAAGGTAGTTTACATTTTTATTATTATTATTATTAATATTATCATTATTATTGTTATTATTATTGTTATTATTGTTAATATTATTATTATTGTTATGGTTATTGTTATTGTTATTATTATTGATTATTATTAGTATTATTAATAATTATTGCGGTTATGATGAAAATCATTATCATTACTAATATTAATTATGACTATCATTATCACAAATATAATTGAAATTATTAATATTATTGTTATTACTAAGTATTATCAATACGTATTATCATTATCATTTTATGGCTATCATTATTATTATTATCGTTATTACTAAAAGAATTATTACTGTAAAACAACCACTTTTAATAAAATTAGTAATAACATTATCATTATTAATTTTACAAAGTATCCTTATTACTAACCTTAATATTAGAATTATCGTCTAAACACCATTATTAGTATTAATATTAATACGATTATTAAAATTTCTATTAAAACTATAATTATTACTAAAATTACTATTATTGTTAAAAGATATTATTTTTATCATTTTATCTTATCATTTGTGTTAAAATTATCAACTTTATTAAAATCATTATTATTACTTTCATTGTTATTATTATTAGTAGTATTATCATGGAGATTATTAATAGTATTACTAAAATTATCAAGATATTAAAACTATCTGTTTAATTAAAAATTAATATTATTATCACTATTATTTTTATGACAAATGAATGTTATACTTGTAAGAATATATTTGTAATAAATATAAGTATGTATTAATCTATTAACTAACATTATATAAATATTCATATATAATAAATTAAATGCTCTTAATATAATACAAATCAGATAAATATATATAATATATAACTTAAAGATATAATGAATAAAATTATTCGGTTACGATTACGTATATTAATATATATACAAATGTTATAGGTTCGTGAATCCAAGGCCAACCCTGCATTGTTCAGTTGTGCAATGTCGTCATATGTATTTTTACTACAAAATACAGTATTGTGAGTTTCATTTGCTCCCTTTTACTCTTTACATTTTTGGGCTGAGAATACATGCAAATGCTTTATTAACTGTTTTACAATATTTATATGCGTGAGTTTCATTAATCCCTTTTTAAATGCTTTTGCAATATATATTTTTGGGACTGAGAATACATGTGCTGCTTTTATAACTGTTTTACGAAATAGACACGAGTAAATCAAAACTACATTATATGGTTGAATTATCGAAATCGAATATGCCCCTTTTTATTAAGTCTGGTAATATAAGAATTAGGGAACAGACACCCTAATTGACGCGAATCCTAAAGATAGATCTATCGGGCCCAACAAGCCCCATCCAAAGTACTGGATGCTTTAGTACTTCAAAATTTATATCATATCCGAAGGAGGATCCCGGAATGATGGGGATATTCTTATATGCATATTGTGAATGTCGGTTACCAGGTGTTCAATCCATATGAATGATATTTTTGTCTCTATGCATGGGACGTATGTTTATGAGAAATGGAAATATGAAATCTTGTGGTCTATTAAAATTATGAGATGATTATTTATGTTAAACTAATGAACTCACCAACCTTTTGGTTGACACTTTAAAGCATGTTTATTCTCGGGTATGAAAGAAATCTTCCGCTGTGCATTAGCTCATTTTAAGGATATTACTTGAAGTCATTCATGGCATATTTCGAAAGACGTTGCATTCGAGTTGTTGAGTTCATCAAGATTATTATTAAGTCAATTATAGTTGGATATATTATGAAATGGAATGCTTGTCGTCAACATTCGATGTAAATGAAAGGTTGTCTTTTAAAAACGAATACAATGTTTGTAAAATGTATCATATAGAGGTCAAGTACCTCGCGATGTAACCAACTATTGTGAATCGTTTGTAATCGATATGGACATAGTCTGGATGGATTAGGACGGGTCATGAAAGGTGGTGCTGTTGGTGTCGGTGATACTGCTGAAGCTGGTAAGTTTTGCACCATATTTTCCAAAGCCACTACTCGAGCGCGAAGTTCGTTGACTTTTTATATTACTCCGGGATGATTGGCGGTTGGAACAAGCGGATGAATAAGGTTCAGAATTTGGAATATCATATAATCGTTGTGAGATATCCTGCCAATGATGGTGAATATGGCGTTTCGGACAGATTCGCCGGTAAGTGCTTCAGTTCTTCACCAAGAGGTGAATTCGGTTAGTGGAAAGGATCGCCTTCTTCTCGTCTCCAATGATTAAGTAGGCTACAAACCCATCCCCAGTTCATCCAGAATAAATGATGGCTAATTGGTTGATCCATTCCGGTCACACTGCTCTCGGAGCTCGAGTGAACTCCATATCGGAATCCGAGGGACTTGAACTAGTGGCGAGTTCCATTTCGTACGATTGAATAAAGGGTTTTTTGATATGAAATGATTTTTGAATATTGGATGATATTCTTACTACATAGAATATCTATATATAGAGCAAAAGATTTCGTAGTGTGACGACCCGGAAATTTCTGACTAAATTTAAACTTAATCTTTATATAATTTCGATAAGATAAGCAAAGTCTGTAAGATTGTGTCTCAAAAAGTTTGAACTGTTTCAAATATTCAATTGACCTTCGACCATTTCCGACGATTCACGAACAACTATTTGTAAATAGATGTTATATAAGTTTAAATATATATACATATATATATATATATATATATATATATATATATATATATATATATATATATAATAATAATAATAATAATAATAATAATAGTTTGAAAGAGATTATATGATTTAGTTATTAAAAGTAAGTATGTGAAATAAAAAAATAAAAATATGATATTATGATAATTAATATTTAAAACATATGTGTATATATATATATATATATATATATATATATATATATATATATAAATTAAATATATATTTTGTGATTTCGAATCTATTTAGAAAACGACAGTAACACTCAATTGTCATTCGATTGATATTAAGCAAGTTAAAATTCAAACTTATATGATTTTAAAATAAACGGTGATTCAAAAATGAGTTCAATAAACTTTAGGCTTACTAAAATGTATTTAGGATCTAGTTATTAAATTTTAAAACTTTTTATATTTAACTTGGGGTTGGGAGTGAATAATTAATGTAATTTATATTTAATAGTTAATGACTAAATTTTATACCATAATGACTAAAATAAATAAATATAATTACTGTAAAAATTTGAGATTTTTCCGAAGACTTTTATCCGCCACTGGTTATCAATAGAGCACGAATTTCAGTCCGTGAATGAAATAGTAATAGGCGGCTAACAGGTTACACGTTTTTATTCTTAATATTATTATAATTATTATTATATTATTTAATTATTATTCATGTTCCCTGCATAATTCTTTCAATCATAGAATCACTTTATATATTTATTATTATACTTATTATATATATAATATATAGATAGATGATGCGTACAACAATCTGCAATCCATTCAACCAATTTGTGATTTAACATTTATTTCATTCAATCATCTACTTTACAATTGAATATCTAATATTTCTATCTATATCTATCTATCTTTGTCTATCTTTACCTATTTATATATTAGGTACACATATTCATATACACCCACTACATTGAAAACCCACAAAACCATCTTTTCTTCTTGCCTTCCGTCAATCCGTCAACCATCACCCCACCTTCGAATTGTTATTCGAGCAGTCCCAAAGACACCCTCATGAAACTACAACCATTGATCACCTCTATTGAACCTTCACCAAACAACCAACACTCCTAAATGATGCCATCGTTGTTTATTTTATGGTTCACTCGAACACCACCTTCAACCATCAAACCCTTCAACCCATTTGTTATACAACCAATCAGAAACTACCCTAATTCATCATCATCAAAATTAAAAAGTGTTACTTCTTTATTGTTTACAGTTGGGAGGACCAAAAATGTCACCCTCAAACTGCCGTTCTGTTTAACCACCATCAACCCACTATCACAGCTTCATCTTCAATTTAAAAACAACAAACCACCACTCGCTAACTTTTGATCATGTTTCTATTTTGAATCGATAACCAACTCCATCAACACCTACTATTAACCTACTGTTACGCTCATATTCTTGTGTTTTCTGTTTCCATTTAAATCATAAACCAACCCACGTTAAAACTGCAACTACATTTACTGTGTTGCTAACAACCTGCTGCTGCACTTACTCGTTTTCTGTTTAAAGTTCGAACGGAAATAATAGGAAAGAAGATAATTACACGTTTCGTGTATAGAAGAAAACGAACCGCGTAATTTTGCTAAAGGATTACACCTTTAGTGTATGAGACTACACGTATCGTGTAATTAACCAAGATAATACGCGACTAGTGTAATATATTACATGTTTTGCGTAAGGTAAGATGATGATGATATTATGTGCTGTTCCTGCGTTTCTGTTTCTATTATGCTCCTGTTAATATAATGAAGTTGATGATGATATAAAAGGTGACCAGCGGTAAATGTTTTTACTTTCTTGCTCATACACACGCAGACGATTGCAAAATCCATAAATTTTATAACTAGCCTCTAGTAATCGATTACAACAAAAATAATAAGAGTTTGTTGTTGCCTTTGGTTTTATATTTTAAGAACAATGATGACGATAAAGTTAAGTAGATAATGATGGCTCCTATTTTCCTGTTTCGAATCCTATGTTTTAAAAGTGTAAACCTTATTCCCGTCTCTGCTATGGGCTGGTTATATGGTTGGGCCGTGCACTTTACTTTTCTGTTGGGCCATTACATGTTGCTTGAACTCTTAATGTAACTTTGGGCTCAACCTTCTCCAATGTGTTATTGTTTCTTAACATTCAAGATCATCAAAACTCCAACTGCTACGCTAACGAACAAGATAATATATATTAATGATGATACGTATGATAATGATGGTGGAATAATGACGAAGATGACCGTGATAGCACAGCTACTGCTGCCATTTCTGTTCCTTCTTCTGTTTCGAAACCCATCACAAAAACATAATAAAACCATACTTCAATATAGTTTTGACCCGTATTACTGTACTTTCTATTTGGGCTATTAATTCTAAATGGACTCGTGCAAATTTGAGTTATTAACATGATGTTGGGCCGAGGGAGAATGGACCAGGATATAGAAATGAAGACGAGTTATATTATTATTATAATGATGATACATATACATACAAGATGAAGAAAGATGATGGTATGTTGATGTTAATGATAAAAATGAGTCTCGATGATAAAAAGAAAATGATAATGATGATAACTGATGATGAGATTATGATGGTACGAGATGACAACGACGATGGTATATGTATGATGATGATGATATGTATACTGTATGATGTATGATGATTTCGTGAAATATGAGGTTATGATTTATGTTGATGAACCGAAGACGTTTAGCTTATTACCGGATTAACGGGACGTCACGGGTTCGAGCCCGGACTGAGGCGTTTATTTTTTTTTTTAAAGGGCTTGTTACATTGAGGTAGTATTTCTACTATTTTTAATTATTATTATTATTATTATTATTATTATTATTATTATTATTATTATTACTATTTTTAACATTATTATTATTATTATCATTTTCATTATTACTAGAATCATTATTATTATTATTATTATTATTAATAGTATTATTTTTATATAACAAATAAATACTATATGCTTATATTAATATTACATAAAACATATTAGCATCAATTATATAAAAATTACATATAACAAATTTTTGATATTTGATATAAATAAAGTACATATATTTATATAACTATATATATATATATATATATATATATATATATATATATATATATATATATATATATATATATATATATATTATATTGAAGGAATTATGTGATTATATTTGTTAATATATAAACTTGGTATAGGTTCGTGAATCCGAGGCCAACCCTGCATTGTTCAGTTCCATCGTATGAATATTTTTACTACAAAATATTGTAGAGTGAGTTTCATTACTCCCTTTTTAAATGCTTTTGCAATATATATTTTGGGACTGAGAATACATGCGCTTTTATAAATGTTTGACGAAATAGACACAAGTAATTGAAACTACATTCTATGGTTGAATGATAGAAGCCGAATATGCCCCTTTTTGCTTGGTAACCTAAGAATTAGTAAACTAGTCTACTAATTGACGTGAATCCTAAAGATAGATCTATTGGTCCTAACAAACCCCATCCGTTGTAGCGGATGCTTTAGTACTTCGAGTTTTTATATCATGTCCGATGGATGTCTCAGAATGATGGGGATATTCTTATATGCATCTAGTTAATGTCGGTTACCAGGTGTTCAATCCATATGAATGATTTTTGTCTCTATGCATGGGACGTATATTTATGAGAAATGGAAATGAAAATCTTGTGGTCTATATATTTATGATAAACTAATGAACTCACCAACCTTTTGGTTGACACTTGAAAGCATGTTTATTCTCAGGTATTAAAGGAATCTTCTGCTGTGCATTTGCTCATGTTAGAGATATTACTTGGAGTCATTCATGACATATTTTAAAAGACTTTGCATTCGAGTCGTTGAGTTCATCAAGATTATTATTAAGTCAGTTATAGTTAGATATATTCTGAAATGGTATGCATGCCTGTCAACTTTCGATGTGATGAAAGTTTGTCTTTTAAAAACGAATGCAATGTTTGTAAAATGTATCATATAGAGGTCAGAACCTCGCGATGTAACCAAATGTAATGTATTCGTCCAGATGGATTAGGACGGGTCACAACATGTGGTATCAGAGCGGTGGTCTTAGTGAACCAGGTCTGCATTAGTGTATCTAACTGATAGTTGTTTGGATGCATTAGTGAGTCTGGAATTCGACCGTGTCTGCATGTCAAAAGTTTTGCTTATCATTTCTAGTCGAAAATCATCTGCTTATCATCCTTAGGAAATTACATGCTTATCATTCTTAGTCTAGACACATCTTACTGCATTGACTGCATGATAGTATATAGACAAAATTCATATCTTAGCGTATCTGTTACTGTAAGCTTTGCCCGACATATTCCGTAATACCTCCGTAGTCTACGAAATCTTTTGTTCTATATGTATAGATATTCTATGTAATTAGAATACCATCCAATAGCCAGAAATCATTTCCTATCGAAAAATCCTTTACTCAATCGTAAGAAATAGAACTCGTCACTAGTTCAAGTTCTTCGGAACCCGACAGCTATTCCGACATGGATGTTTACCTAAGCTCCGGAAGCAGCGTCACCAGAATGAATCAACCAATCAGCCATCCCCAATTCATCTGATGGGTTCGTAATCAACTTAATCAATGGAGACGAGAAGAGGGTGATCCTTTCCATCAACCAAATTCACCTATTGGCGATGAACCTGAAGCACTTACCTGCGAACCTATCCGAAACACCATTTTCACCCTCATTTCCAGAGTATCTCATCACGATTATATACTATCTCAGATTCTAGATCTTATTCATTCGCTCGTCCGAACCGACAATCATCCCGGAGTAATAGCAGAAGTCAACGAGCTTCGCGCCCAAGTTATAGCTTTGGAAAATATGGTGCAAAATTTACCAGCTTCAGCAACATCACCGGCACCAACATTACCATCAGTAACAGCACCAGTACCACCAACAACCCAAGTTCAAACATCACACGTGAAATGTCCCGTTCTTATTGACTAAAAACGTTCCATATTAATTGATTTCGTTGCGAGATTTTGACCTCTATATGAGACGTTTTTCAAAGACTGCATTCATTTTAAAACAAACCATAACCTTTATTTCATCAATAAAGGTTTAAAAAGCTTTACGTAGATTATCAAATAATGATAATCTAAAATATCCTGTTTACACACGACCATTACATAATGGTTTACAATACAAATACGTTACAACAAAATAAGTTTCTTGAATGCAGTTTTTACACAATATCATACAAGCATGGACTCCAAATCTCGTCCTTATTTAAGTATGCGACAGCGGAAGCTCTTAATAATCACCTGAGAATAAACATGCTTAAAACGTCAACAAAAATGTTGGTGAGTTATAGGTTTAACCTATATATATCAAATCATAATAATAGACCACAAGATTTCATATTTCAATACACATCCCATACATAGAGATAAAAATCATTCAGATGATGAACACCTGGTAACCGACATCAACAAGATGCATATATAAGAATATCCCCATCATTTCGGGACACCCTTCGGATATGATATAAATTTCGAAGTACTAAAGCATCCGGTACTTTGGATGGGGTTTGTTAGGCCCAATAGATCTATCTTTAGGATTCGCGTCAATTAGGGTGTCTGTTCCCTAATTCTTAGATTACCAGACTTAATAAAAAGGGGCATATTCGATTTCGATAATTCAACCATAGAATGTAGTTTCACGTACTTGTGTCTATTTTGTAAATCATTTATAAAACCTGCATGTATTCTCATCCCAAAAATATTAGATTTTAAAAGTGGGACTATAACTCACTTTCATAGATTTTTTCTTCGTCGGGAAGTAAGACTTGGCCACTGGTTGATTCACGAACCTATAATAATATATACATATATATCAAAGTATGTTCAAAATATATTTACAACACTTTTAATATATTTTGATGTTTTAAGTTTATTAACTCAGCTGTCCTCGTTAGTAACCTACAACTAGTTGTCCACAGTTATATGTACAGAAATAAATCGATAAATATTATCTTGAATCAATCCACGACCCAGTGTATACGTATCTCAGTATTGATCACAACTCAAACTATATATATTTTGGAATCAACCTCAACCCTGTATAGCTAACTCCAACATTCACATATAGAGTGTCTATGGTTGTTCCGAAATATATATAGATGTGTCGACATGATAGGTCGAAACATTGTATACGTGTCTATGGTATCTCAAGATTACATAATATACAATACAAGTTGATTAAGTTATGGTTGGAATAGATTTGTTACCAATTTTCACGTAGCTAAAATGAGAAAAATTGTCCAATCTTGTTTTACCCATAACTTCTTCATTTTAAATCCATTTTGAGTGAATCAAATTGCTATGGTTTCATATTGAACTCTATTTTATGAATCTAAACAGAAAAAGTATAGGTTTATAGTCGGAAAAATAAGTTACAAGTCATTTTTGTAAAGGTAGTCATTTCAGTCGAAAGAACGACGTCTAGATGACCATTTTAGAAAACATACTTTCACTTTGAGTTTAACCATAATTTTTGGATATGGTTTCATGTTCATAATAAAAATCATTTTCTCAGAATAACAACTTTTAAATCAAAGTTTATCATTGTTTTTAATTAACTAACCCAAAACAGCCCGCGGTGTTACTACGACGGCGTAAATCCGGTTTTACGGTGTTTTTCGTGTCTCCAGGTTTTAAATCATTAAGTTAGAATATCATATAGATATAGAACATGTGTTTAGTTGATTTTAAAAGTCAAGTTAGACGGATTAACTTTTGTTTGCGAACAAGTTTAGAATTAACTAAACTATGTTCTAGTGATTACAAGTTTAAACCTTCGAATAAGATAGCTTTATATGTATGAATCGAATGATGTTATGAACATCATTACTACCTTAAGTTCCTTGGATAAACCTACTGGAAAAGAGAAAAATGGATCTAGCTTCAATGGATCCTTGGATGGCTCGAAGTTCTTGAAGCAGAATCATGACACGAAAACAAGTTCAAGTAAGATCATCACTTGAAATAAGATTGTTATAGTTATAGAAATTGAACCAAAGTTTGAATATGATTATTACCTTGTATTAGAATGATAACCTACTGTAATAAACAAAGATTTCTTGAGGTTGGATGATCACCTTACAAGATTGGAAGTGAGCTAGCAAACTTGAAAGTATTCTTGATTTTTTGTAACTAGAACTTGTAGAATATATGAAGAACACTTAAAACTTGAAGATAGAACTTGAGAGAGATCAATTAGATGAAGAAAATTGAAGAATGAAAGTGTTTGTAGGTGTTTTTGGTCGTTGGTGTATGGATTAGATATAAAGGATATGTAATTTTGTTTTCATGTAAATAAGTCATGAATGATTACTCATATTTTTATAATTTTATGAGATATTTCATGCTAGTTGCCAAATGATGGTTCCCACATGTGTTAGGTGACTCACATGGGCTGCTAAGAGCTGATCATTGGAGTGTATATTGTGAAGACCCGTCCTAATCCATCCGGACGAAGTCCATATCGATTATAAACGATTCACAACAGTTGATTACATCGCGAGGTACTTGACCTCTATATGATACATTTTACAAACATTGCATTCGTTTTTGAAAAGACAAACTTTCATTACATCGAAAGTTGACAGGCATGCATACCATATCATAATATATCCAACTATAATTGACTTGATAATAATCTTGATGAACTCGACGACTCGAATGCAACGTCTTTTGAAATATGCCATGAATGACTCCAAGTAATATCTATAAAATGAGCAAATACACAGCGGAAGATTTCTTTCGTACATGAGAATAAACATGCTTTAAAGTGTCAACCAAAAGGTTGGCGAGTTCATTAGTTTAACTTAAACAATCGTTTCCATCATTTTAATAGACCACAAGATTTCAGATTTCCATTTCTCATAAACATACGTCCCATGCATAGAGACAAAAATATCATTCATATGGATTGAACACCTGGTAACCGACATTAACAATATGCATATATAAGAATATCCCCATCATTCCGGGATCCTCCTTCGGACATGATATAAATTTCGAAGTACTAAAACATCCGGTACTTTGGATGGGGCTTGTTGGGCCCGATAGATCTATCTTTAGGATTCGCGTCAATTAGGGTGTCTGTTCCCTAATTCTTAGATTACCAGACTTAATAAAAAGGGGCATATTCGACTTCGATAATCCAACCATAGAATGTAGTTTCACGTACTTGTGTCAATTTCGTAAAACAGTTATAAAAGTTGCGCATGTATTCTCAGCCCAAAAATATAAAGGGTAAAAAGGCAAATGAAACTCACGATACTGTATTTTGTAGTAAAAATACATATGACGTCATTGAACAATGCAGGGTTGGCCTCGGATTCACGAACCTATATCAATTGTGTATATATTAATACGTATAATGTAAGTTACAAAATTTCATTTATTAATATGTATTATTTATATATTATAGTTTTGTAGAATTTATTCTAACCTTTATTTTAAAACGTATACTTATATTATATTTTAAGTTATATTTTATATATATATATATCTATTTTATGTATATATATCTATAATGATTTACGTTTATATAAATAGTGACATTAATATATTTATATACATATATTTGTGGTTAGTATTGTATTTATGAAATTTTATTAGTTTGTTATGTGAATTATTAATACAATCATAGTATATACCATAAGTATATATATAGTGTACAAAAGATTTATTTGTTAAAATAATAATTTAGATAATAATGATTTACTAATAATAATAATAATTTTATTAATAATGATAATACTAATAGCAAAAAAAATGAAAATGATAACTGTTAATGATACTAATAATAATAACTCTAAAATAATATTAATACTAATACCATACTTATGTTAATAATAAGGGTTCTAATATTTATAAAATGATAAATGATAATCATAATAATACTAATAAATATTAATGATGATACTGATAAATATGATATTATTAATTGTAAATGTACTGATGATACTATTATTTATAAACCGGTACAAATTCTAATATTGATGATAATAATATATTTTTATTTCCTTCATAATAATAATAATGATAATCATAATCATAATCCTAATGATGATAAAATACTAAAATGATAAGTTTATTACTAATAATAATATTATTAATACCTATCATAATAATAATAGTAATGTCTATAATACTTTCAAATATGATAACAAGTATGATACTAATAATAACAATAACAATAACAATCAAAACAATCACAATAATAATAATAATACTAATAATAATTAATATATAATAACAATAATAAAATTAGAAAAGAAAACTACCTCACATGAAAAGAGTTTAAAAAAAAAAAAAAAAAAACTACCGTCCTCTGGACTCGATCTCGTGACCACATGCTCACACGCAAACACTCTCGACCATCCTACCAATTCTGATTCTCTGTACTAATATCGAATTTAAATTTTATATATAAACTGTTTTTCTTCTATTCCTCTTCTTCTCCACAAGTCTCATGGATTCAACAAAACATCAATAACCAAAAAAAAAAAAAAAATCGGGGTTCCCTTTAAAGCTTCAAAACATTACAGAAAAAAAAATAATTTGGGTTCTAAAATAAATAAAAAATACTAAAGGCCTACTGCAGCGTCGGTTCTTGGAACAAAACAAAAAAAATTGATTTCGTAATAGATAACATTATAGATAATGTTTATAACACGAAATAGTTTTCTAAACATGTATAAAAACTACTGGAATCATCAATTTGATCAGAAACATATACACGAACGCGAATTTGTCTCAAGAACAATTGTTGACTTTTTTTAAACTAAACTTTGACTTCAAAATTCAAGATCGATATAAAGATTTGAGAGTTGAGATTTTGCAGATAGATTCAAAGAAAGATTTCTAACCTTTCTGCATTTTTAGATTTTGAAACTTTATTCGAAATTGAATTAAGAGAAAAAAAAAATTGGAGCGTGCAGAGAAGAAGAAAAAAAAAATATCGCTGTGCTCTTTAATCCCATTGGATTTCCTTTTTATTTGATTTGCAATTATACATAATCATGTTGTAATAATAGAGATCGGTTGATAAAAAATGGAGAAAATGTCAACACAGGTTCACGAGTTGGGAGCAGGAAAGAAACAAAAAAAATAATAATAATAGAGATAAAGGATACAGAGGTCACGCGTATAATATAGATCCCTACTGTTTTTTTTTAATTAATAATAATAATATATAATAACAATACTATTAATATCTAATAATATTAATAAAATTAATAATAATGATAAATATAATATTAAATATAATAATAATTGTAAAAATGATAATAATAATAATAATAATAATACCATACTAATTATGATAATATTAATATTTTATCGATAATAATAATATTAGTAATAATAATCTAATTTATACATCCAATTTCATCTTTATATGATATAAAGTGATATTATGAATACAAATATTGATATTTGACGATACAAATAACATTACTACAACAACTATATTTGTATTTAAATTTAATTTATTAATATCATCTATTATTATGTAATATTTAATAATTATGTAATATGTATTGTAACATATACTGAATATTATATATTTATGCATTTTAATATAAATATATTATAATATTTATTTACATACTAATTATATTATACTTATGTATGTAATTATGAAAAATATAAATGTTTTATATATGTAAGTATTATATATATTTATTAAAATAGTACATTATTTCATCATAGATATATTATAAATTTCTACATATACATAATATAATAATTATGTATAAAATCATATATATATAGTTATATTTATGTATATATGTATACTACCATATATATAAAATCATGTTTTAAATGTTGAGTAGATGATTAATTATGTATATTAAACAATTAACTACAAAGTATAACATTGTACATTTAATATTTTGATAACGTTGGTAAAATATGTTTGAATCATTTATATACAATATACTATATATATTCAAAATGAAAATCTTTAGTTATTAAATGTTATCTTTTATAATAACAAAATTACTTAATAGTTCATTAATACTAATATAATTAGGTTTATATATAATTATTTATATTTACATTCTTAGTTACAATTAAAGGTTCGTGAATCGTCGGAAATAGTTAAAGGTCAAATGTTATCATGAAATAGTTCAAACATAATGAGACTCGGTTTAATAGACTTTGCTTATCGAGTCGAATCATATAAGATTATGTTTAAATTTGGTCGGAAATTCCCGGGTCATCACAGTACCTACCCGTTAAAGAAATTTCGTCCCGAAATTTGAGTGAGGTCGTCATAGCTAACAATAAATATGTTTTCCTGACGAATATGAGTTGATAACTTGAGTTTTATCATCATTGAGTAATATGGATAAAAATAATTCGATTATTCGAAGAGTGCGAATGAAGCTATTCACAAAAGGATGAAATGAGAAACAAAGATTTGTTTTTAACTTTTGACGTAGTCAGGTTTGAATTTAGAAAATAAGGCGCGTCTTAACTTTTGACATTGCCTTGGGTGAATTCCGGAATTTAAGGGATTTAAAGAAAATCTTGAAGATCTATAAAATCTGATTCTTCGGGATTTATGGAAATTAAGATCTCTTTAATTAAATACGGTGATCTGCCCCGATTACTACGTCTGATATTTCCAGTATAAATTAAGCTCTTCCTTTCCATTATTCTCACCATTCTTATACTTTCTTTCTTAGTTCATACATCCAAAAGATTCTGAAAATGATTAATCCAGTTCTGATCCTTGTCCTCATCCTTACTATCGCAACAATCATTCTCCTTTTCCAACTTCCACCAGAGGAATCTGCTTTCTTCTACTTCGCCCTCGGGATTATAATGTTTTTAATTCTCCAGTGTCTTTATGTTGCGATAAACATTGATATACACGGTTTGTAATTTATGTGTTGTTATCGGACTTTATATTCTCCCTTATATTTCAAAGCTCTATGCTTTTGTTTTCTCTTCCCGACTTCAAGTCAAGCGAATAATGGTCCAGAATTTATAGATATAGAGTTTCGAATGATTATAATGTTCTAAGCATGAAGGAACGTGATAGCACGATTTGATTTTCAAATTTATCAACATCACGGAAGATAGAACCATCAAGAATACATTTTCTTGATTTGTTACGGAGTTAAGTGGGATGAAAGAGTTATGTAACATGGCACATGATGACGTTATGATCTGTGAATCATCACGTTTCATTTAGAAACTCAGCATGACTTACTGTAATATAATCACGTTGATCAAGTGTCATTATATTATACTAACTCATGCATCAGTTCCCATCATTACTACAATAACATTCATATTTTAAGCTTGAAAATTTACAGAATATAGAAACTAACAGTTTCTATATGATGTAATACTGATAGCACGAAAAGATTAATGATTTCAGATAAGAATAGTTATAAAAATATCTCCAGAAATATGGAGGATATTTATAATGAAAGGTATGATAATATCTCAGAATATCTAAGATCAGAGGATGATAGAAACTATTGTCTGCAAGGGTTTAGAGTAAGGAGCAAGTTATTCACTATAGACTTTAGCAGACATTGAATTATTTGGATTCTTTGAAGTCAAACTTATTCTTTGTGATTTATCCACGGCTTTCTTCATAGTTTCGCATAATCTGCTTTTCGGTACTATATTTTCTATTGAATGTTTCCAATATATTGATACACAGGAAGCACGAAGAGGTATATAATTTCGGACGAGAATATTTATGAAAATATCCTCAGAAATATCAAAGATATTGATGATGATATTTTGGAATTTCTAAGTTCGACGGTTGATGGAGAAAGATTTTCCGCAAGATTTTAACATGACTTCGGAGCAAGATATTCTCTAAAGATTTCAACGGATCCAGAATTACCTGAATCCTTTGAATATAGGATTTGGTCCTTGTATTTGTCCTTGGTCTCCTTCATGGGTAACTCAATCTGTTTTTCAATACCCAATTTTCTATCGAGCGTTCCTAACACTCATTTCTTTATCATCAAACTTTTGTCCGTTTAGACCATCTACCATTTTTCTGTTTCCTCTGCATTTAATGCTATGATATCTGAATCATCGGTTATTAATCCGAGGTGGTTTCAGGAGAATTGTGTTTTTAGATGATTAAACGCTGATGGTAATATGATGGAATATGAAAGGTTACCTGGTAACAATAAAAGAGCACGCGTATATATAAACGTTATAATAAGGTTGTTTCGTACGAAAAGTCGAAGTTGACTTGTTGGAGCTGTGACAAAATTGGCTAATTTTGAAAAGGGATCGCAAAGTTGTTTTTGTTAATAAATGCCAAAGGATCTGACGCGGCTACGTGTTGAACTTTTACTCAATTGCCGAGAGTTTCTCAGGTGCATAACTATATGCATAAATCTTTCCTTCCGTAGATGAAGTGCGGTTGATTCATCCTATCGATTGAGGTGTTTTCAAGAATCATGAAAGGTTTGAACGCAGAATGTAATCGTGAAGATACAAATGAGGTTTAAGACGAAATCAAGTGGCAAACTTGAAGAATTGTTTAGTTTCATATGTTATATTCAATATTTTAATTCATTTTAGTTGTCCAATGTTATTAGTCCACAGTCGATAGTCCACAGTTGACAGTGCAATCATTCATATATAGTTTAATATATAATATTTGAATTAATTAATACGTATCGTGACCCGTGTACATGTCTCAGACTCGATCACAACTCAAAGTATATATATTATTATAGAATCAACCTCAACCCTGTATAGAGAACTCGATCATTACTGCATATAGAGTGTCTATGGTGATTCCAAATAATATATATATATGTGTCGATATGATATGTCAAAACCTTGTATACGTGTCCCGATATTTAAAGTGCGTAAAATAAATAACGGAAATTAAATGACGATAAATAAAGTGCGTAAAGTAAATAACAGAAATTAAATGACAATAAATAAAATTGCGAGAATATAAATTGCGATAAATAAAATGTAATACGGAATTAACAGTTAGCTAGGAACAGTTAGCTAGGATTTTGTTAGCGTGGTTTCTTAATAAAATTTAATATTGTTAATTAGTCTATTTCTAATCAATTTTTATTGTGTCCATTATTTCTTCATTATGCCACTTGTTGGATTCTGATATGTCAAAATTCAAATATGAAATTGAATTTGAATGAAAATAGTTATTCTTTGGTGAATGGATAAGTATCCCGGTGGTTGTAAATAGGATAGTGAATAACTGTTGAATCAGATTCGAAGAATATACAGTGTAACTTATTAATGTGAAATTTAAATATTCCTCAGGTATTACCTACCCGTTAAAATATTTTTATTATTAACAGTTTGTACAAAAGAATTTTTAATTACAATCTTTATGAAAACATATATACATATATATTTTCTTCAAATGTAATCATGAATTTAATGAGTTAACATGATATTAAACTCATTTAGTTTTCAGTTGGAACTAGAATAAATAATCTCTAAAACATTAGAGATTACATAATCACCATGTCGAACGAAGATAACTGATGTAGAATGATGATTATACTAGAGGTATAGATTGAGATGTTGAGGCATGTGATATTGAAATTTGGGTTGTTGGTGGTACTGTTGGTGCCGGTGATTTGGATGAAGCTGGTACGTTTTGCACCATATTTTCCAAGACTACAACTTATGCGCGAAGTTCGTTAACTTCTTCTATTACACCGGGATGATTGTCGGTTCGGACGAGCGGATGAATGAGGTTTAGAATCTGAGATAGTATATGATCGTGATGAGATACTTTGGAAATGAGAGAGAAAATGGTGTCTCGAACAGGTTCGCCGGTAAACGTTTTAGGTTCATTGTCAAGAGGTGAATTTGGTTAGTGGAAATGATCGCCTTCTTCGCGTTTCCATTGATTAAGTCGACTACGAACCCATCTCCAATTCATTCAGAATAGATGATGGCTAATTGATCGATTCATTCCGATTACTCTGCTTTCGGAGCCCGAGTGGAAATCCATATCGAAATAGCTGTCGGAATAACTATCGAAATAGCTATCGAAATCTGATGGACTCGAACTGGTTGAGGGATTCATCTCGTACGATCAGATGAAGGATTTTCGATAAGAAATAGATTATAGGATGTAGATTAGTACCCTGCAATACATAATTTACATATGCATATATAATACTAAAATCCCATAAGCTACGGAAGCTGTCAGGCAAAGGTAACAATAACAGATACGCTAAGATATGAATTTAACTATACACTGTCTATGCAATAAAGGCAGTAAGACGTGTCTTAGACTTTAAGGATGATAAGCAAATAATTTTTCGATACTAAATGATAAGCAAAACTTTTGACATGCAAACACGGTCGAAGTCCAGACTCATTAATGCATTCTAACGACTATCAGTTAGACTCACTAATGCAAGACCTGGTTCGCTAAGACCACCGCTCTGATACCAACTGTGAAGACCCGTCCTAATCCATCCGGACGAAGTCCATATCGATTATAAACGATTCACAACAGTTGATTACATCGCGAGGTACTTGACCTCTATATGATACATTTTACAAACATTGCATTCGTTTTTGAAAAGACAAACTTTCATTACATCGAAAGTTGACAGGCATGCATACCATATCATAATATATCCAACTATAATTGACTTGATAATAATCTTGATGAACTCGACGACTCGAATGCAACGTCTTTTGAAATATGCCATGAATGACTCCAAGTAATATCTATAAAATGAGCAAATACACAGCGGAAGATTTCTTTCGTACATGAGAATAAACATGCTTTAAAGTGTCAACCAAAAGGTTGGCGAGTTCATTAGTTTAACTTAAACAATCGTTTCCATCATTTTAATAGACCACAAGATTTCAGATTTCCATTTCTCATAAACATACGTCCCATGCATAGAGACAAAAATATCATTCATATGGATTGAACACCTGGTAACCGACATTAACAATATGCATATATAAGAATATCCCCATCATTCCGGGATCCTCCTTCGGACATGATATAAATTTCGAAGTACTAAAACATCCGGTACTTTGGATGGGGCTTGTTGGGCCCGATAGATCTATCTTTAGGATTCGCGTCAATTAGGGTGTCTGTTCCCTAATTCTTAGATTACCAGACTTAATAAAAAGGGGCATATTCGACTTCGATAATCCAACCATAGAATGTAGTTTCACGTACTTGTGTCAATTTCGTAAAACAGTTATAAAAGTTGCGCATGTATTCTCAGCCCAAAAATATAAAGGGTAAAAAGGCAAATGAAACTCACGATACTGTATTTTGTAGTAAAAATACATATGACGTCATTGAACAATGCAGGGTTGGCCTCGGATTCACGAACCTATATCAATTGTGTATATATTAATACGTATAATGTAAGTTACAAAATTTCATTTATTAATATGTATTATTTATATATTATAGTTTTGTAGAATTTATTCTAACCTTTATTTTAAAACGTATACTTATATTATATTTTAAGTTATATTTTATATATATATATATCTATTTTATGTATATATATCTATAATGATTTACGTTTATATAAATAGTGACATTAATATATTTATATACATATATTTGTGGTTAGTATTGTATTTATGAAATTTTATTAGTTTGTTATGTGAATTATTAATACAATCATAGTATATACCATAAGTATATATATAGTGTACAAAAGATTTATTTGTTAAAATAATAATTTAGATAATAATGATTTACTAATAATAATAATAATTTTATTAATAATGATAATACTAATAGCAAAAAAAATGAAAATGATAACTGTTAATGATACTAATAATAATAACTCTAAAATAATATTAATACTAATACCATACTTATGTTAATAATAAGGGTTCTAATATTTATAAAATGATAAATGATAATCATAATAATACTAATAAATATTAATGATGATACTGATAAATATGATATTATTAATTGTAAATGTACTGATGATACTATTATTTATAAACCGGTACAAATTCTAATATTGATGATAATAATATATTTTTATTTCCTTCATAATAATAATAATGATAATCATAATCATAATCCTAATGATGATAAAATACTAAAATGATAAGTTTATTACTAATAATAATATTATTAATACCTATCATAATAATAATAGTAATGTCTATAATACTTTCAAATATGATAACAAGTATGATACTAATAATAACAATAACAATAACAATCAAAACAATCACAATAATAATAATAATACTAATAATAATTAATATATAATAACAATAATAAAATTAGAAAAGAAAACTACCTCACATGAAAAGAGTTTAAAAAAAAAAAAAAAAAAACTACCGTCCTCTGGACTCGATCTCGTGACCACATGCTCACACGCAAACACTCTCGACCATCCTACCAATTCTGATTCTCTGTACTAATATCGAATTTAAATTTTATATATAAACTGTTTTTCTTCTATTCCTCTTCTTCTCCACAAGTCTCATGGATTCAACAAAACATCAATAACCAAAAAAAAAAAAAATCGGGGTTCCCTTTAAAGCTTCAAAACATTACAGAAAAAAAAATAATTTGGGTTCTAAAATAAAAAAAAAATACTAAAGGCCTACTGCAGCGTCGGTTCTTGGAACAAAACAAAAAAAATTGATTTCGTAATAGATAACATTATAGATAATGTTTATAACACGAAATAGTTTTCTAAACATGTATAAAAACTACTGGAATCGTCAATTTGATCAGAAACATATACACGAACGCGAATTTGTCTCAAGAACAATTGTTGACTTTTTTTAAACTAAACTTTGACTTCAAAATTCAAGATCGATATAAAGATTTGAGAGTTGAGATTTTGCAGATAGATTCAAAGAAAGATTTCTAACCTTTCTGCATTTTTAGATTTTGAAACTTTATTCGAAATTGAATTAAGAGAAAAAAAAAAAATTGGAGCGTGCAGAGAAGAAGAAAAAAAAAATATCGCTGTGCTCTTTAATCCCATTGGATTTCCTTTTTATTTGATTTGCAATTATACATAATCATGTTGTAATAATAGAGATCGGTTGATAAAAAATGGAGAAAATGTCAACACAGGTTCACGAGTTGGGAGCAGGAAAGAAACAAAAAAAATAATAATAATAGAGATAAAGGATACAGAGGTCACGCGTATAATATAGATCCCTACTGTTTTTTTTTAATTAATAATAATAATATATAATAACAATACTATTAATATCTAATAATATTAATAAAATTAATAATAATGATAAATATAATATTAAATATAATAATAATTGTAAAAATGATAATAATAATAATAATAATAATACCATACTAATTATGATAATATTAATATTTTATCGATAATAATAATATTAGTAATAATAATCTAATTTATACATCCAATTTCATCTTTATATGATATAAAGTGATATTATGAATACAAATATTGATATTTGACGATACAAATAACATTACTACAACAACTATATTTGTATTTAAATTTAATTTATTAATATCATCTATTATTATGTAATATTTAATAATTATGTAATATGTATTGTAACATATACTGAATATTATATATTTATGCATTTTAATATAAATATATTATAATATTTATTTACATACTAATTATATTATACTTATGTATGTAATTATGAAAAATATAAATGTTTTATATATGTAAGTATTATATATATTTATTAAAATAGTACATTATTTCATCATAGATATATTATAAATTTCTACATATACATAATATAATAATTATGTATAAAATCATATATATATAGTTATATTTATGTATATATGTATACTACCATATATATAAAATCATGTTTTAAATGTTGAGTAGATGATTAATTATGTATATTAAACAATTAACTACAAAGTATAACATTGTACATTTAATATTTTGATAACGTTGGTAAAATATGTTTGAATCATTTATATACAATATACTATATATATTCAAAATGAAAATCTTTAGTTATTAAATGTTATCTTTTATAATAACAAAATTACTTAATAGTTCATTAATACTAATATAATTAGGTTTATATATAATTATTTATATTTACATTCTTAGTTACAATTAAAGGTTCGTGAATCGTCGGAAATAGTTAAAGGTCAAATGTTATCATGAAATAGTTCAAACATAATGAGACTCGGTTTAATAGACTTTGCTTATCGAGTCGAATCATATAAGATTATGTTTAAATTTGGTCGGAAATTCCCGGGTCATCACATATATACTAATAGTACATACATCTAAAAGCTGTGTATTGTACGAGTACGAATACGAGTGCATACGAGTAGAATTGTTGATGAAACTGAACGAGGATGTAATTGTATGCATTTTTGTTAAGTAGAAGTATTTTGATAAGTGTATTGAAGTCTTTGAAAAGTGTATAAATACATATTAAAACACTACATGTATATACATTTTAACTGAGTCGTTAAGTCATCGTTAGTCGTTACATGTAAGTGTTGTTTTGAAACCTTTAGGTTAACGATCTTGTTAAATGTTGTTAACCCAATGTTTATAATATCAAATGAGATTTTAAATTATTATATTATCATGATATTATCATGTATGAATATCTCTTAATATGATATATATATATATATATATATATATATATATACATTAAATGTCTTTACAACGATAATCGTTACATATATGTCTCGTTTAAAAATCATTAAGTTAGTAGTCTTGTTTTCACATATGTAGTTCATTGTTAATATACTTAATGATATGTTTACTTATCATAGTATCATGTTAACTATATATATATCCATATATATGTCATCATATAGTTTTTACAAGTTTTAACGTTCGTGAATCACCGGTCAACTTGGGTGGTCAATTGTCTATATGAAACATATTTCAATTAATCAAGTCTTAACAAGTTTGATTGCTTAACATGTTGGAAACATTTAATCATGTAAATATCAATCTCAATTAATATATATAAACATGGAAAAGTTCGGGTCACTACAGTACCTACCCGTTAAATAAATTTCGTCCCGAAATTTTAAGCTGTTGAAGGTGTTGACGAATCTTCTGGAAATAGATGCGGGTATTTCTTCTTCATCTGATCTTCATGCTCCCAGGTGAACTCGGGTCCTCTACGAGTATCCCATCGAACCTTAACAATTGGTATCTTGTTTTGCTTAAGTCTTTTAACCTCACGATCCATTATTTCGACGGGTTCTTTGATGAATTGGAGTTTTTCGTTGATTTGGATTTCATCTAACGGAATAGTGAGATCTTCTTTAGCAAAACATTTCTTCAAATTCGAGACGTGGAAAGTGTTATGTACAGCCGCGAGTTGTTGAGGTAACGCAAGTCGGTAAGCTACTGGTCCGACAGGATCGATAATCTTGAATGGTCCAATATACCTTGGATTTAATTTCCCTCGTTTACCAAATCGAACAACGCCTTTCCAAGGTGCAACTTTAAGCATGACCATCTCTCCAATTTCAAATTCTATATCTTTTCTTTTAATGTCTGCGTAGCTCTTTTGTCGACTTTGGGCGGTTTTCAACCGTTGTTGAATTTGGATGATCTTCTCGGTAGTTTCTTGTATAATCTCCGGACCCGTAATCTGTCTATCCCCCACTTCACTCCAACAAATCAGAGACCTGCACTTTCTACCATAAAGTGCTTCAAATGGCGCCATCTCAATGCTTGAATGGTAGCTGTTGTTGTAGGAAAATTCTGCTAACGGTAGATGTCGATCCCAACTGTTTCCGAAATCAATAACACATGCTCGTAGCATGTCTTCAAGCGTTTGTATCGTCCTTTCGCTCTGCCCATCAGTTTGTGGATGATAGGCAGTACTCATGTCTAGACGAGTTCCTAATGCTTGCTGTAATGTCTGCCAGAATCTTGAAATAAATCTGCCATCCCTATCAGAGATAATAGAGATTGGTATTCCATGTCTGGAGACGACTTCCTTCAAATACAGTCGTGCTAACTTCTCCATCTTGTCATCTTCTCTTATTGGCAGGAAGTGTGCTGATTTGGTGAGACGATCAACTATTACCCAAATAGTATCAAAACCACTTGCAGTCCTTGGCAATTTAGTGATGAAATCCATGGTAATGTTTTCCCATTTCCATTCCGGGATTTCAGGTTGTTGAAGTAGACCTGATGGTTTCTGATGCTCAGCTTTGACCTTAGAACACGTCAAACATTCTCCTACATATTTAGCAACATCGGCTTTCATACCCGGCCACCAAAAATATTTCTTGAGATCCTTGTACATCTTCCCCGTTCCAGGATGTATTGAGTATCTGGTTTTATGAGCTTCTCTAAGTACCATTTCTCTCATATCTCCAAATTTTGGTACCCAAATCCTTTCAGCCCTATACCGGGTTCCGTCTTCCCGAATATTAAGATGCTTCTCCGATCCTTTGGGTATTTCATCCTTTAAATTTCCCTTTTTTAAAACTCCTTGTTGCGCCTCCTTTATTTGAGTAGTAAGGTTATTATGAATCATTATATTCATAGATTTTACTCGAATGGGTTCTCTGTCCTTCCTGCTCAAGGCATCGGCTACCACATTTGCCTTCCCCGGGTGGTAACGAATCTCAAAGTTGTAATCATTCAATAATTCAATCCAAATACGCTGCCTCATATTCAGTTGTTTCTG
The DNA here is from genome assembly GCF_046630445.1 of Rutidosis leptorrhynchoides. NCBI lineage: Eukaryota > Viridiplantae > Streptophyta > Magnoliopsida > Asterales > Asteraceae > Rutidosis > Rutidosis leptorrhynchoides. The sequence continues at coordinate 37,224,514 of NC_092335.1, read as the reverse complement.
ATTAAATATGTGTTGAAGACTTTTATGGTCGGTATATATAATACTTTTGACCCCATATAAGTAGTGCCTCCAAGTCTTTAATGCAAAAACAACCGCGCCTAATTCCAAATCATGCGTCGTATAATTTTGTTCGTGAATCTTCAATTGTCTAGACGCATAAGCAATCACCTTCGTTCGTTGCATTAATACACAACCGAGACCTTGCTTTGATGCGTCACAATAAATCACAAAATCATCATTCCCTTCAGGCAATGACAATATAGGTGCCGTAGTTAGCTTTTTCTTCAATAACTGAAACGCTTTCTCTTGTTCATCATTCCATTCAAATTTCTTCCCTTTATGCGTTAATGCAGTCAAGGGTTTTGCTATTCTGGAAAAGTCTTGGATGAACCTTCTGTAGTAACCAGCTAGTCCTAAAAACTGGCGTATGTGTTTCGGAGTTTTTGGGGTTTCCCACTTTTCAACAGTTTCTATCTTTGCCGGATCCACCTTAATACCTTCTTTGTTCACTATGTGACCGAGGAATTGAACTTCTTCCAACCAAAATGCACACTTTGAAAACTTAGCGTACAATTCTTCCTTCCTCAATACTTCTAACACCTTTCTCAAATGTTCACCGTGTTCTTGGTCATTCTTTGAGTAAATAAGTATGTCATCAATGAAAACAATGACAAACTTGTCAAGGTATGGTCCACACACTCGGTTCATAAGGTCCATGAACACAGCTGGTGCATTAGTTAAACCAAACGGCATGACCATAAACTCGTAATGACCGTAACGTGTTCTGAAAGTAGTCTTTGGAATATCATCTTCTTTCACCCGCATTTGATGATACCCGGAACGTAAGTTAATCTTTGAATAAACAGACGAGCCTTGTAGTTGATCAAATAAGTCGTCGATTCTCGGTAGTGGGTAGTGGTTCTTGATGGTAAGTTTGTTCAACTCTCGGTAGTCGATACACAACCTGAATGTACCATCTTTCTTCTTGACAAACAAAACAGGAGCTCCCCACGGTGATGTGCTTGGTCGAATGAAACCACGCTCTAAAAGTTCTTGTAATTGGCTTTGCAGTTCTTTCATCTCGCTGGGTGCGAGTCTGTAAGGAGCATGAGCTATTGGTGCAGCTCCTGGTACAAGATCTATTTGAAATTCAACGGATCGATGTGGGGGTAATCCCGGTAATTCTTTCGGAAATACATCGGGAAATTCTTTTGCAATGGGAACATCATTGATGCTCTTTTCTTCAGTTTGTACTTTCTCGACGTGTGCTAGAATAGCATAGCAACCTTTTCTTATTAGTTTTTGTGCCTTCAAATTACTAATAAGATGTAGCTTCGTGTTGCCCTTTTCTCCGTACACCATTAAGGGTTTTTCTTTTTCTCGTATAATGCGAATTGCATTTTTGTAAAAAACGATCTCTGCTTTTACTTCTTTCAACCAGTCCATACCGATTATCACATCAAAACTCCCTAACTCTACTGGTATCAAATCAATCTTAAATGTTTCGCTAACCAGTTTAATTTCTCGATTCTGACATATATTATCTGCTGAAATTAATTTACCATTTGCTAATTCGAGTAAAAATTTACTATCCAAAGGCGTCAATGGACAACTTAATTTAGCACAAAAATCTCTACTCATATAGCTTCTATCCGCACCCGAATCAAATAAAACGTAAGCAGATTTATTGTCAATAAGAAACGTACCCGTAACAAGCTCCGGGTCTTCATGTGCCTCTGCTGCATTAATATTGAAAACTCTTCCGCGGCCTTGTCCATTCGTGTTCTCCTGGTTCGGGCAATTTCTAATAATGTGGCCCGGTTTTCCACATTTATAACAAACTACATTGGCATAACTTGCTCCGACACTACTTGCTCTGCCATTACTCGTTCCGACACCATTTGTTCCTTTCGTTCTATTAACCCCTGGTCCGTAGACCTCACACTTCGCCGCGCTATGACCATTTCTTTTACACTTGTTGCAAAATTTGGTGCAGAACCCCGAGTGATACTTTTCACACCTTTGGCATAGCTGCTTCTGATTGTTGTTGTTGTTGCGGTTATTATTGTTGTTGCTTCTGATTGTTGTAGTTGCTGTTGTTGTTGTTGTTGTTGTTGTTGTTGTTGTTGTTGTTGTTGTTGTTGGGCCGTTTGTTGTAGTTGCGATTGATGTTGCGATTGTTGGGATAATTGTTGCGATTATTGTTGTCATTGCTGTTGTTGTTGTATTGGTGATTCTTATCACCGTTTTCCTCCCACTTTCTTTTGACTTGCTTCACATTGGCCTCTTCAGCAGTCTGTTCTTTAATTCTTTCTTCAATCTGGTTCACTAGTTTGTGAGCCATTCTACATGCCTGTTGTATGGAGGCGGGCTCGTGTGAACTTATATCTTCTTGGATTCTTTCCGGTAATCCTTTCACAAACGCGTCGATCTTCTCTTCCTCATCTTCGAATGCTCCCGGACACAATAGGCACAATTCTGTGAATCGTCTTTCATACGTGGTAATATCAAATCCTTGGGTTCGTAACCCTCTAAGTTCTGTCTTGAGCTTATTGACCTCGGTTCTGGGACGGTACTTCTCGTTCATCAAGTGCTTGAATGCTGACCACGGTAGTGCGTACGCATCGTCTTGTCCCACTTGCTCTAGATAGGTATTCCACCATGTTAACGCAGAACCTGTGAAGGTATGCATAGCGTACTTCACTTTGTCCTCTTCAGTACACTTACTTATGGCAAACACCGATTCGACCTTCTCGGTCCACCGTTTCAATCCGATCGGTCCTTCGGTTCCATCAAATTCCAAAGGTTTGCAGGCAGTGAATTCTTTATAGGTGCATCCTACACGATTTCCTGTACTGCTAGATCCAAGGTTATTGTTGGTATGTAGCGCAGCCTGTACTGCGGCTATGTTTGAAGCTAGAAAAGTACGGAATTCCTCTTCATTCATATTCACGGTTTGTCGAGTAGTCGGTGCCATTTCCTTCAAAATAGTCAAATGGAACAAGTTAATCATACAGAATATTAAGAGTAGTTAATAGTATTTCGTAGCATAATATGAACTCATTTATAAAAGCTTTTTCTTCATATTAGCGTTTTATAAGTTTAAATTCGGATAGTACCTACCCGTTAAGTTCATACTTAGTAGCTAATATACAATTCAACTACTACAATTCTATATGAAAAACTGATTATAATAATATTTCGCGTTCAAACTTTTACACAATATTTTACAAACTTACAATACCGCTTATTTTACATATAGCATGAAATATAGCACACAATAAATTTGATACAAGATGGTTGTGAAGATAATTCTAGCTAGTACACAAGTCGTTCAGCAAAGGCAATAAAGACACGTAATTCATATGTCTAGAAACAAGTCATGCATTCTAGTTTTACTATGATTACTTCCCATCCTTGGTCTTGTGGAACATAACCGTTATGGTCGTTGATAAGACAGCGTGTTGTAACGTCGTCAAAGGGACGAGGGTTACGTAATGTCCAACAGTCCCGTAACAATCTAAAAACCTCATTTCTTACCCCAATTACCGACTCCGTCACTTGTGGGAACGTTTTGTTTAATAGTTGTAGCCCGATGTTCTTGTTCTCACTTTGGTGAGAAGCGAACATTACTAATCCGTAAGCATAACATGCTTCTTTATGTTGCATGTTAGCCGCTTTTTCTAAATCACGAAGTCCAATATTCGGATATATTGAGTCAAAATAATTTCTTAACCCATTGCGTAAAATAGCATTTGGGTTCCCCGCAATATATGCGTCAAAGTAAAAACATCGTAACTTATGGATTTCCCAATGTGATATCCCCCATCTTTCTAACGAAAGCCTTTTATAAACCAAGGCATTCTTGGAACGTTCTTCGAATGTCTTACAAACTGATCTCGCCTTAAATAGTTGTGCCGAAGAATTCTGACCGACTCTAGACAAGATTTCATCAATCATGTCTCCGGGTAGGTCTCTTAAAATATTGGGTTGTCTATCCATTTTGTGTTTTTATACTGTAAAATAGACAAGAGTTAGATTCATATAAAAAAAATACTTATTAATACAAGCAATTTTTACATATATCATAAAGCATAAGCACACTGTATTACATATATTACACCACACGAATACAACTATCTTATTCTGACTCGCTTGTTTCTTCTTCTTCGGTTTTGGTTCGTTTTGCCAAGTTTCTAGGGATATATGATGTTCCCCTAATACGAGCCGTCGTTTTCCACATTGGTTTAGAAAAACCTGGTGGTTTAGAGGTTCCCGGGTCATTGTTACAACTTAAGGACTTCGGGGGTTGACGATACATATAAAGTTCATCGGGGTTGGAATTAGATTTCTCTATTTTTATGCCCTTTCCCTTATTATTTTCTTTTGCCTTTTTAAATTCAGTTGGGGTAATTTCTATAACATCATCGGAATTCTCGTCGGAATCCGATTCATCGGAGAATTGGTAATCCTCCCAATATTTTGCTTCCTTGGCGGAAACACCATTGACCATAATTAACCTTGGTCGGTTGGTGGAGGATTTTCTTTTACTTAACCGTTTTATTATTTCCCCCACCGGTTCTATTTCTTCATCCGGTTCCGATTCTTCTTCCGGTTCCGATTCTTCTTCCGGTTCCTCTTCGGGAACTTGTGAATCAGTCCACGAATCATTCCAATTTACATTTAACTCTTCATTATTATTAGGTGAGTCAATGGGACTTGTTCTAGAGGTAGACATCTATCACATAATATCAAACGCGTTAAGAGATTAATATATCACATAATATTCACATGTTAAAAATATATAGTTTCCAACAAAATTTGTTAAGCAATCATTTTTCAAGTAAACACGGTCGAAGTCCAGACTCACTAATGCATCCTAACAAACTCGATAAGACACACTAATGCAAAATTCTGGTTCTCTAAGACCAACGCTCGAATACCAACTGAAATGTCCCGTTCTTATTGATTAAAAACGTTCCATATTAAATGATTTCGTTGCGAGATTGTGACCTCTATATGAGACGTTTTTCAAAGACTGCATTCATTTTAAAACAAACCATAACCTTTATTTCATCAATAAAGGTTTAAAAAGCTTTACGTAGATTATCAAATAATGATAATCTAAAATATCCTGTTTACACACGACCATTACATAATGGTTTACAATACAAATACGTTACAACAAAATAAGTTTCTTGAATGCAGTTTTTACACAATATCATACAAGCATGGACTCCAAATCTCGTCCTTATTTAAGTATGCGACAGCGGAAGCTCTTAATAATCACCTGAGAATAAACATGCTTAAAACGTCAACAAAAATGTTGGTGAGTTATAGGTTTAACCTATATATATCAAATCATAATAATAGACCACAAGATTTAATATTTCAATACACATCCCATACATAGAGATAAAAATCATTCATATGATGAACACCTGGTAACCGACATTAACAAGATGCATATATAAGAATATCCCCATCATTCCGGGACACCCTTCGGATATGATATAAATTTCGAAGTACTAAAGCATCCGGTACTTTGGATGGGGTTTGTTAGGCCCAATAGATCTATCTTTAGGATTCGCGTCAATTAGGGTGTCTGTTCCCTAATTCTTAGATTACCAGACTTAATAAAAAGGGTCATATTCGATTTCGATAATTCAACCATAGAATGTAGTTTCACGTACTTGTGTCTATTTTGTAAATCATTTATAAAACCTGCATGTATTCTCATCCCAAAAACATAATTAGGGTTTTAATTAATAAATAATAATAATAATAACTCCGTAATTAATGCCTGATTAGGGCTTCTGTCGCGTGTCAGAATACCTCCGCGAGTTGCAGTATTTAATGCATCAAACCCCGCGAGTCGCGGGGTTCACAATTTCAACTGACAGGTTTAATTTCAACGCGTTTTTCTTTATTTATTTATTTATTTTATTTTCTGTTTTTAAATATGTGTATTAATAAAACTTATATTTAAAACTTAAATAAAAATAGAATCACTTTATAATTTTATAAATAAAAATCTTAAAACTAGATTTATATATATATATTTTTTTATATTTATATGTTTTTAAATAAAAACAAAATACTTAAATAAAACTTATGTTTTTATAAAATAAAAACAAAGAAACTTTATAAAACTTAAATATTTATCAAACTCCTAAAAATATTTATATTTTTGTTTTTCTTTTTATATTTTCGAATATTTAAAACGTTTTTTTTTTTTTTTTTTTTTACAAAAACGAATTTTAATAAAAGTAAACTAAAAATCTTTTTTTTTTTTTTATATTAGCGTTGCGCTTCCGGCTTTTAAGAGAGTTCCCCGGCAGCGGCGCCAAAAATACTTGATGTGTTGCGGGTGTATACAAAATAGTATTATTTTTAGTGCGAAATACTATTAAATACGATACAATTTTACACAAGATATTTATTTATTTATAGAATGGATATACTTAAACCTTGCTACAACACTTATAGGCAGTGTACCTAATCGTACAGTAGTGTAGTTTTTAGTAAGTCCGGTTCGTTCCACAGGGAATCTTTTTTAAACAAAGCTCAACGCTATATTAGTTTACTTTTATAAAAATACAAATATATATATAAGTAATATTATTATTATAAAGGGGGGTTTTTACCGTTTAATGACCGGTTTGTCGATTTTAAAACTTTAGTCGCAGTTAAAACCAAATGTAAAATATTAAAAATAAATACAAGACTTAAATTAAAGCATGAAGTAAATAACGATAAATGAAATTGCGAATAATAAAAGTGCGATAAAATAAACTTGCGATAATTAAAAAGTACGATAATTAAAAGTGCGATTAAATACAATAACAATAAAAATGCGATAATTAGAAGTGCAATTAAATATAAAATAAAGGAAATTAAATATGAAATAAAAGAATTATGCTTATTTAAACTTCCGTAATCATGATGTTTGACGTGTTGATTTTAGTTTTATGCCCATGGGTTAATTGTCCTTTGTCCTGGATTATTTAATATGTCCGTCTGGTTTTTGTCCATAACAGTCCATCAGTCATAAATATAAAGTGCGAGTGTCCTCGTCAAATTATCCTTATACCCGAAGTTAAATATTCCAACTAATTGGGGACTTAAACTGTAACAAGATTTTAATACTTTGTTTAATAATTACACCAGGATGTCGACTGAGTGTAACCCAAGGTTTTAATATTTTGTTATCAATTATACCAAGTGTCCTTTGTACATAATTTCACCCCTGTTTTAATTATTCTAGTGGCTATTAATCCATTCCCGTGTCCGGTTAAATGAACGATTATTCGTACATATAAATACCCCGCCCATCGTGTCCGATTGAGTGTATATGGTAATTTATAGGGACGCCCAATTGTAAATCTTTATATTAACATTAACAAACTATCATTTAGTTAAACAAATATAAAGCCCATTAATAGCTCATAGTCTAATTTCCACAAGTGTCGTTCTTTTGTCCAAACCCCAATTATGGTACAAAGCCCAATTACCCAATTTTAGTAATTAGCCCAACATCATGATTACTTCGTTTTAAATAAGCATAATAATAACTTAGCTACGAGACATTAATATAAAAAGGTTGAACATAACTTACAATGATTAAAAATAGCGTAGCGTTACACGAACAGAATTTCGACTTACACCCTTACAACATTTGCTAACATACCCTTATTATTAGAATTATAATTAAAATTAAAATATAAATTATAAATATATATATATAGTTTTCGTATGAGGAGAAGAAGAAAAAGATGATGATTTGCGATCAGAATTCGGTTGCTTTTATAGGAAAAGTCGACTTTTGGGGCTCCGCGACTCGCGGCATTTTTGCCTTCAAACTCCGCGAGTCGCGGAGAATGAAATTACAGCTCAGTCCCTTTGGAGTCTTTCTTGCCGACGGTTTTTATTATTTATTATAATATATAAATAATTATAAGAATTATTTAAATATTATATTATATTTATGTGCATAGTTGACTTGTAATTTTTAGTCCGTTGCGTCAAGCGTTGAGAGTTGACTCTGGTCCCGGTTCCGGATTTTCGAACGTCCTTGCGTACAATTTTATATTTTGTACTTTGCGTTTTGAATCTTGTACTCTTGTAATTTCGAGACGTTTCTTATCAATAATTGGAACCTCTTTGATTGTCTTTTGTACTTTTGAGCTTTTTGGTCGTTTGCGTCTTCAATTCGTCGAATCTGTCTTTTGTCTTCACCTTTTATTATTTAAACGAATATCACTTGTAAATAGAACAATTGCAACTAAAAGCTTGTCTTTCTTGAGGAATAATGCTATGAAATATATGTTCGTTTTTAGCATTATCAAATATTCCCACACTTGAGCGTTGCTTGTCCTCAAGCAATATCGTCTTGAAATACTAGAATCACTTCTTTATTCTTCACACTTTGTATATCAGTGATTTCTATATGGCGGTATAAACAATGGTAGTAACGATATGGTTTACAGTCCCACATGACTATAAAAATTTAGATCCATTAAGGAAATTGGATCTTTATGAAAACATTTGATCTTTTGAAAATTAAATCTAGTTTTTACCCTAGATAAGTTTTCCGGAATAACCCTTTACCGGTGTTTGCAAAATATTTTTGTGGGTTTGGTGGGTTTCAGATTTGAAAATTTTAGCTCAAAACTTATGGTTTTGTGTCACCCACTTGCTAACCTTGTATTTGGAAAGCAACACGTCCAGTTTACTTGTCCCGTATATTACCTTTCGGTAAACTACCGTCCGATTGTAAAGGAAAGCGTTGAACAAGCAACTGTTAAGGCAATGTCCCCTGACATGCTTTTAATTATGGTCTATAACGTGTCGGACGCAATTACTATCCTTGGTAGGAGCAATAGTAAAGCTCACCCTTATAATTTTTCGGTATGGCACAAGGTCCTGTCTTTGACCACTATGCAACCACCGTTCTTACGGTTGACACCCATTTTAGTTCAGGTGACCTAATGAATTCCAGGTGAATTCCTAGGATTTTACGTTCAATGGTAATGAACGCATTGAAAATAGGGTTTTCAGAAAACAAATCGGTTTGTAATTTTGATCAAAATATTTTCTCGTTCAAGCTCAAGTTTAGATAACATTGAATTCCATGAGTTTGAATTCTCAATCTTTAAGGTCAATCTCTAGGATTGAGTAATATCAGTCTTAAAAGCTGATTTTTAATCTTTAAGGAGATTATCCTTTCTGGGGATCTGATTCATTAGTCTTATCCAGCTAATTTGCATGGTGTCCCCCATTGTACGAGATAAATCCTTCTCATGGTTAGGATAAATATGACCACTTGGCGACCCTGTTTGATGCTGAGATCCGTGGATTTCCTGCTGATTTTAGAGATGACTTTTCTAGATTTTTCGTCAACCTACAGCTGGTCTGGACGACAACTTCTTGACCTAAATCAAGAAGCGCGTGTCTTTTTCGGAAGACTTTACTTCCTTTTAATGATGGAATTGATTCATCGTGTAGATCCATCTTTTCTTTTCTTTCATCGGGTAAAACAGTTTAGTTTAGTCCAAAGCAAAAGTATTTTCAGTTATTTGTTACAGATATATGTGACATATGTTTAAGATAACTTGGTAAATTTTCCCACACTTGGCTTTTATTTTCCTTTTTATCGTCCTCTATTCCATTTTAAATGAATTTTAACATTTTAGTTTGTTTCTCAATTTATGTCCTTTCCGAGGTAACAATAATTTCGGTGTTAAAACCTAGTTTTATCGTTCATAAATATGTATAAACATGATTTTGAGTTCATTTAATTGAAAATTTTGAAAAATTTTACTAGAATTGGGTAGTCAGTATATAAGACTAGGGCTGTTCTTTATTATCAGAGAGCACTAGATTCTAATACAACTACTGCTTTACTAGTATTTTTAATGGTAACCAAGTGTATAAAGTAAAAAAATTTTAAAATCCGAAAGAATTTAACCCCTTCCCACACTTAAGATCTTGCAATGCCCTCATTTGCAAGAAATCAGTAACAATTTAAATTATTGAGGGTGATTTGTGTGAAAATGATTAAATTTTTACCAAAGTTTCCAAATATATTGGCGTTTGTTTGCTGAATGATAAATGGTGCACATCATTTGTTCATTCCGTCTTGTTGTTATTTCACATATATTTTGCATCTTGTCATCAAAATTAGTTGCTTTTGCTGAACTTAATGCCAGTCTTTGAAAATGCGTTGTTTTACCCTGTTGTGTACATAAGATAAACTGCAAACATATATACATATTTTTGAAGTTTGGTATATTACCCCACATTCAAAAATTATTAAAATCTAAGAATAAAAGTTAGATAATTATAAAAATGATTACAATATTAACAAAAGCATTAAACGTATCAATAATTACAAATTACAAAAAAAAATAAAACTAAGTATACTAGGGATGATACTGGTACCAATAGGGGTTCCAGGCATAACCATAGGTGCTATAGAATGCTTCGGCAGGGTTATACGTAGGATATGGTGGCTGCATCTCTATAGACCAAGGAGGGAAGATGGGTTTCGGTGTAGGAATATAGTTTCTACCTATATGTTGGCAATGAGCTATGATTTGGTTCTGATGAACTTGCCAATCTTCAAATGCTCTCTGTTTAGCATTTTCGTATTCCTGAGAAGCTATAAACCTTTGCATTTCTTGCATCTCATTCCCCCCTCCTACATTACCTTGCTGTTGGTTTCTCTCCACCTGTGGATGTCTACCATGGTATTGTACTGCGGCGTTATTTCGCCTCTTCAAAACTTTCGCACCATGGTATACATTTAAACCTATAGTATCGCGGGGTTCCGGTTCTTCTACTAATAATCCCCCTCGACTTATATCCACACCGAGATATTCACCAATCAAAGTAATAAAAATACCACCTCCTATTATGCTATGCGGTCGCATCCCCTGAACCATAGCTGATAAATAATAACCCACACAATATGGTATACTTACAGCGCTTTGTGGGTCTCGAATACACATATGGTAAAACAAATCTTGTTCATTTACCTTTTCCTTGTTTTTACCCCTTTGTGTAATCGAATTAGCTAAAAACCTATGAATCACTCTTAATTCGGCTCTATCTATATCCAAATAAGAGTAATTTCCCCCTTTGAAATGGTGATGGCTTGTCATTTGACTCCACACACCGTGTGTATCAAAATTTTCATCTATCTTTCTACCGTTTAGTATCAACCCTCTACAATCGGCAGATGCTAACTCCTCAGGCGTATATATACGTAAAGCCTGAGCCATGTCTAGTAAAGACATGTGGCGCATCGAACCGCCTAACAAAAATCTAATAAAAGAACGATCGGTTAAACTAGCTACCCGATCATTCAACTCTATACTACACAAAAATTCTTCACACCATACTTTATATACAGGTCTACGCATGGTGAATAAACGTACCCAGTCACTAAAAGAAGAATTACCATACCTCTGTACAAGTAATTCCCTAATTGGCCCGGCCAATTCTACAGCTTCTAAGGGTCCCCATTCTATGACCCTCGGTACCTCAACAACCTTAGAATGAAGAGTATGCAAACCCCTTTGATATTTTGGATAATCTATCCAAAGTCTGTCAAATCTCAGGTTCGGGTGCAACTCTTCCAAGTGCATATCAGAAAAGGTCATGACTGGATGAGGTATATCCTGCTTGTAGTAGTTATCCACCTCCTGTTGTTCCACATTCTCAGCAGGAGCATTGCGGGCTTGGGATGAAGATTCACCCCTTTCAGTCTGCAAAACATATCAAACACAATTTTTGTGCATCCAAATATGCATTAGTGTCAGCAAAATCATCAATCAAAATAATTACAATGACATGATCAATTTATATCAAACTTAAGCTCATTTTCACATTTTTATCAAATCTACACTTTTTCAAATAAGCATATACGAAAATGTTCGCCAAGTTCATAAGCATTCAACTCAAATAACATGTCAAAATAATCATTACTAGTAATTAAACAAGTTTCAAATGGCATTGTCTTTCAAAAATCAAGTTCATGAATTTTAGACTTGAAAAAGTCCACTTTAATTCTCAAAATCATGTTTAGGCTCAAAGTTTGGATCATTTAACTACCTAAACATGTTACACTACTTATTTTAGCAACAATTCATGACAAAAATCGGCCATAACCTGTTTATATCAAAAAGCCTCAAATTTGCTCAAGAACACAAACCCTAGATTACTCAAAATTTGAAGTTTAAAGCTTCTAATCATGTTAAACAGCATCAATCTAGGTTATATAAGCATAATACATAAATAAATTAAGCCTAATTACACTAAAAGGCATCAAAATCAAATTGGGAAAAAAAATGGCTCAAGAACACTAATTTCGGATTAAATGGTGTTTAGGTGTAGAAATTTACCGTTTTCCTTGAGTAATTCCTAGATAGCATCCTTCTCAACATGATTTTAGTAAAAGATTTGGTGATTAACGGTTAAAAATTGTGATTTTGGGGGTTTTTTCTCGGGTTTTTTCGTGCAGTTTTCGCAGTATTTTTGAGTTGTGGTGTGTGGTTTGAGCTGTTCTTGCGTTTTATTTTTTTTCTGTAAATTGGTCCTCCCGCGACTCGCGGAGATTTCCCCTTCAAACTCCGCGAGTCGCGGAGTTTGCTATTTTTTTTTTTTTTTATATAATCATTAACTTATAAAACAATTAAGTACTTAATTTTTAAAATTTTGTTTCCCTTGTTATTTAGGACGAGGTCGTTTCGAATCGATGTCCTAGTCCGTCCTTCGACAAAATTTTAAAATTTGTCTTTTTGTAGCGATTTTTTTAAAAGCTAAGATTTTTTTTGTTTTTTAATGTTTTTGGCATACTTTAACTCAATAAGATTAAAAATAATGATAATAAAAGTTCTCGTCCCTCCCTCAGGTAAAGCAATTTCGGTTCAAAGACCTAGTCTTCAACTTACGGCGAATTTTAAAAATCATATTTTAACTTAATGAGATAAAGTAAATTTTTGTTTTTAAATTCACACAACTTAAATATAAAATTCAAAATTAATATTAAAATTTCACACCAAACTTAAAATTTGAAATGCATAAAATTAAAAATTCATATTTTAAAAATTAAAAATTCACACCAAACTTAATTTAAAAATTCATATTATAAATTCATACCAAACTTATATTAATTTTTCAAATATTTACAATTTTAAAAATATTGTTTTTACAAAGTTTACAATATTAATTTAAGATTTATATATTAATTTTAAAAACATGGTAAAAATAAAATTAAAAATCTTTTTGTCTTTTTGTCCCACTTTAATCAATCAAATATTATCAAAAATATGCACCCCTCTTTTCGGTAAAGTAATTTCGGTTCCAAGACCTAATTTAACTCATGACGAATTTTTGAAATATTTTGTGTTGATTGATTAAAGATATTTATACCTTAAGAATAAACGTTAAATTTCGCAGTGATGTAATAAATTTTTGAATGATATCAATAATTTCGGTCGCCAAACCTAATTTTATTCAATACCAATTTAATACTTTTTAGCGAACAAATTAGCGTTTATTATCAAAAGGTTAAAAATAAAAATAAAAATAAAAACTGTACAGACATACCTGTGAAATAGATTTCTTAGTTATATGATCTATCACATTCATAAGATAGTCGGTTTAATTGGTTTTCCATGGCTACATAGGCGTAACCTCGAGCATTCAGTGTCTTTTCTTCTAAACATATGAACGGTCCGTCTCTGCATAAAGTAACAAATTCGGTATTTGAATAGGTTTGATTATTTGAACATTTACCTCCATGTGACCATTTTCCGCATTTGTGACATCTTTCTAGGTGTCGTGCTCTTCTTTTCGCTGCGGATTTTGATTTTCCTTTACCAAATTGTAACTTATTATCTTCGCATCTGGATTCTTTTCTAACTCCGTCCATTCTTTCTCTGATTACTGATACTAATTCACTCGGTAGTATGTCATTATTACGTTTAGTGATCAAAGCGTGTAGCATTAGACCATGGTTTAGTTCACAGGCAGTCTTCATTTTGTAAAAACCTAAAAAAAATAAAAATTCAGAATGGGGGGAGAAGACTAGTTCTTTAGGGTCTGCTAGGGAAAGACCATTCGAGTTCCATTTTCGAGAACTACACGAAAACAGATAATCTAACTCTAACAGAAATACATATTATCCTTTAAAGACTTGATTCTCCCCACACTTAGTTAGCTGTGGTGTCGAAATTGTGATTAACTTCGTTGTCGACTTCCATCGGACCATGTATGTAATGTTTAACTCTGTGACCATTAACTTTAAATTCAATCCCATTTGAATTTATTAATTCTATCGTTCCGTATGGGAAAACTCTTTTGACTATGAATGGTCCAGACCATCTTGATTTCAATTTTCCAGGAAATAGCTTGAATCGTGAATTGAAAAGAAGAACTCTGTCTCCTTCTTTAAATTCTTTTGAACTTCTGATTCTTTTATCATGCCATTTCTTCGTTCTTTCTTTATAGATTAACGAATTTTTGTATGCTTCATGTCTTAATTCTTCTGATTCGTTTAGTTGACTTAATCGTAGACGTCCAGCTTCATGTAAATCAAGATTACATGTCTTCAAAGCCCAAAATGCTTTGTGTTCAATTTCTACTGGAAGATGACATGCTTTTCCATAAACAAGTCTAAAAGGTGTGGTTCCAATTGGAGTTTTGTAGGCTGTTCTAAAAGCCCAGAGTGCATCCTCCAATTTAATGGACCATTCCTTCGGATTTGATCCTACGGTTTTCTCTAGAATACGTTTTAAAGCTCGGTTGGTATTTTCAACTTGTCCACTTGTTTGTGGATGATATGCGGTGGAGATTTTATGAGTTACTCCATATCTTTTAAGAACTTTCTCAAGTTGATTATTACAGAAATGAGTACCCCGATCACTTATTAAAGCTTTCGGTGTTCCAAACCTTGCAAAAAGACGTTTTAAAAAGTTGACTACAACTCGTGCATCGTTAGTTGGGAGAGCTTGTACTTCCGCCCATTTAGATACATAATCAATGGCTACGAGTATATATAGATTATTATGAGATTTTGGAAATGGACCCATAAAGTCAATACCCCAAATGTCAAATACTTCACATACTTGGATGACATTTTGTGGCATTTCATCACGTTGACTTATTTTTTCGGCCCTTTGACATGCATCACAGGATTTGCAAAGAAGGTGTGCGTCTTTGTAAATTGTAGGCCAATAGAATCCAGCTTCATAAACTTTTCTTGCTGTTAGTTGAGGCCCATAATGCCCTCCTGTTGGTCCTGTGTGACAATGGTTTATTATTTTACTAGCTTCATCTCCAAATACACATCGGCGTATTATTCCATCGGGACAACTTTTAAACAGATGTGGATCTTCCCAAAAATAGTGTTTTATATCACTGAAGAATTTCTTTCGTCTTTGGTACGATAATCCTTTTTCAAGGAATCCACAAACCAAGTAGTTTGCATAGTCTGCAAACCATGGGATTTCTTTATAATCTATCTTCAATAGATATTCATCAGGAAAGTTGTCTTGTATGGCTGATTCATTTAGAACTTCTAATTCGGGATTTTCAAGACGATAAAGATGATCAGCGGCGAGATTTTCTGCTCCTCTTTTATCTCGGATTTCAATATCAAACTCTTGTAAGAGTAAGATCCAACGGATTAATCTTGGTTTAGCATCTTGTTTTGAAAATAAGTATCTAAGAGCAGAATGGTCGGTATAGACCACCGTTTTTGCTAGAACGAGATATGATCGAAATTTGTCAAAAGCAAAGACAATAGCAAGGAGTTCTTTTTCAGTAGTTGTATAGTTCGTTTGTGCTCCTTGTAACGTCTTACTAGCATAATATATAGGTTGAAATCGTTTTTTAATCCTTTGTCCTAAAACGGCTCCCATTGCAAAATCACTTGCATCGCACATTAGTTCAAATGGTAGATTCCAATTTGGTGTTATCATGATCGGTGCATTAGTGAGTTTCTCTTTAAGAATATTAAAAGATTTGATACACTCATCTGAAAAGATGAATGGAGCATCCTTTTCTAGGAGTTTATTCATAGGAGTGGCAATTTTAGAAAAATCTTTTATGAAACGTCGGTAAAAACCGGCATGCCCTAGAAAACTCCTAACTCCTCTAACATTGGTGGGATATGGAAGTTTAGCAATTACATCTACTTTAGCTCTATCCACCTCAATTCCTTCTTTTGAAATTTTATGTCCAAGAACGATGTCTTCTTTAACCATGAAATGGCATTTCTCCCAATTAAGTACTAGATTTGATTGTTCGCATCTAAGAAGCATTCGTTCAAGATTAGCTAGACATGATTCAAATGTATCACCGAAGACTGAAAAGTCATCCATGAAAACTTCCATGCATTCTTCTATCATGTCGTGAAAAATCGCCATCATGCACCTTTGAAAGGTTGCAGGGGCGTTGCAAAGTCCAAATGGCATGCGTTTGTAAGCAAAAGTACCATAAGGGCACGTGAATGTGGTTTTCTCTTGGTCCTCGGGTGCTATTGGAATTTGAAAATATCCGGAAAATCCATCTAGAAAACAATAGTAACTATTTCCGGCTAATCTTTCCAACATTTGATCAATAAAAGGTAAGGGAAAGTGATCTTTTCTGGTGGCGTCATTTAATTTTCTATAATCAATACACACACGCCATCCTGTTACAGTTCTAGTAGGAATAAGCTCATTTTTCTCATATGTAATGACAGTCATGCCACCCTTCTTAGGCACGCATTGAACTGGGCTTACCCATGGACTATCAGAGATTGGATAAATTAAACCTGCATCTAGCAGTTTAATAATCTCTTTCTTAACTACATCTTGCATATTAGGATTTAGTCTTCGTTGGCGTTGCACATACTTTTTATGACCTTCTTCCATAAGGATTTTATGTGTGCAATACGAAGGACTTATTCCTTTAATATCATGAATCTTCCATGCAATGGCTGATTTATGAGCTTTCAACACAGAAATGAGTTGTGATTTCTCATTTTCAGTAAGAGAAGACGATATTATTACAGGTAATTCAGATTCACCATGTAAATAAGCGTATTCCAAATGGTTTGGAAGTGGCTTTATCTCTAATTTCGGAGGTTCTTCTATCGATGATTTATATCGATATCTGTCTTCTTCTTTTAGCATTTGAATTTCTTCTGTTGTTGGTTCATATCCATTAGCTATAAGTGTAGCTAACATTTCAGCTTCATCAATTGGTTCATTACCTTCTCCTAAAGAGCATTCTCCTGTTCCTTGTAATTCTGGAAATTCTTCTAATAATTCTGCATGTGCATCTATAGTTTGAATATAATAACATGTATCATCTGCAGATTGTGGTTGTTGCATTGCTCTATCAACTGAAAAGGTAACACTCTCATCCTCTATACTTAGGGTCAGTTTCTTACCGAACACGTCTATCATTACTTTAGCCGTGTTTAAGAATGGTCTTCCTAATATGAGAGGAACTTGAGAATCTTCTTCCATGTCCAGAACAACAAAATCTACTGGAAATACTAAAGTACCAACTTTAACTAGCATGTTCTCCATTATCCCTCTAGGATATTTTATTGATCTATCGGCTAGTTGTATGCTTATTCTGGTTGGTTTCAATTCTCCAAGGTCTAGTTTAGCGTATAGTGAATACGGCATTAAATTTATACTAGCACCTAAGTCTGCCAATGCTTCTATTGAATTAAGACTACCCAGAAAACATGGAATTATGAAACTTCCTGGATCAGATAGTTTTTCTGGTATCTTATTCAACAGCACTGCTGAACAATTAGCATTCATAGTAACAGCCGAGAGTTCTTCCATTTTCTTTCTATTTGAGATTAGATCTTTCAAGAATTTAGCATATCTAGGCATTCCTGAAATCACATCAATGAAAGGAAGATTTACATTTATCTGTTTAAACATATCCAAGAATTTGGATTGCTCGGCTTCAAGTTTTTCTTTCTTCATTTTACTCGGATAAGGAAGTGGTGGTTGATATGGTTTAACATAAGGTTTAGCCTTAGCTGTGTTATCTTCATTAATCTTTTCAACTACCGGTTCTTTTTCCTTATCTTGATCAGGTTGTGGTTCTTGTGGAGTAGGAATGGCTTCATCAGAAGTTACAGGTATTTCAGGTGGTTTAAGTATTGTACCACTTCTTGTGGTAATGGCTTTAGCTGTTTTATTCCGGAGGTTAGTGTTTGTATCACTAGGTAGACTTCCCGGTTTCTTTCACCTATTAACCTTGCTAGGTTACTTACTTCTTATTCCAGATTTTGAATAGAAGCTTGTTGATTTCTAAATGCTTGAGCATTTTGTTCATTGGTTTGTTTCTGAGATGTGAAAAACTGTGTTTGAGTTTCAACTAGCTTTGTCATCATATCTTCTAAATTCGGCTTTTTATCATCGGTTTGTTGTGGTGGTTTGTTTTGAAAATTCGGTCTTTGCTGATTGTAAGTATTATTGGATACTTGTTGATTGCTAGGACCTTGTTGGTTGTTGTATGGAATATTTCGGTTATAATTCTGGTTTTGATTGTAAATCGGTCTTGGCGGTTGATAATTATTCTGATAATTATTTAATTATTTCCAGGCCTTTGGTTTATGTATGAAATATTCTCTCTTTGTTCCATTGTTAATTCAATACTGAGACAATCTTTTGTCAAATGTGGTCCTCCACACTGCTCACAACTAATTCGTATTGAGTGAATATCCTTAGTCATCTTTTCCATTCGTCTCTCCACAGCATCTATCTTTGCGGAAATGGAATCTAAGTCATGGCTAGAATCGGCTCTAGCTGCTTTAGATGATCTAATGATATCTTTTTCTTGGTGCCACTCATGTGAGTGGGAAGCAGTGTTATCAATAATTTTGTAAGCATCAGTTTCGGTTTTCTTCATAATAGAACCACCAGCTGCTATATCTATGTCTTTTCTTGTAGTGATGTCGCATCCTTGGTAGAATATTTGTACTATTTGACAGGTGTCTAAACCATGTTGCGGACATCCTCTTAACAACTTTCCATATCTTGTCCATGCCTCATATAGAGTTTCATTCGGTTTCTGTGTGAACGTAACAATTTCTGCTTGAAGTCTTACGGCTTTAGATGCAGGAAAGAATTGTTTAAGAAATTTGTCAACTAAAACATCCCATGTATCAATCGCCCCTTCAGGTAACGATTCCAACCAATCTTTGGCTTCTCCCTTTAAAGTCCAGGGAAATAACATGAGATATATCTGTTCATCCTCCACTTCTCGGATTTTAAATAGTGTGCAGATCCTATTAAAGGTACGTAGATGTTCATTTGGATCTTCCTTCGGCGCACCACTAAATTGACATTGATTAGTCACCATGTGTAGAATTTGTCCTTTGATTTCATAATCTGGCGCATTAATGTCTGGATGAGTAATTGCGTGACCTTGGCCAGTGCGTTTAGCTCTCATTCGGTCTTCCATACTTAAAGGTTCCAGATTCTCCATAATTGAATTTGTTGAATCGGTATCACTAGATGATTCTGATTTAATGGTTCGTTCCTCAACAATCTCTGTTTGAATGATTGGTGGCTCCGGAGGAAAGTTTAGTGGTTCAGGATCTACGAACCGTTCCTGAATATTCTCCGGATTCTCAATTGTGAGGTCGGGTTCAAAAAATGGATTATCGGAAATTTGAACTGAAGTACTTGGTCGACTGGATGACGATTCTAAAGAAAAATCAACGGCGGTTATATTTGCTAAATGTCTTGATCTAGTTACAGGTGGTGAACGTACAAAAGGTGGTGAACGTCTTGCTCGGTGCATTCACTGAATATCCTATTAGTTTTAAAAAGGAAAGAAAAATTATAATAAGTTATCCAATTAATAGACTTTTCTGATTTTTCCCACGTTTCGAATAGCCAAAAGATGCAGCAGAGGGGCAGGATTCATTTGGTCTCAATATAATTGAGGACTGTTTGGCTCCAATAACCCGGTCCACGTACAAATCCAACTATTACTACGAACCAGAAAATTTTGATGTCTATTAATTTAACCACTTAAAATAAATTTTCGTAATTTTGAGAAATTTAGATAAGAAGTAGAATAAAAATCTATATCCTAAAACTAGAATAGCGAGAAATAAGAAAGAAAAAGAGTTCGTCGAAAAAGGTCGAAAAAGAAAAATGGTTGAAAAATAAAAGGTGACGGAAAAATAAAAGAAACTTATAAAACTTAAAAATACTTAACTAACCTAACCTTATTACTACAACTAACTTAAAATTATAATCACAAATTGAAATTACTAATTGGAATGATAATTGATACATAGGTAAAAAGTCGTCTAAAAATATTAAAGCTTACAAGAAAAACTAAATCCCAAATGGAAATAACTTAAAAAGAAACTAAAACTTAAAAAGGCGTCGCAAAATTCTAAAGCACCTAAATCTTAGTCTAAAGAAAAAGCACTTAAGGAATTCTACGGCAAAGCCTAAAAATCTAGGAGTAAAAATAACTATGGCCAAAACTAAGTTTAAAACTAAATATGAGCTAAAAATACAAAAGTTACGCTAAAGCGATTAAAAAGGGACAAAATATAAAAATATACAAAAAGTTATAAAAATTACAATTTTTATAAAAATATTATTTTTATATTATTTATTTAATAAAACTACTAATTTTACAAATTAATTAAACTAATTTAAACAAAATATACAAAATAATAATAAAAACTAAAAACTAATTAAAAACTAAAAACATAATTAGGGTTTTAATTAATAAATAATAATAATAATAACTCCGTAATTAATGCCTGATTAGGGCTTCTGTCGCGTGTCAGAATACCTCCGCGAGTTGCGGTATTTAATGCATCAAACCCCGCGAGTCGCGGGGTTCACAATTTCAACTGACAGGTTTAATTTCAACGCGTTTTTCTTTATTTATTTATTTATTTTATTTTCTGTTTTTAAATATGTGTATTAATAAAACTTATATTTAAAACTTAAATAAAAATAGAATCACTTTATAATTTTATAAATAAAAATCTTAAAACTAGATTTATATATATATATTTTTTTTATATTTATATGTTTTTAAATAAAAACAAAATACTTAAATAAAACTTATGTTTTTATAAAATAAAAACAAAGAAACTTTATAAAACTTAAATATTTATCAAACTCCTAAAAATATTTATATTTTTGTTTTTCTTTTTATATTTTCGAATATTTAAAACGTTTTTTTTTTTTTTACAAAAACGAATTTTAATAAAAGTAAACTAAAAATCTTTTTTTTTTTTATATTAGCGTTGCGCTTCCGGCTTTTAAGAGAGTTCCCCGGCAGCGGCGCCAAAAATACTTGATGTGTTGCGGGTGTATACAAAATAGTATTATTTTTAGTGCGAAATACTATTAAATACGATACAATTTTACACAAGATATTTATTTATTTATAGAATGGATATACTTAAACCTTGCTACAACACTTATAGGCAGTGTACCTAATCGTACAGTAGTGTAGTTTTTAGTAAGTCCGGTTCGTTCCACAGGGAATCTTTTTTAAACAAAGCTCAACGCTATATTAGTTTACTTTTATAAAAATACAAATATATATATAAGTAATATTATTATTATAAAGGGGAGTTTTTACCGTTTAATGACCGGTTTGTCGATTTTAAAACTTTAGTCGCAGTTAAAACCAAATGTAAAATATTAAAAATAAATACAAGACTTAAATTAAAGCATGAAGTAAATAACGATAAATGAAATTGCGAATAATAAAAGTGCGATAAAATAAACTTGCGATAATTAAAAAGTACGATAATTAAAAGTGCGATTAAATACAATAACAATAAAAATGCGATAATTAGAAGTGCAATTAAATATAAAATAAAGGAAATTAAATATGAAATAAAAGAATTATGCTTATTTAAACTTCCGTAATCATGATGTTTGACGTGTTGATTTTAGTTTTATGCCCATGGGTTAATTGTCCTTTGTCCTGGATTATTTAATATGTCCGTCTGGTTTTTGTCCATAACAGTCCATCAGTCATAAATATAAAGTGCGAGTGTACTCGTCAAATTATCCTTATACCCGAAGTTAAATATTCCAACTAATTGGGGACTTAAACTGTAACAAGATTTTAATACTTTGTTTAATAATTACACCAGGATGTCGACTGAGTGTAACCCAAGGTTTTAATATTTTGTTATCAATTATACCAAGTGTCCTTTGTACATAATTTCACCCCTGTTTTAATTATTCTAGTGGCTATTAATCCATTCCCGTGTCCGGTTAAATGAACGATTATTCGTACATATAAATACCCCGCCCATCGTGTCCGATTGAGTGTATATGGTAATTTATAGGGACGCCCAATTGTAAATCTTTATATTAACATTAACAAACTATCATTTAGTTAAACAAATATAAAGCCCATTAATAGCTCATAGTCTAATTTCCACAAGTGTCGTTCTTTTGTCCAAACCCCAATTATGGTACAAAGCCCAATTACCCAATTTTAGTAATTAGCCCAACATCATGATTACTTCATTTTAAATAAGCATAATAATAACTTAGCTACGAGACATTAATATAAAAAGGTTGAACATAACTTACAATGATTAAAAATAGCGTAGCGTTACACGGACAGAATTTCGACTTACACCCTTACAACATTTGCTAACATACCCTTATTATTAGAATAATAATTAAAATTAAAATATAAATTATAAATATATATATATAGTTTTCGTATGAGGAGAAGAAGAAAAAGATGATGATTTGCGATCAGAATTCGGTTGCTTTTATAGGAAAAGTCGACTTTTGGGGCTCCGCGACTCGCGGCATTTTTGCCTTCAAAATCCGCGAGTCGCGGAGAATGAAATTACATCTCAGTCCCTTTGGAGTCTTTCTTGCCGACGGTTTTTATTATTTATTATAATATATAAATAATTATAAGAATTATTTAAATATTATATTATATTTATGTGCATAGTTGACTTGTAATTTTTAGTCCGTTGCGTCGAGCGTTGAGAGTTGACTCTGGTCCCGGTTCCGGATTTTCGAACGTCCTTGCGTACAATTTTATATTTTGTACTTTGCGTTTTGAATCTTGTACTCTTGTAATTTCGAGACGTTTCTTATCAATAATTGGAACCTCTTTGATTGTCTTTTGTACTTTTGAGCTTTTTGGTCGTTTGCGTCTTCAATTCGTCGAATCTGTCTTTTGTCTTCACCTTTTATTATTTAAACGAATATCACTTGTAAATAGAACAATTGCAACTAAAAGCTTGTCTTTCTTGAGGAATAATGCTATGAAATATATGTTCGTTTTTAGCATTATCAACAACACTTTTAATATATTTTGATGTTTTAAGTTTATTAACTCAGCTGTCCTCGTTAGTAACCTACAACTAGTTGTCCACAGTTATATGTACAGAAATAAATCGATAAATATTATCTTGAATCAATCCACGACCCAGTGTCTACGTATCTCAGTATTGATCACAACTCAAACTATATATATTTTGGAATCAACCTCAACCCTGTATAGCTAACTCCAACATTCACATATAGAGTGTCTATGGTTGTTCCGAAATATATATTGATGTGTCGACATGTGAAATGTCCCGTTCTTATTGATTAAAAACGTTCCATATTAATTGATTTCGTTGCGAGGTTTTGACCTCTATATGAGACGTTTTTCAAAGACTGCATTCCTTTTTAAAACAAACCATAACCTTTATTTCATAAATAAAGGTTTAAAAAGCTTTACGTAGATTATCAAATAATGATAATCTAAAATATCCTGTTTACACACGACCATTACATAATGGTTTACAATAAAAATATGTTACATCGAAATCAGTTTCTTGAATGCAGTTTTTACACAATATCATACAAACATGGACTCCAAATCTTGTCCTTATTTTAGTATGCAACAGCGGAAGCTCTTAATATTCACCTGAGAATAAACATGCTTTAAACGTCAACAAAAATGTTGGTGAGTTATAGGTTTAACCTATATATATCAAATCGTAACAATAGACCACAAGATTTCATATTTCAATACACATCCCATACATAGAGATAAAAATCATTCATATGGTGAACACCTGGTAACCGACAATAACAAGATGCATATATAAGAATATCCCCATCATTCCGGGACACCCTTCGGATATGATATAAATTTCGAAGTACTAAAGCATCCGATACTTTGGATGGGGTTTGTTAGGCCCAATAGATCTATCTTTAGGATTCGCGTCAATTAGGGTGTCTGTTCCCTAATTCTTAGATTACCAGACTTAATAAAAAGGGGCATATTCGATTTCGATAATTCAACCATAGAATGTAGTTTCACGTACTTGTGTCTATTTTGTAAATCATTTATAAAACCTGCATGTATTCTCATCCCAAAAATATTAGATTTTAAAAGTGGGACTATAACTCACTTTCACAGATTTTTACTTCGTCGGGAAGTAAGACTTGGCCACTGTTGATTCACGAACCTATAACAATATATACATATATATTAAAGTATGTTCAAAATATATTTACAACACTTTTAATATATTTTGATGTTTTAAGTTTATTAAGTCAGCTGTCCTCGTTAGTAACCTATAACTAGTTGTCCACAGTTAGATGTACAGAAATAAATCGATAAATATTATCTTGAATCAATCCACGACCCAGTGTATACGTATCTCAGTATTGATCACAACTCAAACTATATATATTTTGGAATCAACCTCAACCCTGTATAGCTAACTCCAACATTCACATATAGAGTGTCTATGGTTGTTCCGAAATATATATAGATGTGTCGACATGATAGGTCGAAACATTGTATACGTGTCTATGGTATCTCAAGATTACATAATATACAATACAAGTTGATTAAGTTATGGTTGGAATAGATTTGTTACCAATTTTCACGTAGCTAAAATGAGAAAAATTATCCAATCTTGTTTTACCCATAACTTCTTCATTTTAAATCCGTTTTGAGTGAATCAAATTGCTATGATTTCATATTGAACTCTATTTTATGAATCTAAACAGAAAAAGTATAGGTTTATAGTCGGAAAAATAAGTTACAAGTCGTTTTTGTAAAGGTAGTCATTTCAGTCGAAAGAACGACGTCTAGATGACCATTTTAGAAAACATACTTCCACTTTGAGATTATCCATAATTTTTGGATATAGTTTCATGTTCATAATAAAAATCATTTTCTCAGAATAACAACTTTTAAATCAAAGTTTATCATAGTTTTTAAGTAACTAACCCAAAACAGCCCGCGGTGTTACTACGACGGCGTAAATCCGGTTTTACGGTGTTTTTCGTGTTTCCAGGTTTTAAATCATTAAGTTAGCATATCATATAGATATAGAACATGTGTTTAGTTGATTTTAAAAGTCAAGTTAGAAGGATTAACTTTTGTTTGCGAACAAGTTTAGAATTAACTAAACTATGTTCTAGTGATTACAAGTTTAAACCTTCGAATAAGATAGCTTTATATGTATGAATCGAATGATGTTATGAACATCATTACTACCTTAATTTCCTTGGATGAACCTACTGGAAAAGAGAAAAATGGATCTAGCTTCAATGGATCATTGGATGGCTCGAAGTTCTTGAAGCAGAATCATGACACGAAAACAAGTTCAAGTAAGATCATCACTTGAAATAAGATTGTTATAGTTATAGAAATTGAACCAAAGTTTGAATATGATTATTACCTTGTATTAGAATGATAACCTACTGTAAGAAACAAAGATTTCTTGAGGTTGGATGATCACCTTACAAGATTGGAAGTGAGCTAGCAAACTTGAAAGTATTCTTGATTTTATGAAACTAGAACTTTTGGAATTTATGAAGAACACTTAGAACTTGAAGATAGAACTTGAGAGAGATCAATTAGATGAAGAAAATTGAAGAATGAAAGTGTTTGTAGGTGTTTTTGGTCGTTGGTGTATGGATTAGATATAAAGGATATGTTATTTTGTTTTCATGTAAATAAGTCATGAATGATTACTCATATTTTTGTAATTTTATGAGATATTTCATGCTAGTTGCCAAATGATGGTTCCCACATGTGTTAGGTGACTCACATGGGCTGCTAAGAGCTGATCATTGGAGTGTATATACCAATAGTACATACATCTAAAAGCTGTGTATTGTACGAGTACGAATACGGGTGCATACGAGTAGAATTGTTGATGAAACTGAACGAGGATGTAATTGTAAGCATTTTTGTTAAGTAGAAGTATTTTGATAAGTGTATTGAAGTCTTTCAAAAGTGTATAAATACATATTAAAACACTACATGTATATACATTTTAACTGAGTCGTTAAGTCATCGTTAGTCGTTACATGTAAGTGTTGTTTTGAAAACTTTAGGTTAACGATCTTGTTAAATGTTGTTAACCCAATGTTTATAATATCAAATGAGATTTTAAATTATTATATTATCATGATATTATCATGTATGAATATCTCTTAATATGATATATATACATTAAATGTCTTTACAACGATAATCGTTACATATATGTCTCGTTTAAAAATCATTAAGTTAGTAGTCTTGTTTTTACATATGTAGTTCATTGTTAATATACTTTATGATATGTTTTCTTATCATAGTATCATGTTAACTATATATATATATCCATATATATGTCATCATATAGCTTTTACAAGTTTTAACGTTCGTGAATCACCGGTCAACTTGGGTGGTCAATTGTCTATATGAAACATATTTCAATTAATCAAGTCTTAACAAGTTTGATTGCTTAACATGTTGAAAACATTTAATCATGTAAATATCAATATAAATTAATATATATAAACATGGAAAAGTTCGGGTCACTACAGTACCTACCCGTTAAATAAATTTCGTCCCGAAATTTTAAGCTGTTGAAGGTGTTGACGAATCTTCTGGAAAAAGATGCGGGTATTTCTTCTTCATCTGATCTTCACGCTCCCAGGTGAACTCGGGTCCTCTACGAGCA
This sequence comes from Rutidosis leptorrhynchoides, assembly GCF_046630445.1. Lineage (NCBI taxonomy): Eukaryota > Viridiplantae > Streptophyta > Magnoliopsida > Asterales > Asteraceae > Rutidosis > Rutidosis leptorrhynchoides. The sequence continues at coordinate 37,197,498 of NC_092335.1, read as the reverse complement.
TTCCATCGAACCTTAATAATTGGTATCTTGTTTTGCTTAAGTCTTTTAACCTCACGATCCATTATTTCGACGGGTTCTTCGATGAATTGAAGTTTTTCGTTGATTTGGATTTCATCTATCGGAATAGTGAGATCTTCTTTAGAAAAACATTTCTTTAAATTCGAGACGTGGAAAGTGTTATGTACAGCCGCGAGTTGTTGAGGTAACTCTAGTCGGTAAGCTACTGGTCCGACACGATCAATAATCTTGAATGGTCCAATATACCTTGGATTTAATTTCCCTCGTTTACCAAATCGAACAACGCCTTTCCAAGGTGCAACTTTAAGCATGACCATCTCTCCAATTTCAAATTCTATATCTTTTCTTTTAATGTCAGCGTAGCTCTTTTGTCGACTTTGGGCGGTTTTCAACCGTTGTTGAATTTGGATGATCTTCTCGGTAGTTTCTTGTATAATCTCCGGACCCGTAATCTGTCTATCCCCCACTTCACTCCAACAAATCGGAGACCTGCACTTTCTACCATAAAGTGCTTCAAACGGTGCCATCTCAATGCTTGAATGGTAGCTGTTGTTGTAGGAAAATTCTGCTAACGGTAGATGTCGATCCCAACTGTTTCCGAAATCAATAACACATGCTCGTAGCATGTCTTCAAGCGTTTGTATCGTCCTTTCGCTCTGCCCATCAGTTTGTGGATGATAGGCAGTACTCATGTCTAGACGAGTTCCTAATGCTTGCTGTAATGTCTGCCAGAATCTTGAAATAAATCTGCCATCCCTATCAGAGATAATAGAGATTGGTATTCCATGTCTGGAGATGACTTCCTTCAAATAAAGTCGTGCTAACTTCTCCATCTTGGCATCTTCTCTTATTGGTAGGAAGTGTGCTGATTTGGTGAGACGATCAACTATTACCCAAATAGTATCAAAACCACTTGCAGTCCTTGGCAATTTAGTGATGAAATCCATGGTAATGTTTTCCCATTTCCATTCCGGGATTTCGGGTTGTTGAAGTAGACCTGATGGTTTCTGATGCTCAGCTTTGACCTTAGAACACGTCAAACATTCTCCTACGTATTTAGCAACATCGGCTTTCATACCCGGCCACCAAAAATGTTTCTTGAGATCCTTGTACATCTTCCCCGTTCCAGGATGTATTGAGTATCTGGTTTTATGAGCTTCTCTAAGTACCATTTCTCTCATATCTCCAAATTTTGGTACCCAAATCCTTTCAGCCCTATACCGGGTTCCGTCTTCCCGAATATTAAGATGCTTCTCCGATCCTTTGGGTATTTCATCCTTTAAATTTCCCTCTTTTAAAACTCCTTGTTGCGCCTCCTTTATTTGAGTAGTAATGTTATTATGAATCATTATATTCATAGATTTTACTCGAATGGGTTCTCTGTCCTTCCTGCTCAAGGCATCGGCTACCACATTTGCCTTCCCCGGGTGGTAACGAATCTCAAAATCGTAATCATTCAATAATTCAATCCACCTACGCTGCCTCATATTCAGTTGTTTCTGATTAAATATGTGTTGAAGACTTTTGTGGTCGGTATATATAATACTTTTGACCCCATATAAGTAGTGCCTCCAAGTCTTTAATGCAAAAACAACCGCGCCTAATTCCAAATCATGCGTCGTATAATTTTGTTCGTGAATCTTCAATTGTCTAGACGCATAAGCAATCACCTTCGTTCGTTGCATTAATACACAACCGAGACCTTGCTTTGATGCATCACAATAAATCACAAAATCATCATTCCCTTCAGGAAATGACAATATAGGTGCCGTAGTTAGCTTTTTCTTCAATAACTGAAACGCTTTCTCTTGTTCATCATTCCATTCGAATTTCTTCCCTTTATGCGTTAATGCAGTCAAGGGTTTTGCTATTCTGGAAAAGTCTTGGATGAACCTTCTGTAGTAACCAGCTAGTCCTAAAAACTGGCGTATGTGTTTCGGAGTTTTCGGGGTTTCCCACTTTTCAACAGTTTCTATCTTTGTCGGATCCACCTTAATACCTTCTTTGTTCACTATGTGACCGAGGAATTGAACTTCTTCCAACCAAAATGCACACTTTGAAAACTTAGCGTACAATTCTTCCTTCCTCAATACTTCTAACACCTTTCTCAAATGTTCACCGTGTTCTTGGTCATTCTTTGAGTAAATAAGTATGTCATCAATGAAAACAATGACAAACTTGTCAAGGTATGGTCCACACACTCGGTTCATAAGGTCCATGAACACAGCTGGTGCATTAGTTAAACCAAACGGCATGACCATAAACTCGTAATGACCATAACGTGTTCTGAAAGCAGTCTTTGGAATATCATCTTCTTTCACCCGCATTTGATGATACCCGGAACGTAAGTCAATCTTTGAATAAACAGACGAGCCTTGTAGTTGATCAAATAAGTCGTCGATTCTCGGTAGTGGGTAGCGGTTCTTGATGGTAAGTTTGTTCAACTCTCGGTAGTCGATACACAACCTGAATGTACCATCTTTCTTCTTGACAAACAAAACAGGAGCTCCCCACGGTGATGTGCTTGGTCGAATGAAACCACGCTCTAAAAGTTCTTGTAATTGGCTTTGCAGTTCTTTCATCTCGCTGGGTGCGAGTCTGTAAGGAGCACGAGCTATTGGTGCAGCTCCTGGTACAAGATCTATTTGAAATTCAACGGATCGATGTGGGGGTAATCCCGGTAATTCTTTCGGAAATACATCGGGAAATTCTTTTGCAATGGGAACATCATTGATGCTCTTTTCTTCAGTTTGTACTTTCTCGACGTGTGCTAGAACAGCATAGCAACCTTTTCTTATTAGTTTTTGTGCCTTCAAATTACTAATAAGATGTAGCTTCGTGTTGCCCTTTTCTCCGTACACCATTAAGGGTTTTCCTTTTTCTCGTATAATGCGAATTGCATTTTTGTAACAAACGATCTCCGCTTTCACTTCTTTCAACCAGTCCATACCGATTATCACATCAAAACTCCCTAACTCTACTGGTATCAAATCAATCTTAAATGTTTCGCTAACCAGTTTAATTTCTCGATTCCGACATATATTATCTGCTGAAATTAATTTACCATTTGCTAATTCGAGTAAAAATTTACTATCCAAAGGCGTCAATGGACAACTTAATTTAGCACAAAAATCTCTACTCATATAGCTTCTATCCGCACCCGAATCAAATAAAACGTAAGCAGATTTATTGTCAATAAGAAACGTACCCGTAACAAGCTCCGGGTCTTCCTGTGCCTCTACCGCATTAATATTGAAAACTCTTCCACGGCCTTGTCCATTCGTGTTCTCCTGGTTCGGGCAATTTCTAATAATGTGGCCTGGTTTTCCACATTTATAACAAACTACATTGGCATAACTTGCTCCGACACTACTTGCTCCGCCATTACTCGTTCCGACACCATTTGTTCCTTTCGTTCTATTAACCCCTGGTCCATAGACCTCACACTTCGCCGCGCTATGACCATTTCTTTTACACTTGTTGCAAAATTTGGTGCAGAACCCCGAGTGATTCTTTTCACACCTTTGGCATAGTTGCTTCTGATTGTTGTTGTTGTTGCGGTTATTATTGTTGTTGGGATGATTGTTGTAGTTATTGTTGTTGTTGTTGTTGTTGTTGTTGTTGTTGGGCCGTTTGTTGTAGTTGCGATTGATGTTGCGATTGTTGGGATAATTGTTGCGATTATTGTTGTAATTACTGTTGTTGTTGTATTGGTGATTCTTATCACCGTTTTCCTCCCACTTTCTTTTGACTTGCTTCACATTGGCCTCTTCAGCAGTCTGTTCTTTAATTCTTTCTTCAATCTGGTTCACTAGTTTGTGAGCCATTCTACATGCCTGTTGTATGGAGGCGGGCTCGTGTGAACTTATATCTTCTTGGATTCTTTCCGGTAATCCTTTCACAAACGCGTCGATCTTCTCTTCCTCATCTTCGAATGCTCCTGGACACAATAGGCACAATTCTGTGAATCGTCTTTCGTACGTGGTAATATCAAATCCTTGGGTTCGTAACCCTCTAAGTTCTGTCTTGAGCTTATTGACCTCGGTTCTGGGACGGTACTTCTCGTTCATCAAGTGCTTGAATGCTGACCACGGTAGTGCGTACGCATCATCTTGTCCCACTTGCTCTAGATAGGTATTCCACCATGTTAACGCAGAACCTGTGAAGGTATGCGTAGCGTACTTCACTTTGTCCTCTTCAGTACACTTACTTATGGCAAACACCGATTCAACCTTCTCGGTCCACCGTTTCAATCCGATCGGTCCTTCGGTTCCATCAAATTCCAAAGGTTTGCAGGCAGTGAATTCTTTGTAGGTGCATCCTACACGATTTCCTGTACTGCTAGATCCAAGGTTATTGTTGGTATGTAGCGCAGCCTGTACTGCGGCTATGTTTGAAGCTAGAAAAGTACGGAATTCCTCTTCATTCATATTCACGGTGTGTCGAGTAGTCGGTGCCATTTCCTTCAAAATAGTTAAATGGAACAAGTTAATCATACAGAATATTAAGAGTAGTTAATAGTATTTCGTAGCATAATATGAACTCATTTATAAAAGCTTTTTCTTCATATTAGCGTTTTATAAGTTTAAATTCGGGTAGTACCTACCCGTTAAGTTCATACTTAGTAGCTAATATACAATTCAACTACTACAATTCTATATGAAAAACTGATTGTAATAATATTTCGCGTTCAAACTTTTATACAATATTTTACAAACTTACAATACCGCTTATTTTACATAAAGCATGAAATATAGCACACAATAACTTTGATACAAGATAGTTGTGAAGACAATTCTAGCTAGTACACAAGTCGTTCAGCAAAGGCAATAAAGACACGTAATTCATACGTCCAGAAACAAGTCATGCATTCTGGTTTTACTAGGACTACTTCCCATCCTTGGTCTTGTGCAACATAACCGTTATGGCCGTTGATAAGACAGCGTGTTGTAACGTCATCAAAGGGACGAGGGTTACGTAATGTCCAACAGTCCCGTAATAATCTAAAAACCTCATTTCTTACCCCAATTACCGACTCCGTTACTTGTGGAAACGTTTTGTTTAATAGTTGTAGCCCGATGTTCTTGTTCTCACTTTGGTGAGAAGCGAACATTACTAATCCGTAAGCATAGCATGCTTCTTTATGTTGCATGTTAGCCGCTTTTTCTAAATCACGAAGTCCAATATTCGGATATATTGAGTCAAAATAATTTCTTAACCCGTTGCGTAATATAGCATTTGGGTTCCCCGCAATATATGCGTCAAAGTAAACACATCGTAATTTATGGGTTTCCCAATGTGATATCCCCCATCTTTCAAACGAAAGTCTCTTATAAACCAAGACATTCTTGGAACGTTCTTCGAATGTCTTACAAACTGATCTCGCCTTAAATAGTTGTGCCGAAGAATTCTGGCCGACTCTAGACAAGATTTCATCAATCATGTCTCCGGGTAGGTCTCTTAAAATATTGGGTTGTCTATCCATTTTGTGTTTTTAAACTGTAAAATAGACAAGAGTTAGATTCATAAAAAAAAATACTTATTAATACAAGCAATTTTTACATATATCATAAAGCATAAGAACACTATATTCCATATATTACACCACACGAATACAACTATCTTATTCCGACTCGCTCGTTTCTTCTTCTTCGGTTTTGGTTCGTTTTGCCAAGTTTCTAGGGATATATGATGTTCCCCTAATACGAGCCGTCGTTGTCCACATTGGTTTAGAAAAACCTGGTGGTTTAGAGGTTACCGGGTCATTGTTACAACTTAAGGACTTCGGGGGTTGACGATACATATAAAGTTCATCGGGGTTGGAATTAGATTTCTCTATTTTTATGCCCTTTCCCTTATTATTTTCTTTTGCCTTTTTAAATTCAGTTGGGGTAATTTCTATAACATCATCGGAATTCTCGTCGGAATCCGATTCATCGGAGAATTGGTAATCCTCCCAATATTTTGCTTCCTTGGCGGAAACACCATTGACCATAATTAACTTTGGTCGGTTGGTTGAGGATTTTCTTTTACTTAACCGTTTTATTATTTCCCCCACCGGTTCTATTTCTTCATCCGGTTCCGATTCTTCTTCCGGTTCCGATTCTTCTTCCGGTTCCGACTCTTCTTCCGGTTCCTCTTCGGGAACTTGTGAATCAGTCCACAAATCATTCCAATTTACATTTGACTCTTCATTATTATTAGGTGAGTCAATGGGACTTGTTCTAGAGGTAGACATCTATCACATAATATCAAACACGTTAAGAGATTAATATATCACATAATATTCATATGTTAAAAATATATAGTTTCCAACAAAAATGTTAAGCAATCATTTTTAAAGAAAACACGGTCGAAGTCCAGACTCACTAATGCATCCTAACAAACTCGATAAGACACACTAATGCAAATTTTCTGGTTCTCTAAGACCAACGCTCGGATACCAACTGAAATGTCCCGTTCTTATTGATTAAAAACGTTCCATATTAATTGATTTCGTTGCGAGGTTTTGACCTCTATATGAGACGTTTTTCAAAGACTGCATTCCTTTTTAAAACAAACCATAACCTTTATTTCATAAATAAAGGTTTAAAAAGCTTTACGTAGATTATCAAATAATGATAATCTAAAATATCCTGTTTACACACGACCATTACATAATGGTTTACAATAAAAATATGTTACATCGAAATCAGTTTCTTGAATGCAGTTTTTACACAATATCATACAAACATGGACTCCAAATCTTGTCCTTATTTTAGTATGCAACAGCGGAAGCTCTTAATATTCACCTGAGAATAAACATGCTTTAAACGTCAACAAAAATGTTGGTGAGTTATAGGTTTAACCTATATATATCAAATCGTAACAATAGACCACAAGATTTCATATTTCAATACACATCCCATACATAGAGATAAAAATCATTCATATGGTGAACACCTGGTAACCGACAATAACAAGATGCATATATAAGAATATCCCCATCATTCCGGGACACCCTTCGGATATGATATAAATTTCGAAGTACTAAAGCATCCGATACTTTGGATGGGGTTTGTTAGGCCCAATAGATCTATCTTTAGGATTCGCGTCAATTAGGGTGTCTGTTCCCTAATTCTTAGATTACCAGACTTAATAAAAAGGGGCATATTCGATTTCGATAATTCAACCATAGAATGTAGTTTCACGTACTTGTGTCTATTTTGTAAATCATTTATAAAACCTGCATGTATTCTCATCCCAAAAATATTAGATTTTAAAAGTGGGACTATAACTCACTTTCACAGATTTTTACTTCGTCGGGAAGTAAGACTTGGCCACTGTTGATTCACGAACCTATAACAATATATACATATATATTAAAGTATGTTCAAAATATATTTACAACACTTTTAATATATTTTGATGTTTTAAGTTTATTAAGTCAGCTGTCCTCGTTAGTAACCTATAACTAGTTGTCCACAGTTAGATGTACAGAAATAAATCGATAAATATTATCTTGAATCAATCCACGACCCAGTGTATACGTATCTCAGTATTGATCACAACTCAAACTATATATATTTTGGAATCAACCTCAACCCTGTATAGCTAACTCCAACATTCACATATAGAGTGTCTATGGTTGTTCCGAAATATATATAGATGTGTCGACATGATAGGTCGAAACATTGTATACGTGTCTATGGTATCTCAAGATTACATAATATACAATACAAGTTGATTAAGTTATGGTTGGAATAGATTTGTTACCAATTTTCACGTAGCTAAAATGAGAAAAATTATCCAATCTTGTTTTACCCATAACTTCTTCATTTTAAATCCGTTTTGAGTGAATCAAATTGCTATGATTTCATATTGAACTCTATTTTATGAATCTAAACAGAAAAAGTATAGGTTTATAGTCGGAAAAATAAGTTACAAGTCGTTTTTGTAAAGGTAGTCATTTCAGTCGAAAGAACGACGTCTAGATGACCATTTTAGAAAACATACTTCCACTTTGAGATTATCCATAATTTTTGGATATAGTTTCATGTTCATAATAAAAATCATTTTCTCAGAATAACAACTTTTAAATCAAAGTTTATCATAGTTTTTAAGTAACTAACCCAAAACAGCCCGCGGTGTTACTACGACGGCGTAAATCCGGTTTTACGGTGTTTTTCGTGTTTCCAGGTTTTAAATCATTAAGTTAGCATATCATATAGATATAGAACATGTGTTTAGTTGATTTTAAAAGTCAAGTTAGAAGGATTAACTTTTGTTTGCGAACAAGTTTAGAATTAACTAAACTATGTTCTAGTGATTACAAGTTTAAACCTTCGAATAAGATAGCTTTATATGTATGAATCGAATGATGTTATGAACATCATTACTACCTTAATTTCCTTGGATGAACCTACTGGAAAAGAGAAAAATGGATCTAGCTTCAATGGATCATTGGATGGCTCGAAGTTCTTGAAGCAGAATCATGACACGAAAACAAGTTCAAGTAAGATCATCACTTGAAATAAGATTGTTATAGTTATAGAAATTGAACCAAAGTTTGAATATGATTATTACCTTGTATTAGAATGATAACCTACTGTAAGAAACAAAGATTTCTTGAGGTTGGATGATCACCTTACAAGATTGGAAGTGAGCTAGCAAACTTGAAAGTATTCTTGATTTTATGAAACTAGAACTTTTGGAATTTATGAAGAACACTTAGAACTTGAAGATAGAACTTGAGAGAGATCAATTAGATGAAGAAAATTGAAGAATGAAAGTGTTTGTAGGTGTTTTTGGTCGTTGGTGTATGGATTAGATATAAAGGATATGTTATTTTGTTTTCATGTAAATAAGTCATGAATGATTACTCATATTTTTGTAATTTTATGAGATATTTCATGCTAGTTGCCAAATGATGGTTCCCACATGTGTTAGGTGACTCACATGGGCTGCTAAGAGCTGATCATTGGAGTGTATATACCAATAGTACATACATCTAAAAGCTGTGTATTGTACGAGTACGAATACGGGTGCATACGAGTAGAATTGTTGATGAAACTGAACGAGGATGTAATTGTAAGCATTTTTGTTAAGTAGAAGTATTTTGATAAGTGTATTGAAGTCTTTCAAAAGTGTATAAATACATATTAAAACACTACATGTATATACATTTTAACTGAGTCGTTAAGTCATCGTTAGTCGTTACATGTAAGTGTTGTTTTGAAACCTTTAGGTTAACGATCTTGTTAAATGTTGTTAACCCAATGTTTATAATATCAAATGAGATTTTAAATTATTATATTATCATGATATTATCATGTATGAATATCTCTTAATATGATATATATACATTAAATGTCTTTACAACGATAATCGTTACATATATGTCTCGTTTAAAAATCATTAAGTTAGTAGTCTTGTTTTTACATATGTAGTTCATTGTTAATATACTTTATGATATGTTTTCTTATCATAGTATCATGTTAACTATATATATATATCCATATATATGTCATCATATAGCTTTTACAAGTTTTAACGTTCGTGAATCACCGGTCAACTTGGGTGGTCAATTGTCTATATGAAACATATTTCAATTAATCAAGTCTTAACAAGTTTGATTGCTTAACATGTTGAAAACATTTAATCATGTAAATATCAATATAAATTAATATATATAAACATGGAAAAGTTCGGGTCACTACAACATGATAGGTCGAAACATTGTATACGTGTCTATGGTATCTCAAGATTACATAATATACAATACAAGTTGATTAAGTTATGGTTGGAATAGATTTGTTACCAATTTTCACGTAGCTAAAATGAGAAAAATTATCCAATCTTGTTTTACCCATAACTTCTTCATTTTAAATCCGTTTTGAGTGAATCAAATTGCTATGGTTTCATATTGAACTCTATTTTATGAATCTAAACAGAAAAAGTATAGGTTTATAGTCAGAAAAATAAGTTACAAGTCATTTTTGTAAAGGTAGTCATTTCAGTCGAAAGAACGACGTCTAGATGACCATTTTAGAAAACATACTTCCACTTTGAGTTTAACCATAATTTTTGGATATGGTTTCATATTCATAATAAAAATCATTTTCTCAGAATAACAACTTTTAAATCAAAGTTTATCATAGTTTTTAATTAATTAACCCAAAACAGCTCGCGGTGTTACTACGACGGCGTAAATCCGGTTTTACGGTGTTTTTCGTGTCTCCAGGTTTTAAATCATTAAGTTAGCATATCATATAGATATAGAACATGTGTTTAGTTGATTTTAAAAGTCAAGTTAGAAGGATTAACTTTTGTTTGCGAACAAGTTTAGAATTAACTAAACTATGTTCTAGTGATTACAAGTTTAAACCTTCGAATAAGATAGCTTTATATGTATGAATCGAATGATGTTATGAACATCATTACTACCTTAAGTTCCTTGGATAAACCTACTGGAAAAGAGAAAAATGGATCTAGCTTCAACGGATCCTTGGATGGCTCGAAGTTCTTGAAGCAGAATCATGACACGAAAACAAGTTCAAGTAAGATCATCACTTGAAATAAGATTGTTATAGTTATAGAAATTGAACCAAAGTTTGAATATGATTATTACCTTGTATTAGAATGATAACCTACTGTAAGAAACAAAGATTTCTTGAGGTTGGATGATCACCTTACAAGATTGGAAGTGAGCTAGCAAACTTGAAAGTATTCTTGATTTTTTGTAACTAGAACTTGTAGAATATATGAAGAACACTTAGAACTTGAAGATAGAACTTGAGAGAGATCAATTAGATAAAAAAAAATTGAAGAATGAAAGTGTTTGTAGGTGTTTTTGGTCGTTGGTGTATGGATTAGATATAAAGGATATGTAATTTTGTTTTCATGTAAATAAGTCATGAATGATTACTCATATTTTTGTAATTTTATGAGATATTTCATGCTAGTTGCCAAATGATGGTTCCCACATGTGTTAGGTGACTCACATGGGCTGCTAAGAGCTGATCATTGGAGTGTATATACCAATAGTACATACATCTAAAAGCTGTGTATTGTACGAGTACGAATACAGGTGCATACGAGTAGAATTGTTGATGAAACTGAACGAGGATGTAATTGTAAGCATTTTTGTTAAGTAGAAGTATTTTGATAAGTGTATTGAAGTCTTTCAAAAGTGTATAAATACATATTAAAACACTACATGTATATACATTTTAACTGAGTCGTTAAGTCATCGTTAGTCGTTACATGTAAGTGTTGTTTTGAAACCTTTAGGTTAACGATCTTGTTAAATGTTGTTAACCCAATGTTTATAATATCAAATGAGATTTTAAATTATTATATTATCATGATATTATCATGTATGAATATCTCTTAATATGATATATATACATTAAATGTCTTTACAACGATAATCGTTACATATATGTCTCGTTTAAAAATCATTAAGTTAGTAGTCTTGTTTTTACATATGTAGTTCATTGTTAATATACTTAATGATATGTTTACTTATCATAGTATCATGTTAACTATATATATATCCATATATATGTCATCATATAGTTTTTATAAGTTTTAACGTTCGTGAATCACCGGTCAACTTGGGTGGTCAATTGTCTATATGAAACATATTTCAATTAATCAAGTCTTAACAAGTTTGATTGCTTAACATGTTGGAAACATTTAATCATGTAAATATCAATCTCAATTAATATATATAAACATGGAAAAGTTCGGGTCACTACAACACGCCTCAACATCTCATTTTGTACCTCGAGCATAATCATCGTTCTACGTATCATTCTACATCAATTATCTTCGTTCTTCATGGCGATTATGTAATCTCTAATGTTTTAGAGATTATATACTCTTGTTCTAACGGTAAATCAAATGAGTCTAATATCATATTGACTCATTAAATCCATGATTACATCTGAAGAAAATATATATGTATATATGTTTTCATAAAGGTTGTAATTAAAAATTCTTTCGTACAAACTATTAATGATGAAAATATTTTAACGGGTAGGTAATACCCGAGGAATATTTAGATTTCACATTAATAAGTTACACTGTACATTCTTTCAAATCTGATTCAACGGTCATTTACTATCCTACTTACATCCACCGGTGCACGTATCCGTTCACCATAGAATAACCATTTTCATTCAATTTCATATTTGGATTTTGACATATCAGAATCCGAAAAGTGGCATAATGAAGAAAACATTGGACAAAAAAAAATTTGTTAGAAATAAACAAATTAACTATGAGAAATTTTGTTAAGAATCCACGCTAACAAAATCCTAGCTAACTGTTCCTAGCTAACTGTTAATTCCTTATTGTACATTTAATTATCGCAATTTATTTTATCGCAATTTAATTCTCACAATTTTATTTATTGTCATTTACATTCTATTATTTATTTTACGCACTTTATTTATCGTCATTTAAATACTGTTATTTACGCATTTTAAATATCGGGACACGTATACAAGGTTTTGACATATCATATCGATGCATCTATATATATTATTTGGAATAACCATAGACACTCTATATGCAGTAATGATAGAGTTAGCTATACAGGGTTGATTTTGATTCTTAAATAATATATATACTTTGAGTTGTGATTGAGTCTGAGACATGTATATAATGGGTCACGACACGTATTAATTAATTTGAATATTATATATTAAACTATATATGAATTATTGAATTGCTAACTGTGGACTACCAACTGTGGACTACCAACATTGGACAATTAAAATAAATTAAAATATTAATTATAACATATGAAACTAAACAATTCTTCAAGTTTGTCACTTGACTTCATCTTAAACCTCATTTGTATCTTGACGATTACAATCTACGTTCAAACTTTTCATGATTCTTGAAAACACCTCAATCGAGAGGATGAACCAACCGCACTTCATCTACGGGAGAAAATATTGATGCATATAGTTATGCACCGGAAAACACTCAGAACCTGAGTAAACGTTTAACACGTAACTGTGATAACTCCTTTGGCGTTGTTATTCCTGAAAATAACTTTGCAATTCCTTTTCAAATTAGCCAATTTTGTCAGAGCTCCAGCAAGTCAACATCGACCTTTCATTCGAATAAGCCTTATTATAACTTTGAAATATAAGTTTGTCCTTCATCATCGTTGCCGGGGAACCGTTTATATCCCACCAGATTAGCAGTAAACTTATCAACAACCTCATTGATATTTGACTTTCCGAAAAAAAAAATCATTACATTTATTGAAATCCTATCATGCACTCATCTACATCTTGCAACAATAATTGTCATACCAACTACTGAGAATTAGCAATCAGTATTTTAAATCTCGTAAGCATTGCTACATCAACAGTTATTTTAATATGTATAACATTTACCTCTTAGAAATTGTGATCTTCTATTCTGAAATTCTGAAAAGCACCCAGTCTACGAATCAATACTCCAAAGTTTAAAAAAGCGGAATGAAGCAGAGAAATGGTAGAAAACTATAAACGACCTTAACCGTCGAAAGTATGATGATAAAGAATGGAGGGTTGGAAACGCTCAATAAAAAAATTTAGTACCAAAAAGCGGATTATGCGAAATTATGAAGGAGGCTGTGGACAAATCACAAGGACTAAACTTGTACATAAAGAATCCTGATGATTCTGATTCTGATAAAATCTTTAGCGAATATCTTGCTCTTTAATCGCTCTAAATCATCGTGAATGAATTTCTTCATCACATTATAATCCTAAAATTCTAAGATATTATCGTATCTTTCATTGTAAATATCCCCGATATTTCTGAAGATATTTTCATAACTATTCTTATCCGAAATCATTTATCTCTTCACGATATCAGTGTTACATCAGAAGAGAAACTGTTTTAGTTTCTAAATTTAGAAACTTTCGAGTTTAAAGTATGAATGTTTTTGAAGTAGTGTTGGGAACTGAAGCATGAGTTAGTATAATATAATGACACTTGATCAACGTGATTATATTACAGTAAGTCATGCTGAGTTTCTAATGGGACGTGATGATTCACAAATCATAACGTCATCACGTGCCATGTTACATAACTCCTTCATTCTGCTTAACTTCTGAACATATCAAGAAAAATATATTCTTGATAGTTCTATTCTCAGCGATTATAGTAATTTGACAAATCAAATCGTGCGATTACGTTCTTTCTTGTTTAGAACATTAAGCTCATTCGAAATTCCATACTTATGAATTCTGGGCCGTTACTCGCTTTACTAGAGATCGAGAAGATAATAAAAAGGCAAAGAGCTCCTGTTATATAAAAGAAAATGTAAAGCCCAATAACAAAACGGAGGTTACAAACCGTGGATATTAATACGAATAGTAATATAAAGACACGGTATAATTAAGAATAGTATCACCCCAAGGTAATAGTAGAAGTAAACAGATTTTTCTGGTGGAAGATTAAAAAGAAGGATGACATAAATGATAATTAGGAAAATATCAAGGATTAGAACTGGATTAAGCATTTTCACAATCTTTTGGATATATGAACTAAGAAAGAAAGTGTAGGAATGGTGAGAATATATTGGAACGGAAGAGTTTAATTTATAATGGAAATATCAGACAAAGTAATCGAGACAAATCACCGTATTTAATTATAGAAATCTTAATTTCCTTCCCATCGAAGAATCAGATCTTATAGATTTCCAAGATTTTCTTTTAAATCCCTCGAATTCCGGAATTCAACCAAGACAACTTCAAAAGTTAAGACGCACCTTATTACCTAAATTCAACCCTGACTACGTCAAAAGCTAAGGCGAATCTCTATCTTTTGTGATAGCTTCAACCATACGCTTCGGGTAAACGAATTGATTTATCCATATTTATCAATAATGATAAAATCCTATTTATCAACTCATATTCGTCATGGAAACATTTTTATTGTTAGCCATGATCACCTCACTCAAATTTCGGGACGTAATTTCTTTAACGGGTAGGTACGGTGACGACCCGAAAATTTTCGTCTAAATTTAAACTTAATCTTTATATGATTTCGATACGATAAGCAAAGTCTGTAATATTGAGTCTCAAAAAGTTTGAACTGTTTCAAATATTCAATTGACCTTCGACCATTTCCGACGATTCACGAACAACTATTTGTAAATAGATGCTATATAAGTATATATATATATATATATATATATATATATATATATATATATATATATATATATATATATATATATATATATATATATATATATATATATATATATAATAATTTGAAAGAGATTATATGATTTAGTTATTAAAAGTAAGTATGTGAAATAAAAAAATAAAAATATGATATTATGATAATTAATATTTAAAACATATGTATATATATATATATATATATATATATATATATATATATATATATATATATATATATATATATATATATATATATATATATATAAATTAAATATATATTTTGTGATTTCGAATCTATTTAGTAAACGACAGTAACACTCAATTGTCATTCGATAGGTATTAAGCAAGTTAAAATTCAAACTTATATGATTTTAAAATAAACGGTGATTCGAAAATGAGTTCTATAAACTTTAGGCTTACTAAAAATGTATTTAGGATCTAGTTATTAAATCTTAAAACTTTTTATATTTAACTTGGGGTTGGGAGTGAATAATTAATATAATTTATATTTAATAGTTAATGACTAAATTTTATACCATAATGACCAAAATAAATAAATATAATTACTGTAAAAATTTGAGCTTTTTTCGAAGACTTTTATCCGCCACTGGTTATCAACGAAGCACGAATTTCAGTCCGTGAATGAAATAGTAATAGACGGCTAACAGGTTACACGTTTTTATTCTTAATATTATTATAATTATTATTATATTATTTAATTATTATTCATGTTCCCTGCATAATTCTTTCAATCATAGAATCACTTTATATATTTATTATTATACTTATTATATATAAAAATATATAGATAGATGATGCATACAACAATCTGTAATCCATTCAACCAATTTGTGATTTAACTTTTATTTCATTCAATTGTCTACTTTAAAATTGAATATCTAATATTTCTATCTATATCTATCTATCTTTGTCTATCTTTACCTATTTATATATTAGGTACACATATTCATATACACCCACTACATTGAAAACCCACAAAACCATCTTTTCTTCTTGCCTTCCGTCAATCCATCAACCGTCACCCCACCTTCGAATTGTTATTCGAGCAGTCCCAAAGACACCCTCAAGAAACTACAACCATTGATCACCTCTATTGAACCTTCACCAAATAACCAACACTCCTAAATGATGCCATCGTTGTTTGTTTTATGGTTCACTCGAACACCACCTTCAACCATCAAACCCTTCAACCCATTTGTTATACAACCAATCAGAAACCACCCTAATTCATCATCATCAAATTTAAAAGTGTTGCTTCTTTATTTTTTACGGTTGGGAGGACCAAAAATGTCACCCTCAAACTGCCGTTCTGTTTAACCACCATTAACCCACTATCACAGCTTCATCTTCGATTTAAAAACAACAAACCACCACTCGCTAACTTTTGATCCTGTTTCTGTTTTGAACCGATAACCAACTCCATCAACACCTACTATTAACCTACCGTTACGCTCATATTCTTGTGTTTTATGTTTCCATTTAAATCATAAACCAACCCACGTCAAAACTGTAACTAAATTTACTGTGTTGCTAACAACCTGCTGCTGCACTTACTCGTTTTCTGTTTAAAGTTTGAACGGAAATAATAGGAAAGAAGATAATTACACGTTTCGTGTATAGAAGAAAACGAACCGCGTAATTTTGCCAAAGGATTACACCTTTAGTGTATGAGACTACACGTATCGTGTAATTAACCAAGATAATACGCGACTAGTGTAATATATTACATGTTTTGTGTAAGGTAAGATGATGATGATATTGTGTGATGTTGCTGCGTTTCTTTTTCTATTATGCTCCTGTTAATATAATGAAGTTGATGATGATATAAAAGGTGACCAGCGGTAAACGTTTTTACTTTCTTGCACATACACACGCAGACGATTGCAAAATCCATAAATTTTATAACCAGCCTCTAGTAATCGATTACAACAAAAATAATAAGAGTTTATTGTTGCTTTTGGTTTTATATTTTAAGAACAATGATGACGATAAAGTTAAGTAGATAATGACGGCTCCTGTTTTCCTGTTTCGAATCCTATGTTTTAAAAGTGTAAACCTTATTCCCGTCTCTGCTATGGGCTGGTTATGCGGTTGGGCCGTGTACTTTACTTTTCTGTTGGGCCATTACATGTTGCTTGAACTCTTAATGCAACTTTGGGCTCAACCTTCTCCAATGTGTTATTGTTGCTTAACATTAAAGATCATCAAAACTCCAACTGCTACGCTAACGAACAAGATAATATATATTAATGATGATACGTATGATAATGATGGTGGAATAATGATGAAGATGACCGTGATAGCACATCTACTGCTGCCATTTCTGTTCCTACTTCTGTTTCGAAACCCATCACAAAAACACAATAAAACCATACTTCTATCTAGTTTTGACCCGTATTACTGTACTTTCTATTTGGGCTATTAATTTTAAATGGACTCGTTTAAATTTGAGTTATTAACATGCTGTTGGACCGAGGGAGAATGGGCCAGGATATAGAAATGAAGACGGGTTGTATTATTATTATAATGATGATACATATACATACAAGATGAAGAAAGATGATGGTATGTTGATGTTAATGATAAAAATGAGTCTCGATGATATAAATAAAATGATAATGATGATAACTGATGATGAGATTATGATGGTACGAGATGACGACGACGATGGTATATGTATGATGATGATGATATGTATACCGTATGATGTATGATGATTTCGTGAAATATGAGGTTATGATTTATGTTGATGAACTGAAGACGTTTAGGTTATTACCGGGTTAACGGGACGTCACGGGTTACTTGCCCATTGATCCCCTCGATTGGTTACTTGCCCATTGATCCTGACCATATATATATATATATATATATATATATATATATATATATATATATATATATATATATATATTTGAAGACTTTAAAAAATAGTGTACTTTTGCCAATGTCCCTAAACTATTTCTTATTGAAATTATCATAAAATATTTAATTAAAGATTTAATTTTGGGTTAACTTAAAGTGACTAATATCTATCTTAGTTTATATAAAATAATTCAAACTTGAAATAAATACTATGATTAAAGATGATTGTTCTATTTTATATCTACTAGAAAAAAATTTGACCGCGCGTTGCTGCGGTTGTATTCAATGCGCGGTAATTTGGATATACGTTGTTTGGTACTATATATATTTAATAAGTTGGGTTGTTTGTTGTACATGTATGCATATGTATATAGCCCGAAATATTTAGTGTTTTTTTAACGATGTCCGTTTCGCGTATAGTTAGTCACGTTGTGTTTGTAAAATTATTTCGAGTTGAATGGTGGTCTCGAAAAAATTTAACTCGCACCGAGCGAGAAGATAGGACACATAAAAAATAGGGTGTAGTTAGTTTATTTTATTTAAATAAAAATATATATTTACGCTTTCTATCCCTGAAAAAATATAAATTTGAGAGTCCGTTGTGTAAATTGAGTCAAATACGAGGGACCGGTTGTAGTTTGAACGAAAACTCAAAATGACAATACAAAATAATGAAACGACGAAATGCGGGACATGTTTTAGTATATAGGTAAATAAACTAGAATTTTGAAGTACTATAGACGTCCTGGTTATAAGAAGTACAACAATTGATTCAAACAAGTGTCACGAATTATTTAACTTACTGACCAGCTACACATTTGATCAGTACTTAGCTTGTTTCCCAAGCATGGTGTTGTTTTACCTTATAATTACATAATTAGGTATGAATTGTCTCTCTCAACTATATCAAGGTTCAAACTTGAACGCAATTTAAACAAACGGACAAGATACATAAACCTTTAATGATGTACTTTATGTTTATGCAAGGGAGTACAACTCTATTATAGTTCAACGCTTTTAACAGATAATAATGTGTAAACTATTAAGATCCGAATACCTTGGGACTAGACACCATGATACTAATTATTAGAATGTGCCTATTGATAACCGATAATACATACAATGACCAAAACTGAATGTGAATAAAATGATACCAAATTTTCAGCGATTTCTCGTGTCTCCGTTTAGAACAAAAAGAATACGATGATCTCATTCCAGCTGGCTCTTTAGATCTCCATTTTCATCTTCATCATCAAGTTCCTGTTCCACAGCTTTAACCTGCAATATAAGCGAGTTCAATAACTAGTGGCAGCAGTTGCAACTTACGTACTTATGAGTTGACCAATTATGGCTATATTTCATCTCTAAAATGAGATGACCAAATCTTATTGCCAAAAATGGAACAAGTGAAATGGGTCGAACATCAATAGCTAAAACCAGCAGAGCTGAAAGAGTGTTGTTACCTCTGGAACATAATGCATCAGCATATTTTCGATGCCTGATTTCAAAGTGACAGATGAGCTGGGGCAACCACTACATGCTCCTTGCATTTTAAGCTTCACAATTCCAGATTCTCTGACAATCAACATATGACAAATTTTAGATGTGTGTAAATGGATCCCAATCTATGCATCTATTTAATCTAATCAAGTGGTTAAAGAAGCATACGGATTAAATCCAATGTACTCTATATCCCCACCGTCATCCTGCACAGCAGGTCGAATACGTGTTTCCAACAGTTCTTTAATCATAGCAACAGTTTCCGAGTCATCCTGAAACACATGTGGCATGCATAAAAAAGCATCATGATATAAAATTGGAAATTGTAAAGGTTGCAATTCACTCGATATAACCAGTAAGTTAGAATTACTTCATGAATAGCAGTATCCATAGCAGCTGCAGTACTCGAATCCAAAAACAGTGGTTTCCCAGATGAGTAGAAGTCCATAATTGCTGCAAATATTTCGGGTTTTAGGAAATCCCAGGTAGCATCGTCTGACTTTGTCACAGTTACAAAATCTGAACCGAAGAACACACGAGTAACTCCTACACCAATAGCAGAGCACAATAATTAATTCCATCAACTGGTTAGGTAATCACTAAGGTAAGTAAAAGAATAACACGCGATAAACTCACCATCGATTCCATAAAGGGCCTTTGCAAGTGGTGAATTCATAGCCGTGCGGGCATTAGGGAAGTCTGCACTACCAACTTCCATAACAGGCTTGCCAGGATAGAACATTAATGATTGAGGATTAGGAGTCGATTGTGTTTGTATAAACATGCTCCTTCTCTGCCCTGTCCAATATAATGTCAGAATACACCCGTTTTGAAAACATAGAAGGAACGTATACATACCACGATAAGAACAAAACATAGAAGATATGATTATGATGACTAGATACGATCAACCTATACATGAAGTAATGCCTTTGAAATCCTCACTTTCACTTTATATTGACATAACCACAGTTTTCTACTAAATTATTGTTCAGTCACCTATATGAACTCCTTGGCCTTTAAATCATTTTCTATTTATTACTCATGATATAACCTTAGTTACAAAGCCTGCGGAAACCGTTTATCAATAGGGAATCAATATGTTATATGTTATATGATACATGTGATATTAGCTTATCACCCCTTCTTAACATTGTTTACTACATGTGGATTTATATATTTATTAATTTTATCACTAGAACGTTTAACCTTAACTCTTATTGTTTCCGTCAGTCCTCGAGAGTCGAGACAATGACAGTAAGGATTATAATGGCAATGTTCAATAACACTAGTATAAAGATAAAGAGCAACAATTGTAGTTGCATATGTTGGCATCTTAAAACATTAGTAATTTCACAGAATACAAAACTGATTTTGCATTAAACTTAAAGCATTTTGGTGTAGACTAATTCCATTGAGTGCCATTTCAAGTACATATCAAGTTTAACCTAATAAAATACATATCATACAGACATAATCATAAGTAAAAATTACAAAAATGAAAGGAAAAAAAGGCATAACAGAAATCATAAGATCATAAAAACAAGTTTCAACACTAATCATTCAATTATTAATGAAATTGGAATTAACTAACCTACAAAATTGGCCAATCCAGATGGCGCATACGATGAACGAACCATAGTGGGCGATGTGAAACGAGATAAAACATTAACGGAAGAAGAGACGAATAATAGACGTCGAGATGTATGCCGTCTAACACCATTATATATGTATGGTTCCAATATACAGGCTCGATACCCTGATATCAACCTTCTTAACCCCCTCATCACCGTCACCGAAATCACTTGTATCTGCATATGTTTCAATTATAAGATATTAAAAGGAAGGGACAATATCTCATCCCATTTAGCCGTCTACGTCTCTATCAACATCATGACCCATTGAAAAATAAACAACTATATGTATTAACAACCCGTGTGTTCTAGTCTAGTATGAACCAATGAAACGACTCTGATTAAAGTTTTGACATCGTTTTCTGAAAGGCAATGTTCATAAGTGACGGGTAAAGGAGAGCAGCTAGAAAGACAACCATATTCGTAGAGCCCACCATGATTAACAATCAATACAATCACAATTTCAACAAATTTCGAATCTTGATTTCATTTCTGTTTACTTGATCAAAAGAAAACGAAGAACTAGTGACAGAACAGCATGAAATTAACCAAACTAACTTCGAAATCAAATCAAATAGTTGAATTACTATACACATATATTCAATTCAACCAACAATAATTTCCCCAAATTCGATTATTACTACGTTCTAAATGATGCTCATTTTAGGAGTTACGTATGGAGAAATTAAATGAAAATTCACAGCATATTGAGGATAAAGCATTGACCTAAGGTTGTGAAACTTGACAGCTTAGATTCTGAGATGTTGAATTCGATAATTCCAGGAAATTAGCGGTGCTTGAAGACGAGTTGATGACAACGAGATTGGGTTTGGTGATGTTAGGGTTTTTGATGCCGATACAAAACTTTGAGTTCGATGGGAATTTTGTTGGTATCTTAAATTTACGAATGTTTTCAATCATCAAATCAAATCAAAATAATAATAATATAATAATAATATTTATTCTCATGAATGTTATTTTTTGAAGAGTTTTTTTTTTTTTTTTTAGATTATGTGAAGTTTTTTTTAAAAAAATTTAGTGTCATTTGGAGTTTAAGATTTGAGGTTCTGGGTTTTGGGTTTAGTCTTAAATCCTAAACTAACTCTATACCGTTCGGATTAAAAACTCAATCTAAACTTAAACCCTAAATGTTAAATCTTATTTCTAAACTCTAATTTCTAAATAACATTTATCACGATGAATTTATTTTTGCGAGCGTTTTCTAAGTCAAAATAATAACATTTATCTCAAAATATCCTTTTTAAATGGGTGATGATACCATCATGCTTTACAGTGTTGTACTGTACAACACTATAAAAAATAATGGTTGTGTACATAACAAAATTTGATTGTGTACATATCACTCTCTTTTTTTTAAATATTCATATTTTCACATAATCTTGATTTTTATAAAAAAATAAAAAAATTAAAAAGAAAAAGAAAAAATTACTTCCACATTTCCCCTTACATTTCACTTCCCCGATCCCCACTTCTCTCTCTCTCTCTCTCTCTCTCTCTCTCTCTATATATATATATATATATATATATATATACATACATACATATATATATATATTGGTAGGATCAAGAGAGAAGTAACCAATCGGGGGGAAGCAATTTTTTTTTTTCATTTTTTGAAAAAACTTTGCTCACGAACATTATAGATTGGATGAAAATAAGAACATTTAGAAAAGACACTTCGTGATGAATGTTATTATTTTGGCGGGAAAACGCTCGAAGAAGTAATATATAACAATTATCGTGTTTTTCGAGCGTATGTTAAGGTTTTAGACATTAGGGTTTATAGGGTTTAGATATTAGGGTATAGAAATTTAGGGTTTAGATTTAGGGTTTAGATTTAGAATTTAGATTGAGTTTTTAACACGAACAGTTTAGAGTTTAGGGTTTAGGGTTTGGTGTTTTGGGTTTATGGAATAAACCCAAAACACCAAACCCTAAACCCTAAACTCTAAATCGGGCTAAATTTTACTTCACAAAACATGAAGAAGAAAAAAAAACGTTAACATTCTTCACGAACAATATTATCTTGAATGTTATTTTTGTCGATCGTTTTCCAGCCAAAATAATAACATTCATCACGAAGTGTCTTTTCTAAATGTTCTTATTTTCATCCAATCTATAATGTTCGTGAACAAAGTTTTTTCAAAAAACGAAAAAAAATAAAAATTTTTGCTTCCCCCCGATTGGTTACTTCCCCATTGATCCTGCCCCTATATATATATATATATATATATATATATATATATATATATATATATATATATATATATATATATATATATATATATATATATATATAGGGGCAGGATCAATGGGGAAGTAACCAATCGGGGGGAAGTGGGGGGAAGCAAAAAAATTTTTCGTTTTTTTTTGGAATTTTTTTTCGGCATCAAGATCACACGAAAATATGAACATTTAGAAGGGACACTTCGTGATGAATGTTATTATTTAGGCGGGAAAACGATCGACAAAAATAACATTCAAGATAATATTGTTCGTGAAGAATATGAACGTTTTTTTTTCATGTTTTGTGAAGTAAAATTTAGCTCGATTTAGAGTTTAGGGTTTAGGGTTTGGTGTTTTGGGTTTATTCCATAAACCCAAAACACCAAACCCTAAATCCTAAACCCTAAACCCTAAACTCTAAACCGTTCGTGTTAAAAACTCAATCTAAATCCTAAATCTAAACCCTAAACCCTAAATTTCTAAACCCTAATATCTAAACCCTATAAACCCTAATATCTAAACCCTAATATCTAAACCCCAATAGCTAAAACCTCAACATACGCTCGAAAAACACGATAATTGTTATATATTATTCTTCGAGCGTTTTCCCTCCAAAATAAAAACATTTATCACAAAGTGTCTCTACTAAATGTTCATATTTTCATCTCATCTATAATGTTCGTGAACAAGGTGTGATAACCCGGAAATTTCCGACCAAATTTAAACTTTAATCTTTATATATTCCCGACACGATAAGCAAAGTTTGTAAGTTGAATCTCAAGAATTTTAAACTGTGTTCATACACTCATTTAACCTCGACCAAATTTCAATGATTCACGAACCATTATATGAACGAACATGATTATATATGTATATGTGTATATATTATAACTTGAAAACTTTAACAAAGTATTAGACGTATAATACTTTATATAAACGTATTTGTTTCAAAATATATTCTAATAGTTATCAATGGAATTAAAAGATGATATCAAATGATTGAATTATTAGATACATTGAATTATGGCTACGAGTCCCTATTAAGAGGTCCACTTTGATTTAGGAAACCTTTCCTTTTTAACCACATTCCGAAAATGGTAAAGTGATTTTACAAATAAGAACAAAGTGTCAACTAACGAGAACTAGACAAGAGTTAGTGAAGATTCTTAATTGATTTTCAATTCATACCTTACAACATTTCCTCGTGATATTAATAAGATAACTATTATGTTTATCATTTTAAAGTTGGAATGTGGAATGTAAGTAACTTAGACAATGGGTATCGACATTTTACATTAAGGTGATTTCGTACGTTTAACTAACCTTTGGACTTTATAGCATGTGTCACCAGCAAACGTTAATTCAAAAGCTTGAAACCTATTAAGAGTATATTTAATCTTACTTTCCTAAAACATTTTTTTTTACGATATAACAACTTCTTCTATTTTAACCTTTTAATAAATGATTATTTTATATATTTAGTTTTAGAAAAACAAAGTTATCATATTTGATTTAAATGTATAAAAACGTTTCAGTTTAAAAAGAACTTTATTAATTAGGACGTTTTATAAGATAATTTGTATATGACTTTTGAAGAATTTAAATAAAGTTTATATTATAAATTACTAGTAGATAAAGCGTTTCAAAAATGTAAACGTGATTGATATAATATTTTTCTACTATCTAAACGATTCCAAAATAACTTTAAAAATATAATTAGTTTTGAAAAACTAAATATTGTATTATTACATATTTCAATATGAACAAATATATATTTAAAATAAGGATATAATATATATATATATATATATATATATATATATATATATATATTTATTATACAAGTAATAAAATATAATATTTTAACAGATGATTTAAAATGATACATTTTGATAAACTACGAGACTCTGATTTATAGAAGAAAATAACCACAACACTCAATTTTATAGGTTACATTTATCATAAGGTAAATTTTTGATGAGTAAAGTCAAATTATTAATAAGTGTACATGTCACGTAACGTAAAAGGCTAGTTTTCTAAACGTACGAAAGTGCGCTCGAAAAACCGAAAGCGGAACATGAGTCGAGTGACAACGTACGAGACATTGAAATAAAAATTACAATTTTACCATGAACGTGAATATAATATAATATATAAGTAATTATATAAATTAAATATAATATATAAATAATATTAATAATAAATAAGAGTGTCGGCAGGTTTAATTGGTCGAAGGATGGCTGCCAAGAGGAACCATGCGATCACATGGCCTCAAGGAACATATACCATGTGATCGCATGGCTAAAGATATGAGGCCAAGTCCTTAAATTTCGTTCGAGTTCATTTTGTACGTACACACACATAAATCATCATTCATCTATCTCTCTGTAATATATTTATCCTATTATTATTATGTATATTATTATTAATATTAAGATTATTAATATTAATCTTATTATTATTAGTATTAGTAGTGTTAGGAGTGATATTATTATGTATTATACATAAAATTCTACGACGAGGTGCTGCTCTCGAAATTTCAAACATATTTTTTCGAGTGGGATAGGGCTAAGGAAATTATAGGTTATAACTATGGAAGTGATGGGTATGGTTTATGGGTATGCTCGTGAGGTCAACCTAGTGTTTATCATCTCCGTTGCGTCTACGTACCTTTCCTGCAATATTGAATCTCAATATTGATACGTGAGCACTCATAACTTAACTTTTATAGATTATTAGTGTATCCCTGACTAGTGCTCGAGTATTTAGGATTATGCATGCTTGTACTGTTGATATTACCATTACCTAGGTTATGTTGAATTCCGAATTAGTTACATATGCGGTTGAGATAAGGTATAAGATATGCATGTCGTTGGAAAGCTAGCGAAAAATTAAGAACTTTTCATTTAGATATTGAATGGTTTCGATGAAGGGATTAGAAGTTACAGTCAATTGAATTTTTGTATTATTATTAAAAATGATTATTATTATCGTCGTTATTATCGTCAATCTAGTTTTATCTTATTATTATTATTATTATTATTATTATTATTATTATTATTATTATTATTATCTAATTATTATTATTATAATTATAATTATTATTATTATTATTATCATCATCATTATTAATATATATATCATTATTTAAAAATGGTTATTGTTATTGTTATTATTATTATTATATTATCATTAAAATAATTATTAGTATTATCGTTAATAATGTCATAGTAATTATCATTATTAGTATTATTGTAATTAAAACTAATATTAGTAACACCTAATTATTTTAATTAATATTATTATCATTACTATAAACACGATATAAAAGACGATTAAAAGCTATTAAATGAATCAATTAGGAAATAATGAGTTCGTGTATCATGATAAAATTAAAATATTGCAAGATATGAATTTAGATCATATTATTGTTCTTATTATTTTTATCATTACTATTATTATTAAAAGTATTGATAATATTAAAACTATTATTTTAACAAAAAATATCATTTTAATAGAAATGTCATTCTATTATGAAATGTCATTATTATTATCATTTTAAATAGAATTAATATTTTAAAGTTAATATAAAAAAGTATCGTAAATATTAAAGTTATCATAATTAAAATTATCATTTTATCATAATATCATTTTTAGTAATTATAAATATTGATATTTTTATTAATAGAATAATAATAATTATTATTACAAAATAATACAATTTTTACTTACTATTATTATAGATATTATTTTATCAAATAAATATGTGATACAAACATATTTTACTACGTGTAATAAAATTACTTTAATAATACCTATCATATTATCTTTATGATATTAAATGAACTTTATAAATTTTATTACTTAAGATATATAAAAGTATATTTTTTTATAAAAGTTTTATTTATTAATAAATGAATTATATTATTTACTCTAATAAATCTTTTAAAAATATTTAAAAATATAGAACGACGATATTTAAACTATATAATAATCATGTATAAATTTTGGAAATCATTTTGAGTCAAATTGAC